>NW_024070209.1:12635302-12845943 GCF_014754425.2 Oryx dammah | reverse complement strand
CCGGCAGGGGTGTGGGTCAGTGGAGGCCTGCTGCAGGGCTGGGGGCACGAGTGCAGCAGTGCATGCCTGGGCCCTTCTGAAGGAGGTCACCATTACCGTCATTACCTCCACCACAGTTTGGCCTCAGCTAAATAGCAGGGAGGAAACACAGATCCACCCATCAACAGAAAATTGGATTAAAGATTTAGTGAGCATGGCCCTGCCCTTCAGAACAAGACCCAGTTTCCCCCTCAGTCAGTCTCTCCCATCAGAAAGCTTCCATAACCCTCTTATCCTTCTCCATCAGAGGTCAGACAGACTGAAAACCACAATCACAGAAAACCAACCAACAGAAAACCAACCAATCTAATCACATGGACCACAGCCTTGTCTAACTCAATGAAACTATGAGCCATGCCGTGTAAGGCCACCCAAGATGGATGGGTCATAGTGGAGAGTTCTGACAAAATGTGGTCCAGTAGAGAAGGGAATGGAAAATCACTTCAGTATTCTTGCCTTGAGAACCCCATGAACAGTACAAAAAGGCAAAAAGACAGGACAATGAAAGATGAACTCCCCAGGTCGGTAGGTGCCCAATATGCTAATGGAGATCAGTGGAGAAATAACTCCAGAAAGAATGAAGGGAAGGAGCCAAAACAAAAACAACACCTAGTTGTGGATGAGACTGGTGATGGAAGCAAGGTCTGATGCTGTATAGAGCAATATTGCATAGGAGCCTGGAATGTTAGGTCCATGAATCAAGGCAAATTGGAAGTGGTCAAACAGGAGATGGCAAGAGTGAATGTCGACATTTTAGGAATCAGTGAACTAAAATGGACTGGAATGGGTGAATTTAACTCAGATGGCCATTGTATTTACCACTGTGGGCAAGAATCCCTTAGAAGAAATGGAGTAGCCATCGTGGTCAACAAAAGAGACCGAAATGCAGTACTTGGATGCAATCTCAAAAACAACAGAATGATCTGTTTGTTTCCAAGGCAAACCATTCAACATAATGGTAATCCAAGTCTATGCCCTGACCAGTAATGCTGAAGAAGCTGAAGTTGAATGGTTCTATGAAGACCTACAAGGCCTTCTAAATATCCAAAAAACATGTCCTTCTCATTATAGGGGACTGGAATGCAAAAGTAGGAATGCACTTGGAGTAACAGGCATATTTGGCCTTGGAGTACAGAATGAAGCAGGGCAAAAGCTAATAGAGTTTTGCCAAGAGAACACACTGGTCATAGCAAACACCATCTTCCAACAACACAAGAGAAGACTACACATGGACATCACCAGATGGTCAACACCAAAATCAGATTGATTATATCCTTTGCAGCCAAAGATGGCGAAGCTCTATACAGTCAGCAAAAACAAGACTGGGAGCTGACTGTGGCTCAGATCATGAACTCCTTATTGCCAAATTCAGACTTAAATTGAAGAAAGTAGGGAAAACCACTAGACCATTCAGGTATGACCTAAATCAAATCCATTATGATTATACAGTGAAAGTGAGAAATAGATTTAAGGAACTAGATGTGATTAGAGTGCCTGATGAACTATGGATGGAGGTTCGTGACATTGTACAGGAGACAGGAATCAAGACCATCCCCATGGAAAAGAAATGCCAAAAAGCAAGATGGCTGCCTGAGGAGGCCTTACAAATAGCTGTGAAAAGAAGAGAAGCAAAAAACAAAGGAGAAAAAGAAAGATATACCCATTTGAATGCAGAATTCCAAAGAATAGCAAGAAGAGATAAGAAAGCCTTCCTCAGTGATCAATGCAAAGAAATAGAGGAAAACAATAGGCTGGGAAAGACTAGAGATCGCTTCAAGAAAATTAGTGATACTAAGGGAAATTTTCATATAAAGATGGGCTTGATAAAGGACAGAAATGGTATGGACCTAACAGAAGCAGAAGATATTAAGAAGATGTGGCAAGAATACACAGAAGAACTGTACAAAACAGATCTTCACAACCTGGATAATCACGATGGTGTGATCACTCACCTAGAGCCAGACATCCTGGAATGTCAAGTCAAGGGGGCCTTAGGAAGCATCAGTATGAACAAAGCTAGTGGAGGTGATGGAATTCCAGTTGAGCTATTTCAAATCCTAAAAGATGATTCTGTGAAAATGCTGCACTCAATATACCAGCAAATTTGGAAAACTCAGCAGTGGCCACAGGACTGGAAATGGTCAGTTTTTGTTTCAGTCCCAAAGAAAGGCAATGCCAAAGAATGCTCAAACTACCTCACAATTGCACTCATCTCATACGCTAGCAAAGTAATGCTTAAAATTATCCAAGCCAGGCTTCAACAATACGTGAATCATGAATTTGCAGATGTTCAAAGTGGCTTTAGAAAAGGCAGAGGAACCAGAGATCAAATTGCCAACATCTGCTGGATCATCAAAAAAGCAAGAGAATTCCAGAAAAACAACTATTTCTGCTTTATTGATTATGCCAAAGTTTTGACTGTGTGGATCACAATAAACTGTATAAAATTCTGAAAGAGATGGGAATATCAGACCACTTGACCTGCCTCTTGAGAAATCTGTATGCAGGTCAAAAGCAACAGTTAGAATTGGACATGGAACAACAGACTGGATCCAAATCGGGAAAGGAGTACGTCAGGCTGTATATTGTCACCCTGCTTATTTACCTTATATGCAGAGTACATCATGAGAAATGCTGGGCTAGATGAAGCACAAACTGGAATCAAGATTGCTGGGAGAAATGTCAATAACCTCAGATATGCAGATGACACCACCCTTATGGCTGAAAGTGAAGAAGAACTAAAGAGCTTCTTGATGAAAGTGAAAGAAGAGAGTGGAAAAGTTAGCTTAAAGCTCAATATTCAGAAAACTAAGATCGTGGCATCTTGTCCCATTACTTCATGGCAAATAGATGGGGAAACAGTGTCAGACTTTATTTTTTGGGGCTTCACAATCACTGCAGATGGTGACTGCAGTCATGAAATTAAAAGATGCTTACTCCTTGAAAGGAAAGTTATGACCAACCTAGACAGCATATTAAAAAGCAGAGACATTACTTTGCCAACAAAGGTCTGTCTAGTCAAGGCTATGGTTTTTCCAGTAGTCATGTATGGATGTGAGAGTTGGACTATAAAGAAAGGTGAGCGCCGAAAAATTTATGCTTTTGAACTGTGATGTTGGAGAAGACTTTTGAGAGTCCCTTGGCCTGCAAGGAGATCTAACCCGTCCATCCTAAAGGAAATTGGTCCTGAATATTCATTGGAAGGACTGATGTTGAAGCTGAAACTCCAATACTTTGGCCACCTGATGTGAAGAGCTGACTCATGTGAAAAGACCCTGATGCTGGGAAAGATTGAGGGCAGGAGAAGGGGACGACAGAGGATGAGATGGTTGGATGGCAGCATGAGGACATGAGTTTGAATAAACTCTGGGACTTGGTAATGGATAGAGAGGCCTGGCGTGCTGCAGTCCATGGGGTTGCAGAGTCAGACACAACTGAGCCACTGAACTGAACTGAGACAAAAAAGACAAATGAACTTACTTACAAACAGAGACTCACAGACTTATTAAACGAACCTATGTTTCCTGGGGGAAAGTAATAGTTAGGGAGTTTGGGATAGTCATGTACTTACTGCTATATTTCAAATAGATAACCAACAAGGACCTATTTATAGCACGTGGAACTCTGCTCAATGTCATGTGGCAGCCTGGATGGGAGGGAAGTTTGGGGGAGAACGAATACATGTATATGGCTGAGTCCCTCCACTATTCACCTGAAAACTATCACATCGTTGTTAATTGGCTATACCCTAATACAAAATAAAAAATTAAAAAAACAAAAACAAAACTGTGAACTCTAGATATTTAAGAGATCTAATCTTAATTTTGAGCAGCTCATTCATTTAAAAAGAGGAAAGATTGAAATATATGTTAATAACAAAGCAAAAATATGAAAAAAAGTCATCACAAATCTCTGGTTCTTGCTTCCTCTCCCTCTCTATACATTCATCTCTTCTGTATATAGTGTGAGAAGGCTGAAAAGAATATCCTTTTAAACCTATTTTTTTTAATGGCACATTATCTGCTTTAGGAAATTTAAAAGCCAAGGGTCCAGCTTTCCCACCCCTGGCTGTTTAGGCATTCGTATATCCATCAAATATTTACTAGCCTCCAGATACATGCCAGGTAATGTTCTAAGAATTGAGGACGTAGTGTTAAAAAGGATAAAGATCTCTGCCATTATGGGACATAATAAACAAGAACCTAATATATGGAGCGAGTGTCTGATGATGATAATTACTAGGGAGAAAAAGTTAGGAAGGGAGAATGAGAATTGCTGGGAGGAGGATCATGATTTAAAATAAGGTGAGTAAGGAGGGTAAAACAGATCATATTTAGTCAAGACTTGAAGGAAGTGATGAAGTGACCCATGGCTCCATCTGTGGGAGGAATAGAGTTCCTCTTGGGAGGAGCCTGAGAGTGCTGGCAAGGTTCATGGGCTGGGTGGGCCCCTGGGGTGGGAACAGCATGAGTGAGGCAGAAGTGAGATGCGGGAGGTGTGAGGGGCTGGTATAGCTTGTTGTTGTAAGGGCTTTGGCCTTATTCTGAGTGAGCTGGCAAATCACTGGAGGGATTTGCTCAGAGAGGCGACATGTTCCGATGTGTGTGGCTGTTGTGTTGAGAATAGATTTGGGGGCAAGAGAGAAAGCAGAGAGGCCAGTTAGAAGACTGTTGCGATAGTTCAGGTGATGGGGACTGAGGCCATAGTGATAAGGAAGAAGCGGTCTGATTCCAAATGTGTACTCTAGGGGGCGCCAATAGGATTCGCTGAAGGATGGAATGTAGGGCATGAGGAAGAGGCCAAAGTGACTGCGGGGGGTTTTGGTTCAAGCATCTGGAAGGAAGGAGTTGTACTTGCTTCTGTGAGGAAGACTGTGGAAGGAGCAGGTGCATGGGGGTGATTAGGAATTGGATTCTGGAGATGGCACATTCAAGAAGCTTATTAGATGTCCAGTTGGAGATGTTAAATAGGCAGCTGGAGTTCAGAGGAGTCATGCAGGTTGGAGAGAGTCATGTTGGGTTCCTCAATGTATATGTTACTAAAGATGCCAGACTCCAGGAAAATCCCGGGGGTTGAGAGTGGATGGGGAAGAGAAGAGGTCTGAGCATGGAGCCCGGGGCCGCTCAAGTGATCAGAGCTCAGGTGACAAGGAGGAATCAGCAGAAATTGAGACGGTATGGCCAGTAGGGTGGGAGGACCACGGCTATAATGCTCTGTAAGGCAAAGGGGATATTTCGCAGACAGAGGAGTGACTGCCTACATCAGATACTACTGCTGGTTGACTAATGAGGCCTGAGTCCTCGGTGACCTTGACAGTCATGTTTTGGTGGCGCAGAGAATGGAAAAACAAGAATTAGAGACATGTGTAGACAACTCTAGATGTTTTTCTGTAAAAGGGGAAAGAAGATGGGAACCAAAAGTGGGATTGGAGAGTTTTCTTTTTGGAGAAGGCAATGGCACCCCACTCCAGTACTCTCGCCTGGAAAATCCCATGGACGGAGGAGCCTGGTGGGCTGCAGTCCATGGGATCGCTAAGAGTCGGATACGACTGAGCGACTTCCCTTTCCCTTTTCACTTTCATGCACTGGAGAAGGAAATGGCAACCCACTCCAGTGTTCTTGCCTGGAGAATCCCAGGGACGGCGGAGCCTGGTGGGCTGCTGTCTATGGGGTCGCACAGAGTCAGACACGACTGAAGCGACTTAGCAGCAGTAGCAGCAGCAGTGTTACATATAACACCGATGGGAATGATCCAGGAGAAAAGGAAATGTGATGACAAGGAGAGGATGAAGAAGATCACGTCCTTGAGGGGGTCAGAAAGCATGAGTGCAGGGGTAGCCTTGGGTCAGGGTGCAAGTGGAGTCACTTCATAAGCAGGAGGGAAGACAGGTGCGATGCCAGTACTGGTGTGCTTGTGGAGGGGTGGGGTGGTCTCTTCTGAGGCTTCTGTTTTAAAAGAAAGAGGAAGCAGGGTCACTGGTGCAGAGTGATGACAAGGAGGAGGTGTAAGAGGGCTGGGCAGAAAGGAGAAGATATGGAGAGCTGGTGTGTTCAGAGGAAGGAGAGCAAAGACCCAGGGAGCTGAGATGGAGTGGATGACAGCACTGGACCCCTTTGAGGCTGTGACATGAGCTTGGAGTGAGACCAGCCTCTGGTTTGCTCTTTTTAAGCTGCATTGGATGTGATGGGAAAGAGCTGGGTTTAAACCTAGGTTGGGTTGGCCAGAAATACAATGGAACAAGAGAAGGCCCAGGGAATTTACAAGTGGGGGAGGGCAAAGGGGCGAAATATAAACTAGCTAGGATGTAAATTATGATTCTGCAACACGTATGATTTCTGTCAAGAATGAGGGCAATTGGAAGAGGATTTCCCTGTGGGATATGGGATAAAAAGGGGACAAAAGTCACTGAGCAGCCAGTCAGCTGGGTTTACCAGGGGTTAGGAAGGTCACTGGCTCTGCTTCTCACCAGTGTGCTTAAGGAGAACCAGCCATAGAAATTACCTGGAACGTGGAGGGAGGAAGAAATTACAGCTGAGAGTTCTTAGGGAAAGTTGAGTGTGGTAAGACTTAGGTCCTGTTTGGTGGTCAGTTGCTAGTTCTTCAAAAATTTTTTAAAATCTGATTTCTGCTTTTATTCTTTTAGAGGTTATCTGCTTGTGTTTCATCATCTGTTCTTTTTTTATTTTAACAGCTTTTTTTTTTTTGAGGTAATCCACATATGTACAAGCCCCTATTTAAAGTGTGCAATTTAGTGGTTGTTAGTTTATTAACAGAGTTGTGTACTCATCACCCATCATCAATTTCAGAATGTTTTCATTATTCCAAAAAGAAATAATATACCCCAAGAGCAATTGTCTCCCATTTTCTCTCAACCATTAGTCTACTTTTTGTCTCCATGGGTTTGCTTATTCTGGACATTTCATGTAAATGAAATCATGAAATATGTGGTCTTCTGTGATTAACTTCTTTCCTTTAGCATAACATTCTCAAGGTTTATCCATGTTGCATCTATCAGTTCTTCACTGCTTTATATTATCAAATAATGTGCCACTGTTTGGGTGTATCACATTTTCTTTATTCATTGATAGACATTTGGATTGTTTCTACTTTGGGACTTTTATGAATAATGCTGCTATGAACATTCATGTATGAGTTTTTGTGTGGACATAAGTTTTCATTTTTCTTGGAGAATTCCTGGGTCATATGGTAACTCTCTGTTTAATCTTTTGAGGAGCTGCCACCCTGGTTTTTGAAGCGACTGCAATACTTCACATTTCTACCAGAAGTAAACGAGGGTTCTGGTTTCTCCACATCTTCCTGAACACTTTTTATTACCTGACTTTTTGGTTCTAGGCATCCTAGTGGTGTGAAATCTTTTCATTATGGTTTCTTTTTGACGGCTAATGATGTTGAGCATCTCTTTATGTGCTTATTAGCCATTTGTATAACTTCTCTTGAGGAAAGTCTATTTTAATCCATGGTTTATTTTTATTGAGTTGTTTGTCTTTTGATTTTTGGACTGTATGAGTTTTCTATATATTGTTTACAAATCCTTTACCAGATACACACAGGCATATATTTTCTCCTGTTCTGTGAATTATCTTTTCCTTTTCTTGGTGGTGTATTTTGAAGTATCCTGTTGTTCTTTGTTTTCAAAAGGTTTCAGCTTTAAAATTATGCAAGGAATACATGTACACAATGAAAAATTATAAAACTTTAAGTGATACACAAAATAAAAGAAGTAAAACATTTGTAATTTTATCATTCACAGATAACTGCTGTGAACATTTGGGGTTTGATCTTTTAACTAAAAAGAATTCTCATTATTCAGTTTTTAACCTTTTGTAAATCTCATCAGTTGTGAATAACTTTTCATGGCAGTAAACATTTTTACAACATCATTTTTTGTTGTTGTACAACATTTAATCACATGGATGTACAATTTACCCCCCAAATTTCCTTATTGTCAGATGCTTTTCCCTGTTATCAGTGTAGTAAGTCTTTATATATATCTCCCTTCTTTGAATAGATTTCTAGAATTGGAGTGAGGGATCACAGTGTAGGCACATTTTTAGGGCTATAGAAGCATGCAGCCCGATTGCCTTCTGGGGAGATTGTGGCCAGCTATGCTCCTGCAGGCAGGGAGAGAGCCAATCCTCGGCCAGAAGCTAACCTGCTCCACACAGAACAAACAATACTGTTGTTGGTAACACTATGTGCTAGGCACTGTCTAAGCACTTTATGCGCATGACTCATTATTCCTCACAATAAGTCCATCAGATTGGTGCTAGTATTTTTCCATTTTACAGATGAGACCCTTGAGGCACCAAGAAGTTTTGTCCAAGGTCACACGATTAGGAGTGACAGGATTTGAACACTGTGAGAGCCAGACTCATTTCTGGAAGAAAGCCTGGTACTGTTAAGTACAATGCTGGCTGTTGCTTGAAGATAGTCTTTGTAATGCAAAGAAAGTTCCCTTTTATTCTTAAATCATGAGAGTTTCATTTAGAAATAACTGAAGAATTTAACAACGTCTCACATCCCCTTCTTTTTTGCCTATTATAGATCAGAGATTGGCAAAGTTTGTCTTAAATGGCCAGATAGTAAATATTTTAGGTTTTTGGGTCATAGGGTCTCCATTACAGCTACTCAGCTCTGCTGTTGTAGTTCAGAGGCAGCTACAGGCAATATGTAAATGACAAAGCCAGGTGGCTGGCTGCTGGGCCATAGTTTGCAAATTTCTGTTATAGATGATCATTTGGGATTTCTCTCTTTGCTTATTCATACTGAGTCACTCCTGCCTTCTGGAATTATCCAGCCTGACCATGCCAGATATACCGCTGCAATCTATTCATTAGTATTTTTATCTAGGATATTTACCTTGTGATTCAGGAATTGGACTGATGTGTGTGTGTGTGTGTGTGTGTCCTGGTCAGCCTTCACAAAATGAATGGGGGAAACTCATCTTTTTTCTGTGCTGTGCAGTGATCATTTTTCTTTGAAAGACTGATAGAAACTGCCTCCAAAGAAACCACCTTGGTCTGAATTCTTGGAGGTAGTTCTCTGAGATCTCTTCCACTTTCAGAAAGTTCTCTCTTCATATTTCCTATTACATTTGAATCAATTTTGGCAGTTAGTATATTTTTTAGAAAGTTACCTACTTCATCTAGATTTTCCAAGGTTTTCCCACTGATTTGAGTGTAGCAAATCTCTTAATATTTTTATTCTCTCCATAATATCTTATTTGATCTTATTCCTAATGGTGTACCTACTTTTTAACATTAGATTTAATAAATAATCTAATGTTTATTTTATTGGTCTTTTTGAAAGTTTACTCTGGGATTTGATTATCAGTTACAATATTCTCCATCATTCTACTCACCTTTTTCAAATTTTGATCTTCCTTTGATTTTCCTTTTTCTCACTTTTTAAAATTATCAGATTATTTATTTTCATTCTTTTTGTATAAGAGCAAGAATATTTAAGACTGATTTTTCCTTTGAGTACAGACTTAGCTACTAAATTTTAAGGCATAGCCCTCTTACTCTTGGTATTTTCTAAGGACCTGTGATTTTAGTTTTGTTTTTTTGTTTGACTCAGAAAAGTTTTAAGAATACATCTTTAAATTTCTAAAAGGTTGGGATTTTTGAGTTTCTCATTCATTTCTAGTTTTATTATTACGTTGAGATCAGAGAGTGTGACTGATAATGGATTTATTCCTTGGACTTTATTGACATTTGCTTTGTGGCTTTTAATTTTTTTGAAGTGCTCCAATGGTACTGGACAAGAAGGTATAAGTTCCGTTTTTAGAATACATGGTGTTTGTCTATTTAAATGACACTGTTAATCATATTACTCAGATTCTCTGTTTCCATATTCTTCTTTTAAAAAATTTACTTGGTTTTTCAAGACTGAGGGAAATGTAATAACTTTCCCACAACTATTGTGTTGCTGTCATTTCTTTGTACAAAACACACTGGTTGTTGTCTGTTTATGCCTGACTCTGAGCCTGAGTCATACAGGCAAATTTTGAACTATCTGATCTTGGGAAGGAAAGATAGACTTAGGAGGAAGCAAACAGCTAATGTGAATTCCATTCTAACCATTCCTACCTCTGTGTACATGTTTGCCTGTGTGTTAGCGTGTGTACTTTGTGGTGTGGGGGGTATATGTGCATTTCAGCATATATATGTCTCTTGGGCATGAGTGTGTAAATATGTTCTTTCATGTGTCAGTGATTGTATGAGTTTGATATGTGTGTCTGTTTGTGTTTATTCATCCCTCACATCTTTTATTCAAATTGGACTTAAAACATCAGGACTGGTGTCTGCCTTGCTGGCTTTTTTGAGAGTGGTTAAAACCCTGAAAGCTCTGCTACTCTGTATCTTAACCCATCTGAACCTATTTTCCCCTCTCTGGCTGCAGAAGATCCTTCTGGTAAGTTGGTCAGACACTCTGTAGACTCAGCGTTGCTCTGGCGTCCACTAGTGTTGTGTGTCTGGGTACCACATTCTGGCCACACAAATGATGTTAGGGCCATATTTCCAGAATGCGTCAAGACTCTGAGAACCTCACTTCACCCTCTCCCCACGGTACCTGTTCAAGTTCCATTGGCCTGCCTCCAGCTTGGGTCACCTTTAATAACCTAGAGCTGGATGGGCTAGGCATTGGTTTAAAGGGAGCACCAGCATTCCCAGAAACTCATGATGGAATTCAGTTCATTTTATAGAATCAGAGCAGGCTCCTGGGAGATCCCTTAGTTGACCGCCTCATACAGAGGAGAAAAGCAGGCCATAGAATGGGCTTTCCTGACACCTTGTCCAGTGCCCTTCCCATGGTACTAGGTAAGCTTTACAGGTACCAACAGCACAGACCCAGGGCCTGGGCCTGTGTGGGATTTTGGTGGAGGTCCAAGGAGAGTGATGATCCCACCTTCAGGGAACTTGCTGACTCCCTGTGCAACGGGACCCCTGGACAGGACACAGCTGAAGGAGCATTCTAGACACAAGAGCCAAGAGGGCCTGCAGACACACTACTTGCAGGAGGAGTTAAAAATGGGGTGATACCAGTGTGTGCCCCAACATACCCACCCACCTTCCCCCACAAATATATATATGTGAAGGGGCAGAGAATGTGTTGTCCCAAACTTCCTTTCTTCTCACCTCATTTCCCCCATCTAGCACAGTATATCTTTTTAATAATGGGCACTTAGCATTTGTTGAATTTCAGGGGCTTTGCCCTGATTTGACCTTAGGGGAGGCTAAGTTCTGATTTTGGAAGCTTTTATGTTTTGCTGGAGTCTGGAGGTTGGGGATCAGAATAGTTCTTTGGTGTCTTAAGTTTTCCTGGGTCTACTGTAATTTTTTAATAAATAATATTTTATTGACATTTCCTCCCAAGGAGTTATCCAACATATGGTCTGAGTTTAGCCTCAGTATACTCCTGGAATGCAGGGGGACTGTGATGAAAAGCCCACTTCACAGAAAGGAAAAGGAAGGCCCCAGGAGCTTAACAGAAGCACGTGGTAAAGGTGGGGCAGAGCCAGGGCGAGAGCCTCTGCTTCTCAACACCAAGCAGGTGTGAAGACCTTTTTCCTGACTGTGCAGTCAGCCCCTAAAGAGTCAGGGAATTCCAGTTCTTTGCTCTTCTGAACTCACCCAGCAGGAGAAATTTGTGGTCCAGGCCAGCCCATCAGCCTTGCTTGGTGTTCATCCAGAAGAACCTTGCTTGGCAAGTTCTGTTTCTGAAACTGTTTCTTGTTTTCTACCCACTCAGGAGGAGGAGTTCATTGATTGGTGGAGCAAATTCTTTGCCTCAACTGGGGAGAGCGAAAAGTGTGGGTCCTACCTAGAGAAGGACTTTGACACTCTAAAGGTAAGCCCTCTCCTCAACGTCTTCTTCAGTCCAGTGGTCCCTGGGCACCAAGAGTTGCAACCAAAAGATAATATACATCTATACATATATGTTTATGGGTGAAAAGATACCTGGGATCTGCTTAACTTTCTTAAATGCTTAAGAAAAGTAAGGATGAGTTATTTAGATGATGTGGATTGCCCTCTGATAGATTTTTAAAATATTAAAAATGATCAAAATAGCAAAATATTGAATTATTAAAGCTTGAAGATGAGTACTCAGGGGTTTGTTATACTATTCTGTCTCTTTTAAAGTTATTTGAACTTTTCTTATTATAAAAATTTTCCATGAAAATGAAAAGGAAAGTCAATGTGAGAATGTGAGAATGTACCTCTGACTCCCCGACCTCTGCAATTGGGATAGAAATTACCCAGCACATATAAAAATATGGTAAACTCTGTTTCTGTGGAAAAAAAAAAAACCCAGAGCCTCAAGAACAACACAAAACCAGGAGTGAGTCAGCCAAATTCTGGTATTTTGAGGAAATTCCACAAATATGGTTATAGTTTTTAAAAGCAGACTCCTATTAAAAAAGATAACCAGAGGTGACTCAAAACTGCTCCTTGAAGAAAGTTATACAGTGTCCTGGAAGAGGTTTCCAGGTAAAATTCAGGATGCTCAGTTATACTGAATTTCAGATAGATAATGAATAATAATAGTTTATTTGAATCTGAAAAAAAAATATTGAATTCAAAATTCAAATTTAACTGGGTGTCCTGTATTTTCACTTGCTAAGCCTGGCAGCCCTTCCTAGAGAACAAGAGGGGCAAAGGTTGTCAGATGCGTGAGAAAACCCCAAGGAGCTCCCTAAAGGGGACTGGATGAAGAGAGCTTGAGGGTCGTTGAAGTGGTGGGTGGTCACTCTGGAAGGCCATCTCACAGGGTGGCAAGGGCTGCCTCTGGCACACTGGAGGCCCCTGTGTGATTGTACCTGGAGACATGGGGGGGCAGAGATGAGCCTCAGGGCACCAGCGGTCAGAAGGCTCAGGCCTTCCCAGGCCGCAGGTCCTTTGTTGACTTGGTAGGTGGGTGTATGAGGCTGGGCAAAGAGACAGAACTATTTGTGTACCAGGAAGAAGGTCCGACACATTAAGTCTGGCATGTGGTCCTGTGGCCTTGCCAAAAGAAGGAGAAAAGCTATGTAAGAATGAGGACTCCTGCCAGGGTGGCCCATGGCCCAGGCACCCTCACGGGTTCCTTAGATGCCGGATGCTGAACTGGCACCCAGCCCACCTGCTTGACCTCTCTGAGGAGATCTCTGGCAGTTTCCAAGTGAAAATGGGTTATTTAAAAACAAAATGCATTCAACCTGCTTCTGGGGAGGAAGCAGACCTGGAAGAAACACTGATCCTTTAGGGATTGTTAACCACCACCAGCAATATGGGTCTTTGAAAAATAGCATTGTAGCATTATGGAGAGAATGGAGTACACAGTGGGTAGGGAAAACAAATCATATTTTGGAAATCACTTATCATAGAGGGGAAAAGACAACTCATGGTCTCAACAGGGAAAGACAGAAAACAAAAGATACAGCAAAAAGTCATAGAGGAAACGAAATCATATAAAAACACAACAGAAAAAGAATAAATGCTAGTTTTCCTATAAATAAAAATGGTCTACACTCTTTTACTAAGTGATAAGGACTCTTAGACTACAGCAAAAGTAAAATTTCATTATACTACCTCTCAAAGACACTTCTAAGGCAATACAATTTAGAATGGCTAAAAAAGCAAATATTTTGGCAAACAAAATAAGTGCAAAGAAAGGGGAAACAAATTGAAACTAAAGTCAAAAGCAAAGGAAGCAAAATGGAGTGTTTTGTATAAATGAAAGATGTACATCTCAGTGCAAAAATTCCAAACGTTAATGTATGGAACAGTAAAGCTTAGAAATCCTTAAAGCAAAAGTGGATAGGAATATATAAAGTAATAAATGTGAAAGTATGAAATTGCAGAAATTAAAGTTGCAGTGGGATTTTAATGTACCTTTTTCTTAGACAGATAAAACAGGCAATCAATAAATAAGGAAATGAAAGATACGAATAACAAGGCAAACACTTTCTAAGCTACATCGAGTAGCTTTAAAATAGAGAATAAAAATAATTAAAAATTAGAAAATACATTTTTTCCTAATGCTCAGAGAACACTTACAAAACTTGATCACATATTAGTTTAGTAATAAGTTACCCCAAACAGAAATCATACAAGGCAGATTTAAATGTACTAAAATGAGAAATTAATAACAAAAGTTTAAACGAAAAGACCAACCACTTGGAAATTTAAAAAATATTTTATTGGGACTTCCAGTATGAACATGCCTGCATAAGTCAGCGTTTTTCCCTTTTTCTCTTGGAAATCATTCAAACCCACAAACTTCATTTTCAGTAAAAGTTGGAAACAAATAAAACCCGCAGACTCCAAAATACATGTAAGGGCTGTCCAAAGGCAACTGAGATTGGGTAAAAGCCACTCGGCCATAAATGAAGAGAAGATGCACGAAAATGATGAAAGGTCACGGTGGTAGCAGACTTCAGAAACCCTCATACTTCCTAATGAAAGAATGCTGATAATTACTTAAGACAGACTTTATGGACTCATGGGGACTTATTATCTGTTCTCTTTACTTTTGTGTGTGCTTGAAACTTTTCATAACAGTAAAAAATATAAAACATAAAAATTATATTCTTTGTTCACAATAATGGACATGGGAAATTTGGAGACAGGTTCAGGCTGGTGGCAAAAGCCTCTTAGATCTGGTTTGGTTCAGAGAAATAAAGAAGGTGGAGTTACACAAGAATCATATGGATGAGCCATATTTATAGGAAACAGCCTGCTTCTGTTGTGGGAACTAAGGAAATAACTGGTCAAGAAAATTCAACCCATTTAGTGACAAGTAATAAGAAAAGAAAGAGTACAGAATTATTTTTAAAATCTAAGGAAAAAAGAAAAGAAACTGTAAAACAAAACTTAACCAAAAGAAGAGGATATATACCCACCAGAAAAGTTTCTCCAAGGAGCAGATGAGATGAAAGACTTTGCTGTGAACTTTTTAGAAACAGGGCAGTATGAATGCAAGCAAAAATGAAAGAGCTCAAGGGATGGTGAGATGAGAAGAGGTGAAATGTGAGCAAGTAGGATCCAGGAAGGAAGAAGAAAACTTGAAATTGGAAGGAGCACGGGGCAGAATGGCCACGTTGGAAAACACAGGAAGGGGCGCAGGGGACAGATGAAATGGAAGTAAATAATTATAAAAGGATGCTGAGAAAGTGACAAATATTAGTAGTCAGGGAAAGGATATCCAACATTTGCATAATTGGCGTCTCTGAGGAGGACAACCAAAACAATGAAATTAAGCAAACAGTTAATAGTTTAATAAAACTTCACCAGAACTGAAAGAATACTTGAATATGCACATTAGAAGGTCTGGTTTGTCAGAACATCAGAAAAGATTGACCCAGATTGGTCAACTCTGGGACATATTCCCAGTGTAGTTACTGAACTTTAGAGATAAAGAAAAAAATCCTTTGAATAGTCATATCTTCTCCCTCCACAAAAATTTAAATAATTAAGAAAAGGAAATAAATCAAAGTGGCTTCACTTTCTCTATGACATTTAATTCTCAAAGACAACAAAACACCATGTGTAAGATCATCAGGAAAATAAAAGGTGACCCAGAGGTTTGACATTCAGGCAAGCTGCCCTTCATGCATAACTGCTAGACACACAGGTATGCACACTGAGGAGCCAGGTAGTATGGCTCCCAGGAGCCTGTTTCGAGGGACTCCTAGGGGATGAATTGGAATAAAGGATGAAAGAGGATGGGACAGAGAGTAAGGACACTGATAGTCGTATTATAGACATAAGGAGAATTGACAGATATTATTTAAACCCAGCAAATCACAAAATGTGAAAATAACCTAAATGTCCATTGACTGATGAATGGATAAACAAAATATGGTAAATACATACAATGGAATATTATTCAGCCTTAAAAAGGAAGGAAATTCTGACACATGCTACAACATGGGTGAATCTCTAAGACATTGTGTTAAGTGAAATAAGCTAGTTGCAAAAGGACAAGCATTGTATAATTCCACTCTAGAATACCAGAGTAATTATTATTAAGAGTATTATTAGCCTTATTGAACCTGGTGGCTTGAAAATAGAGACACCCTATGGCACATTTACAAAATTGACATATATACACTACTATGTATAGAAATAGATGGGGAAACAGTGGAAACAGTGTCAGACTTTATTTTTTGGGGCTCCAAAATCACTGCAGATGGTGATTGCAGCCATGAAATTAAAAGACGCTTACTCCTTGGAAGGAAAGTTATGACCAACCTAGAGAGCATATTAAAAAGCAGAGACATTACTTTGCTGACTAAGGTCCATCTAGTCAAGACTATGGTTTTTCCTGTGGTCATGTATGGATGTGAGAGTTGGACTGTGAAGAAGGCTGAGCGCCGAAGAATTGATGCTTTTGAACTGTGGTGTTGGAGAAGACTCTTGAGCGTCCCTTGGACTGCAAGGAGATCCAACCAGTCCATTTTGCAGGAGATCAACCCTGGGATTTCTTTGGAAGGAATGATGCTAAAGCTGAAACTCCAGTACTTTGGCCACCTCATGTGAAGAGTTGACTCACTGGAAAAGACTGTGATGCTGGGAGGGATTGGGGGCAGGAGGAGAAGGGGACGACAGAGGATGAGATGGCTGGATGGCATCATGGACTCGATGGATGTGAGTCTGAGTGAACTCCGGGAGATGGTGATGGACAGGGAGGCCTGGCGTGCTGCGATTCATGGGGTCGCAAAGAGTCGGACATGACTGAGCGACTGAACTGAACTGAACACTACTATGTATAAAATAGATAACTAATGGGAACCTACTGTCTAGCATAGGGAACTCTACTCATTATTCTGTGGTGACCTAAATGGGAGGGAAATCTAAAAAAGAGGGGATATTTGTATAACTGATTCACTTTGCTGCACAGCAGAAACTAACACAATATTGTAAAGCAGTTATACTCCATAAAAATGAATAAAAGCAATAAAAATTGACCATGTAATAAGCCATAAGGAAAATCTTAACAAAGTTACAATATGGAAGTACCACTGACAACGTTTTCTGATTATAAGGCCCTAAAATTAGAAATTAATAACAAGCTCAAAAGTCAAAAAAAACTTTTATCTGAAAAATTAAAAAGAAAGCAGCTCTCTTCTAACAATTCTTGGTGAAAGAGAATATATTGAAAAAAACTGTGGAATATTTGGGAAGCAATGATAAAACACTATATGTTAGACCTTAGTGGTTACAGTTAAAGATGTATTCAGAGGAAGCTTATAGCCTTGAAAACTTATGTTAATTAAAACAAAAGGATGAAAACTAACTATACATCTAACTCTTAGATCAAAAAAGTAAAAATGAGACTATTATTATGGAATGCCAAGAAAAGGAAAATGAAAAAATTATATATCAAAATAAATGGGGCAATGCTAAGGTAGTAGCAATTTTAAGTGTTTTCCTTATCAGAAAAGGGGGGGGCAAAGTAATTAAAATTTCAACTGAAGAAATTAGAAGGAAAAAAATGCTTAAAATAGTATGAAGAATAAGATAATAAAACTGGAAGCAGAAATAAGCAACTGGGTGTGGAATCTGCAGATACGGAGGGCCGACAGTCCTGCTGGTCAGTTTCAGATACACCAATTAAGCATGCATATTAAGTGGGTTAATCTCACTATTAGTTAGGTACATTTTATCATCTATATTAGAAAATCACTGCTTCATTTAAATCTAAGCACTACTCTAACAAGTAAAAATCACTGGCTGTTGAGAGGAGAGCAATTTGATTCACTGCCATTTGGACATCCTGGGCAGTCAGCATTTTGCTGACTTGTGAATTTTCTAGAGTTCTGTCTTTGATGTTCCAATAAAAAGTTAGTTAACTTTTCATTTCTGTGTTTGTGATCTTATTCTCAAGACATGCACCACTCGTGTAGACGATGACTCTTGGGTATTCAGAATATTGGATTCATCAGAAAACCCTGTTTTCAATGGCGTTGAACAAATGTCTTCCTTCTGTCTCTCCCCCCTCTCTCTTGCTTGTCTCATCTCCATGACTCGCATCCTTTTCCTCTCTTTCTCTGCCTCTCTTCCTGGTCCCCCCTCTTCTCTCCACCTACCCCCACCAACCTGCCCTCCTCTTGGCTTTTTTTCTCAAAACTGCTTCTGGTCCCCCCGCCATTTTTCTTTCTGTCCCTTCTGTCATTCAAACTCTGTCATGCTTCCTTTTTCCCTGCTGCCCCTCTTCTTCTCTCTTTCCCTTGTCCCCCTCTCTCATCCCCACGTGTGGCAGGTCTATGACACACCCCTGGAGAACGTGAAGGCATTTGAGGGCCTGTCTGACTTTTGTAATACATTCAAGCTCTACCGGGGCAAGACTCAGGAGGAGACTGAAGACCCATCAGTCATTGGGGAGTTTAAGGTAAGTCCTTGAGGACATGTCTCTAGCCCAGGGGTCCCAACTATGGAGTAGCAGCAATGAGTGAAGGAGGGGCAGAAGTACTGTAGTAATGTCAGTAATGACCCCAGTGCTGAGATCGGTGGCTATGTGGGTGATGGAGGTGGTGCTGGTGGCGTTGATGCTGCTGATGCAGAATCTGATGGGGGTGATGGGATTGCATTGGGCTTCATAATCACAGTGGTGATGACTCTGACAGACTTGAGAGTAATGGACGTAGTGCTGAGTGTCTTGGTGACAGTGATGAAAGTGAAAGCTGACCCCTCCTTCTTTTCAGGGACTCTTCAAAATTTATCCTCTCCCAGAAGACCCAGCCATCCCCTTGCCCCCGAGGCAGTTCCACCAGCTGGCTTCCCAGGGGCCCCAGGAATGCCTGGTCCGTGTCTACATTATCCGAGCATTTGGCCTGCAGCCCAAGGATCCCAATGGGAAGGTAACACCCCCGGAGCTCTCACCACCCCTAGAGTAAATGGCAGGCTGGGGTATCGAGAGGCTGCAGAATTTGGATATAATCTTTGCCCCAGGGAGTTCACAGTAAGTGGGAAAACAAACATGTACAAAATTGAGATGTTACAGTGTTGCAGTTCTATCAAGGCCAAGTGCTCCAGGAGGTCAGAAAAGCCCAAAGGCAGTACACAACTTTGGGATAATAAGGAAGACTTCCTAGAAGGAATAGGATTCTTAAGGGTTGATGAAGTTTTAATAGGTGGGGAGGGAGAAGAAAACCATATTTTAGGAGTTAAAAACATTGGGAAAAGTTTGGGAGCAAACTGCTTAGCATAGGTTTAGCACAAGGATAAGGCATAAGGACAAGGGACATTAATGGTGTTGATGGGACTTTCAAGGGTGGGGTGGAAAGGCAAGAAGGAGGGATGGAGCATGATGGGCAGCTGTGCTGGCCTGGCCATGGTGGAGGCTGGGGTAGAAGGAAAAATAAATAATCTTGGTCCTGTCTTTATACAAAATTTTGATGTTTTGTTCATCATGGACTATTTGTATTGGTTTTATTTTATTTTATTTATTTTTTTTTGTTTCAAAAAATTTTTTTAATTTTTATTTTTACTTTATTTTGCTTTACAGTACTGTATTGGTTTTGCCATACATTGACATGAATCAGCCACGGGTGTACATGAGTTCCCAATCCTGAACCCCCCTCCCACCTCCCACCCCATATCATCTCTCTGGATCATCCCCGTGCACCAGCCCCAAGCATCCTGTATCCTGTATCGAATATAGACTGGCAATTTGTTTCTTACATGATAATATACATGTTTCAATGCCATTCTCCCAAATCATCCCACCCTCTCCCTCTCCCACAGAGTCCAAAAGTCCGTTCTAAACATCTGTGTCTCTTTTGCTGTCTCACATATAGGGTTATCATTACCATCTTTCTAAATTCCATATATATGTGTGTTAGTATACTGTATTAGTGTTTTTCTTTCTGGCTTACTTCACTCTGTATAATCGGCTCCAGTTTCATCCACCTCATTAGAACTGATTCAAATGTACTCTTTTTCATGGCTGAGTAATACTCCATAGTGTATATGTACCACAGCTTTCTTATCCATTCATGTGCTGATGGACATCTAGGTTGTTTCCATGTCCTGGCTATTATAAACAGTGCTGCAATGAACATTGGGGTACACGTGTCTCTTTCAATTCTGGTTTCCTCGGTGTGTATGCACAGCAGTGGGATTGCTGGGTCATAAGGCAGTTCTATTTGCAATTTTTTAAGGAATCTCCACACTGTTCTCCATAGTGGCTGTACTAGTTTGCATTCCCATGTTGGTATTGATTTTAATTTTTAAAATATCACATTAAAATGTTTATCTTGATTACTAAAGTTTTTTGTCCTTCCCTTAAATTTTATGCCTGAGTTGAGCACTGCCCTGACTTACTCTAATCGTGACTGTTGAGTGAAGGAGTGGAACTGAGGGAGAGCCTGAGTCTGGAGCTGCAGGGAAATGGGGGCAGGGGCAGAGTGTGGTTGGGAAGAGAGAGAAAGAGGAAGAGGTGGGGCAGAGTGAGGGGTGGTGGGGTTCAGACGTGCGAGCTAGGGTCTTCTCTTGTCCCCTTAGACAGGTACAGGCCTAGCCTGTGTCCTAGTTTGTGGGAGGGCCCTGGTGTCCCGTCCCTGCGGCCTTGCTCTTCGAGGCGAGAAAAGCTCCATTGCCCTGCTGGGAGATCACAGAGTGGGATGGAGCGGTCCCAGCCCAGGCACCATCCACAGCCTCCAAGATGTGGTTGTGGTCAAGTTCCTACACCTCAGGCCTTCCTGGTGTGAGACTGACCCAAGCGCTCTGGCCCTGCCTGCTTCTGAGGCTAGTTGAGGGAATGCCGCTGCTCGTAGAAGGCTGGGTTGGGCTGAAAACATCTGGCCATTTCTTTCCCTTTCTATCGGCTGAAGCAGAGGTCACAGACAGGACCCCACCCTGGCCCCGTCACATATGTCACGCAAACTGGTGTGTTTCTGGGGGTGTGAGCCTGGCCCCCACCCACCCTTTCCTAAGGTGGGCAGTGGACTGGGAGTTTGGAGGACTTGGGCACCCCATTTCCACTGCTGGAGCAGAGGCTCGAAGCGCGTGTTAGGGTGGTGTGCCCGATGGGGCTGCTGGCCTGGCAAGTGGCAGCTGCTTCTTGTTTTTTATTATTTTATTGTATATTCTTTTATTTATGTGATGTTAATGAACCTTTAGTCTATAGTAATAGAAATTAGTTATAAACTGGAATTAAGATAGATGGGAGAAACATTAACAACCTCAGATATCCAGATGACACCACTCTAATCACAGAAAACGAAGAGGAATTACAGAACCTCTTGATGAGGGTGAAAGAGGAGAATGAAAGAGCTGGCTTAAGACAATGTTAAAAAAACTAAGACCATGGCATCTGGCCCCAATACTGCAGAAAAGGTGGAAGTAATGACAGATTTCCTTTTCTTGGGCTCCAAAATCACTGCGGACAGTGACTGCAGCCGTGAAATCAGAAGGCAATTGCTTTTTGGCAGGAAAGCAATGACAAACCCAGACAGTGTGTTGAAAAACAGACATTACTCTGCTGACAGTGGTCTGTATAGTCAAGGCTATGGTTTTCTCAGTGGTCACATATGGATTGTGATGGCTGGACAGTAAGGAAGGCAGAATGCCAAAGAACTGATGCCTTTGAACTGTGTGGTGCTGGAGAAGACTCTCGAGAGTCCCTTGGACAGCAAGGAGGTCCAACCAGTCAATCTTAAGGGAGATAAACCCTGAATATTCAATGGAAGGACTGATGCTGAAGCTTCAGCTTCAGTATTTTGGTCATCTGATGCAAACAGACGACTCACTGGAAAAGTCCCTGATACTGGGAAAGATTGAGGGCAGAAGCAGAAGAGGGCATCAGAGAATGAGATGGCTGGATGGCATCTCTGATGCAATGAACATGAACTTGGGCATACTCTGGGAGACAGGGAGGGACAGGGAGGCCTGGCGTGCTGTAGTCTGTGGGGTCACAGGAGTTGGAAATGACTGGGTGACTGGACAATAGCAACAGCAATAGAAACTAGAATGGTGGTTGCTTATGGGGTAGAGTGACTGGGTGGAGGAATGAGGAAGCTTTCTGGGGTGACTGAAATGTTCTGTATTTTCAATCATGTGTTGGTTTGTTGGTTATACAGATACATACACACACACATATATATATGCTCTAAATATACTATATATATATATCAACTATGAAATATTATTTCACTAATGCATATGTAATATACTATGCATATACATGATATATATGTATATGTTACAATGTATATGTATATATACTATGTGTATATAATATGAACTTATATACTACATATGGGCTTCCCTGGTGGCTCAGATGGTAAAGAGTACTACATATACATTTGTCAAAACTCATGTAACTATATGTTAAGATTGACATATATTATTGATATACTGTAATTTAAAAAATGAGGGGAAAATGCTTAGGCTAAGGGCATGGTTTTAGAAAAGGCAGAGGAACCAGAGATCAAATTGCCAACATCCGATGGACCATCGAAAAAGCAAGAGAGTTCCAGAGAAACATCTATTTCTGCTTTATTGACTATGCCAAAGCCTTTGATTCTGTGGATCACAATAAACTGTGGAAGATTCTGAAAGAGATGGGAATACCAGACCACCTAACCTGCCTCTTGAGAAACCTATATGCAGGTCAGGAAGCAACAGTGAGAACTGGACATGGAACAACAGACTGGTTCCAAATAGGAAAAGGAGTACGTCAAGGCTGTATATTGTCACCCTGCTTCTTTAACTTATATGCAGAGTACATCATGAGAAACGCTGGACTGGAAAAAGCACAAGCTGGAATGAAGATTGCCGGGAGGAATATCAATAACCTCAGATATGCAGATGACACCACCCTATGGCAGAAAGTGAAGAGGAACTAAAAAGCCTCTTGATGAAAGTGAAAGAGGAGAGTGGAAAAGTTGGCTTAAGCTCAACATTCAGAAAACAAAGATCATGGCATCTGGTCCCATCACTTCCTAGGAAATAGATGGGGAAACAGTGGAAACAGTGTCAGACTTTATGTTTTTGGGCTCCAAAATCACTGCAGATGGTGATTGCAGCCATGAAATTAAAAGATGCTTACTCCTTGGAAGAAAAGTTATGACCAACCTAGATAGCATATTCAAAAGCAGAGACATTACTTTGTCAACAAAGGTCTGTCTAGTCAAGGCTATGGTTTTTCCTGTGGTCATGTATGGATGTGAGAGTTGGACTGTGAAGAAGGCTGAGCACCGAAGAATTGATGCTTTTGAACTGTGGTGTTGGAGAACACTCTTGAGAGTCCCTTGGACTGCAAGGAGATCCAACCAGTCCATCCTAAAGGAGATCAGTCCTGGGTGTTCTTCGGAAGGAATGATGCTAAAGCTGAAACTCCAATACTTTGGCCACCTCATGCGAAGAGCTGACTCATTGGAAAAGACCTTGATGCTGGGAGGGATTGCAGGCAGGAGGAAAAGGGGACGACAGAGGCTGGATGGCATCACCGACTTGATGGACGTGAGTTTGAGTGGACTCTGGGAGTTGGTGGTGGATAGGGTGGCCTGCAGCTGCTGCTGCTGCTAATTCGCTTCAGTCGTGTCCGACTCTGTGCAGCCCCACAGACGGCAGCCCACCAGGGTCCCCCATCCCTGGGATTCTCCAGGCAAGCGTACTGGAGTGGGTTGTCGTTTCCTTCTCCAATGCATGCATGCCTGGCGTGCTGAAATTCATAGGGTCGCAAAGAGTCGGACACGACTGAGTGACTGAACTGAACTGAACTGAAGGGCATGGACTTCATTTCACTTTCTGGGGCTGGATGTGGTTGGCAGCTTGCCCGTTGGGAGCACGGAGGCTGGGCAGAGAACGAAACGGTGAATGAGAGCACAGTAGAACTGTGAGTGAGGGAGGGATTTCATAGCTATCCCGAGTATGAAACTTGAGGGACAGGCAAAGCTGTCCAGGAAGGCTGTTTAGGAATTCTCTCTGTTGGAAGTAGTGAGAAGACTCTGGTCATCCCCTTCAAGAAAACCTAAAGAGCTCTGTTATTCTTCTTGGCTTTCAGTGTAGAGTGGTGTTCTTTTGAAAGTGTCACCATCCTAAGGCTAGGCATCAGAGGACTCAGATTCCTAAGGGTTTCAGGAGGCATGCCCAGGGGATTCCAACTCTCTTGGGCCCCCGACCCCTTTGAGAGCAGAGCAGTGAAGGAGCCTCAGAGACGTGTTGGGAAGGTGACTTCACTGAAGTGTTTCCTTCTCTTCCTGCAGTGTGATCCTTACGTCAAGATCTCCATAGGGAAGAAATCGGTGAGTGACCAGGACAACTATATCCCATGTACTCTGGAGCCTGTATTTGGAAAGTAAGTTGGAGTGGCTTGGGGCTTGGGGTGGAGGTGCCAGTCTGGAATAACCCACAGCCCAGTGGGAGAGATGTGGCTGCTGTTGGGAAGTCCCTGTCTCCTGGAGCAAAGCTTTGTTCCCTAAATCTTGCATGTCTGTGGGGGTGTAACTTCAGCTAGCTCTTCCTTAAGTCCTTGCAGAAGCTCCTAGTTAAACAGTTACCTCGAAGATCAGAAATGTAAATGGAAAGCCAGAGCATACATTTGCTCCTTATTCTCTTTTTTTTTTCAGATCAACTATTACTTTGGAATAATTTTAGATTTACAGGAAAATTGCAAAGATAGTAAAGTTTTCGTATACCCATCACTCAATTTCCCTCACCATTAACATCTTACCTAACATGTATCAAAATTAAGAAATTGGTAATATTGCATTACTATTAACTAAACTCTAGCCTTTATTAGGATTTTGCCAATTTCCCCATGAATGTCCTGTTACTGTTTTAGGATCTAGATCAGGATTCCTATTGCATGTAGTAATTATTTTCTTTTATTGTTCCTGGTTCGTTTGTGGCAGATAGTAGAAGGACATGGACTTAAGGGAGTGAAATACTTCCTAAAGTCTAAGAATGAGGAAGGAAGAAGCAGTGCTCATTGCAGGGACTAGCTCCCAGGCATTCTGACCTGCTTGCTGTTTGGATGCGAGCTTATTTAAGTCAAGGGGCTTCCCTGGTGGCTCGGCAGTAAAGAACCCACCTGCCAATGCAGGAGATGGGTTTGATCCCTGGGTTGGGAAGATCCCCTGAAGAAGGAAATGGCAACCTACTCCAGTATTCTTGCCTGGGAAGTCCCATGTATAGAAAAGAGAATCTTGAGAGAGGTTGGCGGCTATTTCTCTAGCGCCTGTTGGAGAAGGCATGTACTGATACTGTCAAGCAGCACACGGGATTCATGAATCAGTGTCATGCCTTTTTTGGAGGGGAAACAGCCCTGGCCAGTGATGAGTCACCGCCTAGCTGGAACTGGAGGGCAGGGCTGCGGGGAGGATGGTAGGTGTGAGAGAGGAACCCTGTTTGGTGTGCGTGGCTGGCATGGGGCCCCAGGCTGAGGGGACCACACAGGGCAAGGTGGGAGCGTGAGTGTAGAACACGCCTCTTCCTCGCCGTTTGCCATCTGCCTCCAGATCATGATCACCTGCTCTGTGGTTCAAGCCTCCCCAAGTCCACAGCAGAAGCTCTTTGTTTCTATCACCCACGTGTTGACTAGCCCTAGGCATGGGACATAATCAAAGATAACTCTGATTTTGTCTACCAGTTTCCTATAAACATCTGTTCTATGGGGTGATCTTCCTCACTCCCTGAGTGGAAACCATGGCAGGCAGGCCACTTTGCTGCTCGGGTTCAGAGAGTCCACTTTGCTAGAAACCCGCTGTCTCAAGTTGGTAACCAGAAGGCGCGCTGATAACCAGAATGTGTTATCAGGAGCACATGAGACGTCCGGAGGGTCCACCTTGGGCACAGCATGTACCCCTGGGCAGGGGTGTGCAGAGGGGAGGAGGGGCTTTGCCCAGTTGCCTCTCCCTCTAGCTGCCTCCGTTGTTCTTGCAGGGCCAGGACTAGGGAGCATGTGGGAGAGGAGGGGGCCACATCAAGTGCAAATTTTGCTCATCTGACACCCTTTGGGTGGCAGGTGTTTGCTTTCCTGTGGGTGCTTTCCAGAGCCCTCCTACCCCCACAAGCCCTCCCAACATAGCTCCTGGGATGTGGCAGGTGCTGTGTCCCTTTAGCTGGCATCTCCCCCTCATCCACCCACCCATTCTCAGAT
This sequence comes from Oryx dammah, assembly GCF_014754425.2. NCBI lineage: Eukaryota > Metazoa > Chordata > Mammalia > Artiodactyla > Bovidae > Oryx > Oryx dammah. Next base: position 12,819,789 of record NW_024070209.1, on the reverse strand, counting down.
GCATCTTCCCACAGCCTCTCACCATCAGAGCCCCACATCCCATGGGGTGGGCTTCAGGCAGCCCCCTACACTGCAGCTCTGTGCCCAGCCAGGACAGGCACACAGCTCCCCCCAAACACACTGCACCTCCTCTCTGCCACTAGCTGCTTGCACTTTGTCAAGCACAGCTCGGGTGCCAGGCTGTGTCTCCCTCCTGAAGGGAACTCATTTCAGAGAAGGGACAGCACTTCCACACTTGACCTCCGTGGGAGGTGGGGCTCTCAGAGCACAGCAGGGGCTCTCTCCAAAGAAATCTCTGTGCAGGTCCTGTTTCCATCCCACTCCAGAAGCAGTGGAAAAGCCCCAAGAGTCCTGAAAGTGGATCCTGGGCCACGCCCTTGGTAAATTCCAGAGCTCTGGCACCTCGCTCTGGAGTTTCACATCTTGTCTCTCGGTGTCCTGGTGGAAACTTCATTAAAATTTTATTTATTTATGTGGTGCATCATGATCTTCCTTGCATTATGCAGGATCTTTCCCTGAGGATGTGTACTCTCTAGTTATGGCGTGTGGGCTTTAGGAGTTGCAGCACACGAGCTTAGTTGCTCCACCACATGTGGGATCTTAGTTCTCTAACCAGGGATGGAAGTCGAGTCCTTTGCATTACAAGGTGGATTCTTAACCACTGAACCACCAGGAAAGTCCCCGAAAACTTCATTTTTAACCTTGTGAATGAACACAGTTCATTTGTCCATTCTGTGATCCATCTGGCAGGCATCTGCTGATTATTTGGGAAAACCACACACACACACACACACACACACACACACACACACACACACTGAGACAAGCCCCGCATCGGGAGTGTGTGTGTGGTGTGCTGCAAGAGCAGTGGAAGGTCTGAGGAGCGTGGACTGCAGGCCAGTCCTGCAAGAGGAGGAGGCCAGGGGTGGCTTTCCAGCCTGTGCACCAGCCTGGCCACCCCCTTGAGGTCCTGCTGTGTCCAGTGACCTCTGAGAGCTGGTGTTGTCAGGACGACCCCCTCCTTCCTCGCAGGATGTTCGAGCTGACCTGCACTCTGCCTCTGGAGAAGGACCTGAAGGTCACCCTCTATGACTATGACCTCCTCTCCAAGGATGAAAAGATTGGGGAGACGGTCATTGACCTGGAAAACAGGCTGCTGTCCAAGTTCGGGGCCCGCTGTGGACTCCCCCAGACCTACTGCATGTAAGTGCACGGTGCTGGCTGCTTCTCTGACTGTGGGCCGAGCACTGACTGTGTGCCAGCCTGATCCTAGCCCTTCACAGATGGCTTCTCATCTCAGCCCAGGTCTCATCCCTACTCTGTAGATATGGACACTGAGGCCCAGGTTTGTAAGTGGTGGGGTTAGGATTTGAAGCTGCTTATCTGACTCTAAGAACCCAACTCTTCATCATGTCGTTACAATTCTCCTGAAGGCACCATTGAGGTGCCTGGATAAGGGGCGGAGAAGGGAGGCCAACGGTGGGATGGGTCACAGAGCCTGGCTGGGCCCTACAGTCCTCATTCACTTCCAGCCAACTTGAGTCTTGTGTGGGTCTGATTCTCTAAATTTGGAAATTGGAAACCTTTCAGTTTCAATCCCATGCATGTGTGAAGGAGTCCTTTTGTCTCTGGGCCTCAGTCTTTCTGTGTGTGAAATGGGCTCCCCAGTCATGATGAACAATCACATAGGGTGCCCTTGGTCAAAGAGAAGGGCGGCTGGTGCCATGTTTGTGGGCACATGGGCCACTGTGCGCCCCTCCACCCCGTCAGTGTCCTGGAGCGTCTCATCTCTGTGTTTTGCTTGGGCCTCAGCTCTGGACCCAACCAGTGGAGAGACCAGCTCCGGCCCTCCCAGCTCCTCCACCTGTTCTGCCAGCAGCACCGGGTCAGGGCCCCTGTCTACCGGACAGACCGCGTGGTGTTTCAGGATAAAGAATACACCATTGAAGAAATAGGTGAGCTCGCCCTCCAATGCCCTCTCTCTTATGGGTCCCCTCCTGTCGTAAAGGGGCTTGGACATACCCACCGGAGAAGACCCGCACCCGCACAGTGTGGTCTGGGGTCTCTCCAGGGAAGCACAGATGGACTCAACTTGCCCTTGGTGTTCTTCCTGGAACACCACTGTGAAGATTAGAGGTCAAAGTTGGGGCCAGGTTGGGGGGTTCATCAGAGTTCAGCCTGTGGCCAGGTTGGGGCCTATCTGAGGGGAAGATGAGTGGGGAGCCTAAGCCAGGGTCAGGTCATGGTTGGGACTGGGCTGTTTCTGGCTATGGGTGGTCAGACTGGTCAGAGATTGGGTACAGCCCACCAATGAGAAGGTTTTCTACTTGAGTCACGCTAGCATGCCGGTTTGACCTTGACGGTACCTTCCGAGCCCCAACTCCTGCATCTGGTGCATCCAAAGGGTGGCAGGCAGCCCTGTAGCCCTCGTCTTGCCTGATGCTTTGGGTCTGTCTAATGCTCACGCTTAGGGTGCCGCCGCGTGCTCCCTGCATGTCTGAGATGCTCACAGCCTGCACAGCCCACCCAGAGCAGCTCAGACTCCCTGGAGGTGTTTACAGGCCCAGCTGGCCCCTCGCCTCCTGCTGGTTTCGGCGATGTTTGATGTCAGAGCTGGTGCTGAGGCTGTAAAAGGGGAAGGAGGCTTTGGCTCCCCCATCTCCATTGCGCCCCTTCTGTTTCTCTGGTTCTCCGAGGTCATGGCTGAGTCAGGCTCCTCTCCATTAGGCCCTGACCCCACCCCCGTTCTCTTTTCCTGTGGAACTCGCATCTGTTTTAGGGGTGGGCTCATTTCCTTCTGCTAGTCCGTGAGCAGCTTAAGCACAGGGACCAGGGCTCATGGTCATAAATTCATAGGAAAAGAAAGCCAGAAAGCCAGAATTCTGCCTGTTTTTGGAGATGAGGCCATTCAGACCAAGAGTGGTTAACAACCTGCCCAAAGTCACCCAGCCCTTTAGAGGCAGAACCAGGTTCCTGGCCCAGTGGTCCTCCTGCAATGCTATGATGCTTCCTTAGCGGCACCTATTAAAGTGCGTAGGGCAGGTGTGATGCATGAACATGTGTGTGTGTGTGTGTGTGTGTGTGTGTGTGTACACAGTGTTAGAATCTGTGCTGGTGAACATGGGCACACCTGAGTGCACATACCTGTGTGTGTACATGTGTATAGACACATGTGGACCCTCCTACTCCCAGTTAGGTCTCTGTCATGGGAGCTCCAAGTTCACGTTGCTGGCTGATCAGCCAGCCTTCTCAGGGTTAGAAACACCCCATCCACAGTACCAATTCGTGACCCACCACTTGACAGGTAGAGCTACACCTGGAAGCATCCAGGGGAGGGGGGATATTCACGCCCAGTTACACACCTTTCCTAATGAGGGTGTGATCTCAGCCACCCCCTGGCCAGGTGTGTGACTGCCTGCTGCTTCTGTCACCTGTGAAATGGGGCTAATAATAGTACTTACCTATTAGGGTTACTTTGAGGATCAACCTTTAATATCTGTGAAGAACAGTGCCTGGCTCTTGATTTAAATGTGTTCTCTGTTATTGCTAATATTTTAGCTACTGCTACTAATCAAAGAGATTACATGAACCAGAGAATAGTACTGAGAGCACTTAGATGCTTTGTCTGGCAGAAGAGCTTGTAGAGCCTCAGAGCTGAGAGCAGTCTTGAAGGGCTTCCTGGAAGTGGTGGGCTTTGGAGGGTGGGGAGAATTTATAAGAAGAGCTTACAGAAGATGCTTGGAAGAGGTGATGGCAATGGGAAATCTGGATTTTAAGCCCGGAGCCTGTGGACAGTGAGATTCCCGCTACAGAGAGTGAGATGTGAGGGCCAGAAGTGTGTGTCTGGGTTTAGGGTTAGGCTGTGGGGTTAGTGGCTTCCCAAGGCCCCCAGGCACCCCTGCCATCTCCTGCTCACTCAGTCCTGGCAATGTTTTTCTTCTTCTTCCTGGGGTTAGAGGCTGGCAGGGTCCCGAACCCACACCTGGGCCCGGTGGAGGAGCGTCTGGCCTTGCACGTCCTCCAGCAGCAGCGCCTGATCCCTGAGCACGTGGAGTCCCGGCCTCTCTACAGCCCCCTGCAGCCAGACATCGAGCAGGTAAGACCTCCACCCACAGCCCCAGCGCCCCTGACCCTCAGCTACCCTGCCCCAGGGACAGCATGGATACCCCAGAAGCACCAGTGGAGCCCTCAGGATTTGGCTAACCCCTCCTTGCCATGTTTTTCTGATCTGAGTAGTTAGCACTGACACTGTTGGCTTATGAGAGAGCCCCCTTGAGCCTGGCGTTCCTGGGCTACCTGCGGACCTTGGGCCTGGGGAATGAGCTACCTCCTTCACCCCCATGTAGGCTGAACCTCTGACTGCCTATGAGTCATTCTGAAGCCTCAGTGTTTCAGCCTGGCCTCGGGGTGTCCTCGCCTACCATCAGTCAGTGACACCCCAGAAGGCTGGCCCTGTGCTGGGCTTGTAGGGAGTTCAGACAGGTCGACCCTATGACAGAGAGGCAGAGCAGCCACCAGGAAGGTCAGGGGAGTCCTCCCAGGCAGAGGGAGGGTGAGCAGAGGGACAGCGGACCTGGGCTCACACAGGAAGGCTTTCTGGAGGGAGTGAGCTCCGGGCTGGGGCTTGGAGGAAGAAGAGGAGGGAAGGGCTTACCAGCAGAGATGGGGTGATGCAGCCATGCAAGTGCCTTTGTGCACAGCAGAAAACATCCTCTCTGCTCTTTGGAGCTGAGTCCTCCTTCCCTTGGTGGCATGGCTACCAGCTCTCCAGAGTGGCACTGCAGGTGTTGAAATGTCAGCTCTTTCATGCTCATGTGAACAGATGTTAGGTCAGTCCCTTCTCCTCCTCCTGTAAGATGGGGCCAGAGGTAACAGCTGCTTGCAAAGACGGCATGAGCTGAAGGGTGGCAGGTAGAATGGTTTCCTCTGAGCCCCTATGACCAAACCACACTCTCTGACCCTCTACAACTGTGTCCACCATCCCAAGGTTGGAGTGCCCCCTACTCCTTCCCACCTGGCAGGGTGAGACCCAGCAAACATCACCATCCCCGGGGAGCTGCCCTGACCCTGACCCCTGACCCCCAGGCACTCCCCAGGTCCCTGGCCATTGGGGCGGTGGGCTCAACCCTGTAGTCCCACTGAAGGCACCTCCCTGCTGGATGCTGAGCCTCGCCATGCAGGCCTGAGGCTCCTCTGTCCTGTGCTCCAAGTATCCAGCGCAGAGCAGGTGGTTGGGAGATGTTGGTTGAGTGAAAAGGGTGGTGAGAGAGCAGGGTCGTGTCTCCCTCCCCAGGGGAAGCTGCAGATGTGGGTCGACCTGTTTCCAAAGGCCCTGGGCCGGCCGGGACCTCCCTTCAACATCACCCCACGGAGAGCCAGAAGGTGACTGATGCGGCCGGGGCTCAGGGTGAGGGGTGGTTGCTGTGGGTGGGACCAGGAGGTGGTTCTTGGGCCAGGCTTTTTGCCACTCAGGCGCCACTCCTGTGTGAATTTGACCAAGTGTCCAGTTTTTGGCTTTTTGGTCAAGGACCTCCCACCCTTGGTGGGAATCTGTGTGGATTTGAGTCGTTTTCTCTGCAGGTTTTTCCTGCGTTGTATTATCTGGAACACCAAGGATGTGATCCTGGATGATCTCAGCATCACTGGGGAGAAGATGAGCGACATTTATGTGAAAGGGTAGGAGGTCACCCTTCTTTCTACCCGTCCCAGCTCCAGGGTGTCGCCTCTGCCCCCATGAGGATGGTGATCAGTCGGGAAAGGGGGCGCTCTGGTGTGGGGAAGGGGAAGAACAAGAAAGCAAGGATGGTCTTATGGGAGTGTCTCTGCCTATGGGGAGTTGACCCCCACCAGGTGTCTTTTTCCATGCTAATATTTGGGATGAATTTACAAGGTTTGAGGATGCCGCTCAAGAGAGAAATTAGAATATTGTGAAATTTATGGCACATTTGGTATATTGTGGAGATTTCTCGGGGTTTATTTTTCCTCTATCATTTCCCAAGTTCAATGACCTTCTTAATTCCTTAAGTTGAGGATGCATATTGTGGTGGAAATCTCAATTAGCTACGTTCTCTCAAATGTGTTATTTCTAGTTGGATGGTTGGCTTTGAAGAACACAAGCAAAAGACAGATGTACATTATCGGTCCCTGGGAGGTGAAGGCAACTTTAACTGGAGGTTCGTTTTCCCTTTTGACTACCTGCCAGCTGAGCAAGTCTGCACCGTCTCCAAGAAGGTGAGTGTCGTTCCTGTCCCCAGTGGTGCTGGTCCCAGGGCTGCAGCTGTCAGCCTGCTCACCCCGCCTGCTGCAGCTGCGTCACTGCTATATTCTCCGCCCGTCCCACCGCTGCTGGAATCACATCTGCCACCACGGCGTGGTGGCCATGACTGCCCCATCACCACTGCCGTCTCCTCCGTGCCACCACCGTGTCCTCCATGCCCGCTCCTCCTTCCTCTTCTGCCACCTTTGCCGTCATCAGCATTGCTGCCACCCCAGCCCACAAGTCCCCCACTGTTAGATGTAACTAAGTTCAAATCCTAACAATTCAACTAGCAGGGAGGGCCTTGGTGTCATAGTGGGGAGGACACTGTAGGGAGACTCAGCAAGGTCATCAGAGGGCGGGGGTGGGGTACCCCCTAGGCAGGGTGGCCCCAGAGGGCTGGGCTGGCCTGAGTTCTGCTTGTCGATGGGGTCAGATGCTGCTTAGCCAAGTTTCCACTGCTCCCTCCTTTCTCCCATTTCTGTGCCTGGGGCCTGCGCCGCCGTCCAGGCTGGTCTCTCTCAGGCCTGGGGAGGTCCGCCTGGTGCATCAGCTGGGGTCAAGGGGCTGCTCCAGAGCTCTCAGCTCTTTGTAGGTCCGCATCTCTTAGTTTAGGCCTCATCTGGGCCATAAACTCTTTCTTCCTGAAACAGGTGGGTCCTGAGGCAGGTAGTGGCCTTGAGCCAGCTCTGAGGGAACAGCCCCCAGAGCATAGTGAGGAGGATGCCACAGGCAGTGGCTTCCCGGAGGCGGTGGGCCCCTCTGCTGGAGCCTCTAACCACGCCTCCTTCCTAAATCTATTTTGCATGGAGGTGCTCTCCTGCTTGATTGACCTGGTGAATGCCCATCTGGACCTGAGGTTCTCAGGGTCTCACTTCCTTCCAGAGGTGGTGCCCGGCTTCTTCTTGTCACAGAGGCAAACTTCTGTGACTCCTCTTCCTGTCTTGAGTGGCTGTGAGGCTTCAGGAAGGGAGATATGTAGCGTACCTCGGCTGCCATGACCCCTTCCCAGCCCAACACACAGCACTGCACTTCAGAGAAACTGGAATGTTCCGGTGAGCATTCTGAAACCATCAAGCAAAAGAAATAAGGGCTAAATAAGGCTAAATGAATTCTTTCACCTGGGGGTTGCTGCCTGGTGCCTACCAGAAAGCAGAGAGTGGTAAGCCCTGGGTGCTGTACAGTCAAGGAAAGCCTAACCTGTTTGTAGGTTTCATCTTGTTTGCCTTTGCTCAGTGTGTTTGTCTATCGAAAGATGTTTTCCTGACAAAGCAAATGCTGCATCTGCTGGCGGCAAACTCCAAGTCAAACAAACAGCGCCTGTCCTTGCTGTGGACAGAGAGGATGGGGAATGGGGGCCTCCGGCAGGCCACCGCCCATGCTCACCAAGCCCTCTACGGGGCGAGCTGTGGCTGGTGAACCGAGGCTGCAAGATGCCGATCGGCCTGCTCACAGGGGAGGCCAGGCCACCTCTCTGTTGTGACAGGTGGAGATGGGGGCAAGGACTTGCAGGAAGCAGAGGGTTCTGCTTTTACTGCAAAGTAGGAAAAGAGAATCTCCTGGTGTGGTGGCAGGTGACTGAGACAAATGAAAAAGCCTGGAAGCGGCTATTACACTGAGCGAGGGAGAGAAAGGGAAGAGAGAGACCTACTAGATGGTACTCGGCAGTTCTGAGAGCCCAGTGGGGACTGCTGATAAAGAGTTTGAGGTGGCTCCATTCTGGCAACAGTGGGCTTTCATTTCTGCCCTTTAGTCACGAGCAGGGAAGGAGGGAGTCTGAGTTACGGTGGAGCTCCAGAGGAAGAGAGGGGCTGAGGGAAGGGACCTGTTGGCCCGATGCCCTGCAGGCTGGGTTGGTCTTGAGAGAATGAGGAGGCCAGGAGGGCTGCTAAGTGGGGAGGAGGAAGAGAGGTCTGGGGAGGCCCACGGCGGGTGGGGAAGGCTGAGGGACTCCCACCTGCACAGTGCCAGGCTCTGGAGAGGGCAGCTGGAGTGAGGGTGGCAGAGGTCAGAAAAGGAGATTGGAAACAGGCAAGGGGTTCTGCAGTCAACCAGGAAAGGGAGGGAGGAGCTGGCTTGACCTGAGAGGGCCAGCAGGTCCCTCTGGGAGAAAAGACCCTGGGAGGCAGGGGAGACATGCCCACAGTGGGGCCCCAATTAGCCGGTCTGGGCTAGGGGACTGAGTCTGTTGGAGGGTTACTGCAGGGGCACTGCACAGCCTCTGGGTGTCCTGGTCCTGCTGCAGAGCCCCTCTGCTGAGGGGTTCAGGGCCTCTGGCAGGCAGGCCCTCCAGGGACCCCATTAACCAGACGAGACTGTCATAAAGTACAAGGTCTCCTTTCATCCGGCGGCTTTGAACCACCGCTGGTTGCCCCGGCCGGCTCCCCACCTGGAGCCCAGCACATCCACCGGGGCCTGCCTGCGCGTCAGGCACCCACCCTGCAAATAAACAGCTAGTAAAAGGGCCCAGACTGGGAGCATAATGAGTGCCTGGGACCTGGGGGGGCCATTCCCCAGGCTGGAGCCCCAGCCCAGCTGCTCCCACCAGGGGCCGTTTGAACCTCTGGCTCATTACTGAGCCCATAAACCGGGCCGGCCAGAGGCATGGGGGAGGCTGGCGGCCTGTGCAGGCAGGCCTGTGGAGCTGGCCGTAAAAGCCCCACCAGAGGAGGGAGGCACCTGCAGGAGGGCTGGGGCCCGGAGTGGGGGAGGCGCCAGATGGGGGCCGGGGGCGAGGGGCCAGGTGGGGACCTGAGCCCCTTCCCCAGCCCGCCAGCAGTCCAGGCTGCACCCGGCTGCTTCGCGAGGGGATGGCTCCTCAGGGGGCGCTGCTGCGGGGGCTCTGTGGGGTCCGTGTGATGTGGAGTGGCCACCAAGGCTGTATAGGGCACCCGGGCCCAGACAAACCCTGGGCGGTCAGCAGTGCTCCCCGGCTCCTATGGAGTGTGTGCTCTTGAGATTGGGTCCCAACCCCTGCCGTGACTTGGCACCAACCATCAGCGGGATGTGGTCAGATTGTTTCCTCTCCTTGCTACCCACTCGAGTGAAGCTGCAGAGGACAGAGAACAGGTGTGAGCTGGAAGGCCCCAGGGACAGTCCTTTGGGTTGAGTGTGACTGGGCCAGAGATGGATCCAGGCATCAGGGAGCGCAGGGCCCACGCTCAGCTGCTCCCCGAGGCCTCCTTGGAGAGAAGGCCCAGATGATGCTAGTCCAGGCTGATTGGCCTGAGGATGGGGAGGTGGGGAAGCAATAGGCTGGTGACCTTCCTAGCACTGGGGGCTTTTGATCTGCCCTGGGGTAAGATCTTGGAGATGAAGGTGGGCTCCTCAGTGCCAGTTCCTTGCAACAGTGTGTTGGGGGGAGCCCTCCAGATTCCTAGCCAGCCCACCCTGTTCCCAAGATCACACTGGTAGAACACGATTAAGAGGTGAGAGTGGAACCCCAGAACCTGACTGCCTGGGTTGGAATCCAGTTTACCACTCCCTAACTGGGTGACTTGGATAAATTACTTGCTGTGATTTCCTCAGCTGTAGGGATAGTATCTCTCTTATAGGTCATTGCAAGGATAAATGATTTTATAGTGGAAAGGGGCTGGTGTATAAGAAATGCAATATTAATGTTTTTATTAGCTGTCAGAGCCTAGGCAAATTATTTACTTCTCCAAGCCTTTGTTTCATCATCTGTAAGACAGGAATGAAAACCTTGACTCATGGAATTGTGAGCATTAAAGGAACTACCTTATATCAAGTGAACACTGCCCTCTGGGGTCTCAGCAGTCTTCTTGCCAAGACCTGGCTCTGGCAAGTCCCTCAGGGATGTCCCCCTACACTGCCTCCTCCAGCCAGTCCTCCACGCAGGAAGGGACCTCTGCCCTTCTCTAATCCTGTTCCCCTGCTTCCTTCTCTGCTTTTCCTCTGGGCCAGGATGCTTTCTGGAGGCTGGACAAGACAGAGAGCAAGATCCCCGCACGAGTGATATTCCAGATCTGGGACAACGACAAGTTCTCCTTCGATGACTTTCTGGGTGAGCACTATTTCCAGTCTACCATTCTGCCTATCAGCGTGTCCCAGAGTCCCTGCTGTGCACATGTGTGTCTCTCCCTTTCGGCAGGGCTGGCAGGAGGATCAGGGAGCTCACAGTCACTGGTCCCTGGTGCTGAGTGAGGCTGGTGACATGCCCTGCCACGGGGATCAGAGCGGCCAGCAGGGCGGCATGGAACGGTGGGCCGTGGTGGGTGGTGGGACCCAAGGAAGGAAGAGAGGGGAGCCCCGGTGAAGACGTGTGGGCAGGGGCTGGCTGTCACTAGCTGTCTGGCCTCTGGAAAGTTGTGGTACCTCCATACAATGGGGTGTTATTCAGCCACGAGAGAAGTGAAATCCTGACTCATGGTACACCATGCGTGAACCTTGAAAACATACCAAGTAGAAGAAGTCAGACACAAAAGGACAAATATTGTATAACTCTTTCATAGGAAATGTCCATAATACGTAATCCAGAGACAGAAAGTGGTCACCGGGGGCTGGGAAGAGAGATGGGTACGATGTGTCTTTTAGGGATGATGAAAGTATCCTGAAACTAGATACTGGTCGCACAACTCTGGGAATATACTAGAAGCCACTGAGTTGTACACTTTAAAATGGTTACAACGGTGCATTTTATTATGTGAATTTCACCTCAGTAAAATAGTGAGGCTGTGAAAAAGGCCTTCCAGGAGGTAAGGAGTCCTGGGTTCCAGTTCCGCTTTGCCAACTAGGAACAGGGCAGGCTTGGGTGAATCACTGGAGCCCTCCTTGGGTGGCTCTTGATTGCGGGATTAGCCGAGCTCTTGGCCCTGCCCGCCCCACCCACCCCCACCACAAAGGAAGGACATTTTGAGGAGCAGCCCCAGCAGGAATGGGGAAGAGGGCTTCCAGCCCATCAGGCTGCTCTTCACCCCGGGTCCCCCCATACCCAGCCTGGTCCCCTGCATTTGGAGGACTGAGGACTGCTCCATGACATCACTGTAAAAGATTCAGAGTGTTATCATCACAGCACCATTTGACTTTTGTTCTTTTAGTTATTACATAATTCCTGTAGCCACGTTAGAAACTGGAGATAAGCAATGCCTCCCTTTCCTATTTTATTATAATCTCACTGTTGCTGCTGCTAAGTCGATTCAGTCATGTCTGACTCTGTGCGACCCCATAGACAGCAGCCTACCAGGCTCCGCTGTCCCTGGGATTCTCCAGGCAAGAACACTGGAGTGGGTTGCCCTTTCCTTCTCCAATGCATGAAAGTGAAAAGTAATAATCTCACTACCCAGAGATAACCTCCACTAATACTTTGGGGTATATTATTTCTTATACAAGCAAATACATGTTATATGCATATTTTTCCAAAATATTTTTTAAAAATTATTTATTATTTATTTTATTTTCTGGCTGCCCTGGGTCTCTGTTGCGGTGCTTGGGCTTCCTCTAGTTGCAGGGAGTGGGGGCTACTCTTTTTAAAAATTATTTATTATTTATTTTATTTTCTGGCTGCCCTGGGTCTCTGTTGCTGTGCATGGGCTTCCTCTAGTTGTGGGGAGTGGGGGCTACTCTCTGTTGCGGCGCCTGGGCTTTTCTTTGCAATGGCTTCTCCTTTTGTGGAGCCCTGGCTCTAGGAGGCATGGGCTTCAGTAGTTGTGACCCACGCAGCTTACTTAGTTGCTCTGCTGCAAGTGGGGTCTCCGTGGACCAGGGATCAAACCTGTATCCTCTGCATTGGCAGGTGGCTTCTTAATCACTGGACCCCCGGGGAAGCCCTGTATGTGTATTTTATACATATATATACACATGTATGTATGGCATAGAGATAGCAAAATGAGTTTATGTTACACATACTGTTTTAGATCTTGATTTTGTGGGAAACAGTACATTAAGAATGTTCCTACTGTCAGGAGTTATCCGTCTCCATTTGCATCTGCATCATGGTACTTAACGTCCACCCGATGACCCATTGCACAGATGGATGGGTCCTCTCCTGTCTCACTAATCCTGCCTCGGTGCACTCTCAGCTCATTTCCAGGCTTTCCTGTGTGAGTGGCAGCCTAGGCTCACATCTTTGGACCATTTGTGCATATCTTCCCTAAATTTTAAGAAGCAGATTTTTAGTCTTAGAGTGGTTTTTGAAACGTTTTGTTCAATTGCCCTCTATCTAGATTTTACATTTTTATATTATCATCTGTTCTCTATTTGCCCAAGGGCACTATTTTCCTTAAACGTTTGCTAAAAGTGTTATCTTTTTTAAAAAAAACCTGCCAATATGACACCTCATTTTTATCTTTCTTTGCATTTGCATTTCTTCTTTACTTGTAAGGTAGAACTTTAAAAACATGTTTATTATCTATATTTTTGTTGTTATTTTCTTTTTCACGGTTTTGGGATGTTCTTTTATCATTGATGTTCAGAGCTTTTTATATAGTAAGGGCACATTACAAATAATTTCACCATTTTCAATTGCTTTTTAGTTTTTTATAGAACCTCTTTTGCTTGCAGACTAAAAATTTTTTTTAGTGTCCTTCTATCATTCTTACCTTTATGGTATGAGGCTTTAGAAAACCATTTTTTTCTCATTTTATTTTTTAATTAATTAATTTATTTTAATTGGAGGCTAATTAGTTTACAATGTTGTGGTGGTTTTGGCTATACATCGACATGAATCAGCCATAGATGTACATAGAAAACCAATTTTAATAAGACTAACAAAAACTGCATTCTATTGAATGAAAAAATGGTGTTCAATATAAAATTAAATAGGATCATTTTGTGTTTTTAAAAATAAAGCCACTAAAACTGCTACTTTTAAACTCCACAGATTTCTTTTAATTTGATGTTTGTATCTATTGTGAAAGGATCAGCACAATAAGCTGCATAGCTAATTTTTTTTCTTGTAAAGAGAAATTTTAAGATCTACTCTTTTAGCAGCTTACAGCATTATTAAGACATTTCCTTTTCCCTCTTCATAATGTATTTTCTAATTACATATTTTACTTTTTTTGAATATTTATTGCCTTTATTTTAAAAGTAATAGTTAAGATCTAGAAATTTTGCCATCAAGAAATTATCCTGTGTTCCCTTATAGTCTTTATGATATACTTATCTATGTGTGTATATATAGCTTACTTTATGTAGATATACTATATATACACTATACTATATATATGTTATATATATGTGTGTATATATGTATGTAAATATATATGTGTGTGTGTGTATATATATATATATATATATGTATCAGAGAAGCCATTGGCACCCCACTACAGTACTCTCGCCTGGAAAATCCCATGGATGGAGGAGCCTGGTAGGCTGCAGTCCATGGGGTCGCTAAGAGTCGGACACGACTGAGCAACTTTACTTTCACTTTTCACTTTCATGCATTGGAGAAGGAAATGGCAACCCACTCCAGTGCTCTTGCCTGGAGAATCCCAGGGACAGGGGAGCCTGGTGGGCTGCCGTCTATGGGGTCGCACAGAGTCGGACATGACTGAAGCGACTTAGCAGCAGCAGATATATTATATATGTGTATATATAGTATATATGTAGATATATATAATATATATGTGGGCTTTCTTGGTGGCTCAGATGGTAAAGAATCTGCCTGCAATGCAGGAGACCTGGATTTGATACCTGAATCAGGAAGATCCCTGGAGAAGGGAACAGCAACCCACTCCAGTATTCTTGCCTGGAGAATTCCGTGGACAGAGCAGCCTGGTGGATACAGCCCGTGGGGTCATAAAGAGTCAGACACAACTGAACAGCTAACACACACACATATGTAGACATACGTATAGAGTATACATACTATATATAGTATATATGGTTTATGTAGCTACATGGTTTATGTAGATATCCTATATATAGTTTATATAATATATTAATATAATTTATATATAGATTTAATGTAATATTTAATATAATATTTAACATATTACACTATATATATGATTTAATGCCCTGGTTTTTATTTAATATTGTATTGAGACCATATTTAAAATGAGAAATAAACATTCATCTGTAGTTGAGGGATGGAGAGATGTGTAGATGGGTACATAGATTAGTGCTGATATAGAGTTGAACAACTGTTGGATGGAATAATAACCTGATTAATGGAGATATAGTGCTCAGCAAATGTTAGCTATTGAGGGATATAGATAGTTAAATCAAAGCAGATAGCTGAATGGAAGGATAAATGGAGGAAGGGGATGAAAAAACTACAAAAATAGATGCAGTCACTGAATACTTGCAGTAACTGAGCATTCCACACTGAAAAATAGTCTAATCTCCTTTGTGTGGTATTCAAAAATTTCTTTAATTTGGCCTCAGAAAATGTTTTTTAGATTTCTCTCTCTCACTTAATCCCTTCAGTAACCTGTGCTCCAGTCCCACTGATTTCATCATGTTGTTGGAATTGGATTAGGTGAAACCACATGAAATTACTGTTTTTATACATCAAAGATAATTGAATATCAGAATTTTCATGTGGCTTAACCCAAAAGATGGATCTATTCTGGGAGAAGAGGGATAAAATAGAAGAGCAGATGAAGCAGTATGGAAAGATAGCTGTGTGGATAACTAGGTGGGCAGATGAATGAACTACAATGAGATAACACTTGTACCTATATAAAAGCAAGAACAAAAACAAAAAATGGGAAATAACAAATGTTGGAGAGGATGTGGAGAAATTGGAACACTCGTATACTAAGTGAGTATAGTAAGATGAGTAATTGAGCAGTTGGGAAGCTCTGTTAAGGGCGAATCAATAAGGGCAGATTAGTGGGCATATGGATGCGTGAACAGATGGATGGGAGCTGAACAGATGGAATGAGAGGTGATGGGTGGAGAGTGGAGTTTGAGCCACAGGGTGGTCCTAGGCTGGCAGTGACTGAGAAAGCCTGGCTAAAGCAACCTTCTTTGCCACAGGCTCTCTGCAGCTGGACCTTAACCGCATGCCCAAGCCCGCCAAGACAGCCGAGAAGTGCTCTGTGGACCAGCTGGAAGCCACCTTCCACCCAGAGCGGTTCGTGTCTCTTTTTGAACAGAAAACAGTGAAGGGCTGGTGGCCCTGTGTGGCAGATGAGGGCGAGAAGAAGATGCTGGCGGTAAGTCAGCTCCATCTGGCCGGCGGAGATGTGGGAATGGCTCCCCCTTAGCGATCACAGGCGCAGGCATGTTCCTCTGCCCATCTCCTGCTCTCCCTGTCTGTTTCCCAAGACCTGTCCCTCTCCCTTGCCAGTTTCCAGCCTTCCTCTTCTTGAGGGTTGTATCCCAGCGAAGCCTATTTAAATCAAAGGTGCCTTAATCTCTGTGGATCCTGTTTAATTTATACTCTGCTCTTTGGCCTTCACAGTGATCTGTGTCCTGAGTTCCCCTTTGGCTAGACTTCTGGAAGAGGACAGGCATCATGCCGCTCCCATTTAAGCAGAACCCTACAAGGGACCATCCTTGAGGGACTATTCCCTCTGCCCAGAGGTCTGTCCAGGGGCGTGACTGGGGACCATGAGGAATTGTCCTGCCTCTGCAGGGGAAGTAAATGACAGTTTATTCTTGTCCCTCAATATCTACGGGGGGTTGGTTCCAGGAGCCCTGTGGACATCAAAATCCACGGATGCTCAAGTCTCATAGTTGGCCCTCCAAGGTCGGTGGAATCTGTGGATTGAAACCTGCAAATGAGGGCTGACTGTATATTTACTGAAATAATATGTGTATAGGTGGATCTGCATGGTTAAAACCTATGTGGTTCAAGGGGCAGTTGTACCTAGAAACAGCAAGCAGCCAGCCAACCCCTCAAGTGGCCCTTGAAATAAACTATCCATGTTGTGTAACAAATTATAACAATTAATAAGAAATACTAATGTCTCAGAAGAAAAATGAGTGCAGTGCTTGCATAGATAATACGCAAACAAGTAGAGTAGCTATTAAAATTTAAGAAAGTCCATTTCCCCTGGTAATTACATAAAGGAGTATTTTAAAATGTGAAAACATCTTTAATGTATTATAGTAGAGTGTTTTAAAACAGAAATGCTCATTGCTAGCGAGGATGCAGAGAGACTCCCCCCTCATTTACTTTTGCCCTCCAGGCTAATGATTTTACATTTGGGGTAACAATTTAGTAATATATAGCCTGAAACTTAGCAATATTTATTCCCTTTGAAATTTTTTATCCCACTTCTAAAATCTTTCCTAAAGAAATAACCTCATTAAATTAAAGCTTTACGGTTCTAGGGTGTTGGTTGCAGCATTTTTTTTTTTTATAACAACGAAGAGTTGGAAACAACTTAAATGAACCAAAATAACTAGTTTACTAAATAAATTATGGTCAGCCATTGCATAGAATGTTTTATAGCATTAAAAGCAAACTTTAAAAGAGTATATAATTATATGATAATAAAATATATTATTTTAAGTGAAAGAAGCAAGCTATAGAACTAAATATACACAGTATGGTATTTCATATACTTGCAGAGAAAAATAAGTCTGGTGAATAAAATATTAGGAGTGCTTATCGTTACATAGGAAAAGTATGAGTGACAGTATCCTTTCTTTATACGTGTCTGTAGTTCCTACATATTTTGCTAGGAATGGGTACTTTTATGATCAGATCATCCTGTTACACTTTTCAAAAAAAATCATAAAGTGACCTCGACATCTGTCCTGGCCTGGCCCCTCTCCAAGCCACGGTGCAGAGCCTTTGTGTCCCTGACCAGGTCCCCCTTTCCCCACAGGGCAAGCTGGAGATGACCTTGGAGATTGTAACAGAGAGTGAGCATGAGGAGCGGCCAGCTGGCCACGGCCGGGATGAACCTAACATGAATCCCAAGCTCGAGGACCCAAGGTTGGTGCCCAGCCCCTGACCGCTGATGGCCAAGGGGACTGGGAGGCGTAGCCACAGCAGAGGAGGCACCCACTGCATAGCCACACAGAGGTCCCGAGGCCCAGAGAAGGGTGTGACTCACGCCAGGGTACACCTTGTTAGGGAGCAGGTGACCGACACCCTTCCAGAACAGGCTGGGCTCATCACTTCATTCCAGAAGCAAGCACTGTTGAGCACCTGGTGGTTGTAAGCCGAGCGTGCTGTTGTATGGCTTGTGTGTGTTGTCATGGAACCTTCCCGCTGGGTCGTCTTAGCATCCTCACTTTACAAACGAGAAAACAATCACAGCAAAATTGAATAAGGTCGTTCCAAGGAAAGTGGTGAACTGAAATTCTCACACCTGGTCTGATTGGCTCTGGAGCCTGACTCAAGGTCTTTCCCCTGAACGAGCTGCTTCTGTGGCTCTCTCGTGGTGTCAACGTGGCTTTCAAAAGGTCTTTCCGTTTTCCCACCTGTGGAATGGGGGGCCTAACCTCTGCCTCCCCTACCTCCCAGATAAGGGATATAAGCCAATCCAGTGGGTGTAGAAGGCTTGAAGACAGTTATTGGAGCCTGAAAGACGGCTCTTGGCGGCAGGGGTGTGTGTGAGTGATCGGGCTGTGTTTGCTGGGTCCTTTCCCACAGCCTGCTGAGCTCAAGTCACACTTAGCACAGACAGCCCACTTTGTCACAGAGCTGTCCTGACTGCCACAGGCTGGCTGAGCAGCAGGAGCCACCCCTACCCAAGGGTGCTGGGATCTGGGTGGAAGGATGAGGGAGATCCAGGAGGGCCAGCGGCATGCAAGCGAATGTCAGAATGGCCATTACTGAGACACAAAACCTGCCTGCTCTTTGAACTGTGAGGCTGATCTAGGGGAAGGGTCTGTAGTTCTTGGTTGTGAGAGACAGTCACCTTTCTGGGTTCAGTTCCTGCCATCCTTCCCTGACCGTGGACCAGCCATGTGCGTCTAGGCCTGTGGCTGAGCTTATCTGGAGCTCATGGACCATAGCTCAGCGAAAGTGGAGCCCCTCGAAGCTCTGTCCAGTCCCCAGCTCTCTAGTCTGTGACAAGTCCTGGGTCAGGAAGGGGAGAGCGACAGAGAAGGTGACCTGGACAGGGTGGCTAATAACTGGGTCCCTGAGGGTGTGCAGGGCTTGATGATGTCAAGAAAAGAGGGGTGTGGGCAGGGCTCGTGATGTAGCAAAGGCTGGGAGGAGAAGGGGATGCAGATGCAGAGGGACAGGGGCTGGGGCTGGAGGCTGGGGGGTCTGGGGGCCTGGCTGGGGAGGGCCAGGGTGATCTGGGAGCAGCACTGGTGGGGTGCCTTGCTGACCTCTGGGATCTCTCTTGCAGGCGGCCTGACACCTCCTTCCTCTGGTTCACCTCCCCATACAAGACCATGAAGTTCATCCTGTGGCGGCGGTTCCGGTGTGCCATCATCCTCTTCCTCATTCTTTTCATCTTCCTGCTCTTCTTGGGCATCTTTGTCTACTCCTTCCCGGTAAGCTGGCCTGAGGTGGGGAGGCACAGACCCTGTCTCGGGGGAGCTCCTGGTCTGATGTGGGAGGTACAGCTCTTGAGCTCCAGCAGCCCCTGCTCTCAGAGGAGCCTGTCATTGTCCTCCAGTGCACTGGTTGTCTGATGGAGAGGCAGCCTCTGTTCTTGGGGAGTCTGTGGCCTGAGGAAGGAGACACAGGCTCTATCTTGGGGGTCCCCAGTCTGGTAGGAGACCCTTGGGGAGTTCTGATTTCTTGCCCTTGATGGGGAGACACAGTGTGCTCAGCAACTGATGGGCTGTGTAATCAAGAAGATGAGGCCCTTGGGCAGGCGTGGGCAGGAGAACCTGCTTGAAGGAGGGCTTGGAGCTTGGTCAGGAAGGGAAGGGAAGGTGTGGATGGCAGAGAACAGGGGGAGGCCCTGTGTCTGTGAGGATGGCGCCTGCTGAGGGCCTGGAGAGGGGCTTGGGGTCCACCTGGGGACCTGAATGTGTACCTGTTTTCTGCAGTGGGCTGGCCTGGGGCGGGGTGTGAGTGAGGACGGGGTGTGCCAGGATCCTCTCCCCGACGCAGTGGACACTGGGCCCCTTTCCCTGCTGAGTGCCAGAGAAGCCAGCTGATGTCTGACAGAGAGCGACCAGGGCCGGTCCACGGGCCGCTCCCAAAGCAGGAGAATCTGGAGCTGTCTCCCCTGCCCAGGCTCCCTGGGTCCTCATGGCAGCACCTGAGCATCTCTAGAACCTCAGACCTTAAAGGGATCACAGATTCCCAGGCTGATACCTGAGTTTCAATCTCTTCTAAATTTTTAAAACTTTTTAATATGAAAATTTCAAATCCATGTACAAGTAGAGGAACGGTGTGATCAACTCCACGTCACCCTGACTTGAATGGAAAGAAACAGACACCCAGAGAAGGGAGGGACCAGCTCAGGGCTGCAGGGCAGTCTGCGTACAGCTCCCAGGCTGAGGTTCCAGCCACAGCCCTGGTCAGCACCAGGCCGCCGGCCACACGCACAGTCCCCACAGTGGGCAGTGGAATTACTCACCTGTGAGCTCTTTGCTCTGTGAGTCCTCCAGGAGAAGGAGGGGTTCCAAGTGCCTCTCCCAGCGTAGCTGGTGAGGCCTGGTACCAGCAGAGAGCCTCCTGAGGAAGACAGTTAAAATGGCAGAGCATCCCCTTCAGCCCTGATACCATGAACTGTGGGGGCCGTGGAGGGGAGGCCCTGGCACCCTCTGGGCCCTGAGTCACAAACGAGGGTCTAGAGCCGGGGTGGCCATGGGTTGCTGAGGGCCAGGCCCTTTGAGCAGGCTGAGACTGTTCTGAGTCTTAGCGAGAAGATTTACATTGACCAGATAGGCCTGAGGCTCAGGGGTGGGTGAGGTTATGGAGGTCAGGCTTGTTTGGTTTGGGTGCCCTCTTAGTGAAAGAAGACAAATTACAACTGCTAATACAGGGTTAGCTACTGGGCCCTAGAAGAGAGCTTAGCTGCCCTGGCAGTGACTGGGCTCAGGGCTCAGGCCCAGGACTCCACCTCCGTGTCCCTTCCCCTGGGGCAGGCCCAGGTGGTCAGGTTGGGGAGGCACAGTGCCCCTCACGTGGCCTCTCCTCAGGCTCACCTCCTCTCATGTCGTTTATGCCCAGCCACCATTTGGTTCAGGCAAAGACTTTGTGTCCGGGAGCCAAGGGTGAGTTCTGTGGTTGATGGAGAGGGTGGTGAGGCTGGTGGTCTGATAAGCTGGCGGTCCACGAGGAGATACAGTGATGCCAGGACCACGGGAAGAACAGGGTACAGCCTAGCACTCCACGGTGAGGCCGGGCCAGGGAGTGCGGGCAAGGCGAGCTGGCGCACCGCCACGCTCCCAAGCAGGTGGTCTGAGAAGCGAGCTGCCGCGGCACCAGGGAGAATTGCAGAGCCCCAGCCCGCCCCAGGTCTGCTGGGGAGAATCTGCCTCAAACATTCTGGTTTGAGCATCACTATTGTGTGAGATGGAGCTCCATGTGGAGTCATGAGCTGGTAGCTGCTTTTGGCTTTGCCAGGGACTCCCTGAGTGGTTTGGCCGGGATCCCCATTGGCATGAGGCAGGGCTGGGCTGGGTCAGCACTGACCTGCTGTGACCAGCACTGTGCGGAGGGGAGCGGTGTGGGGAGGGGGCTGCATGTCAAGCCAGCCTTCTGCTGAAGAGCCAAGGGGAGGGGAGGGCCTGGCCCCAAGTAAAATGCCCATCTCCTGGCTATGCCTGGGCCTGCCCCTGGCCAGCTGGGCCCCACCCTGCAAGGCGCTTGGGCAGCAGACTGGCCTCAGGGACCTGGGGAAGGGGGAAGGAGGTCCCAGCTACCTGGCTGGGAGACAGAGGGAAGATTTCCAGTCACTTCCAGCCTGCCACCCTTTCTCATCTCAGGGGCAGCCATAGCCCTAGACCTCGTGGGCAGACCTGGACAGAGCCTCTTCCCTGTCTCCTGGGTCCCCAGCCAGCAGCATCCGAATCTTTTGAGATCTTCTGGGAACTGTCCTCTTCAAATACCAGCCCTGCCTTCTCTCCCAGGGCTGGTGTGCGGGCTCGGCTCCCAGGCGAAGGCTTTGGGGCCAATGGGCAGCCTGGACCTGAGGCTGCTGATGCTCTCACCTGCAGTTCTTTGCCACAAGCTGGGCATGTCCAAGTGGCTTGGTCACCTGGTGGGTGCCAGACCCGTGCCCCTCGCCTAGCTTGCAGGTTTTGGGGGCAGAGGCCTTGGTGGAGAGGGGCCTGGGGCCAGGGCTGCCACTTCCTCCCCCGCGTAGACCTAATCTCCTAGCGCCTTGGAAATTCCCCCGGGAGGGGGACAGGAGGGCAGCCTGTCTGTTTCCCCCCAGCTCTCCCCCAGAGGCCGCCGGGAGCAGGGCCAGCGTGGGGAGGCAGGAGGCGAGCTGGCGGGGAAGGAGCGGCGGCTTTGTTTCCAGAGTTGGCCTTCCCGGGCGGCGCTGGGGAACATGCTGTCCCAATTAGGAGCCCTGTGTTGTGTTGTATGTGTTTTCATGGTTTTGGGGGGAGGAGTGGGGAGGGGAGATTCATGTCAGTCCTGCAGCAGCCAGGGCTTAATCAGGGGTGACCCGTCTCCAGGGCTGGCCTCTGTTGTGGGTCATCCTTGTACACCACCCCTGCCCTCGCCTCTCTCTTTGCTTCTGGGGCAGGAGCATGGTGGTCAATGAGCCTGGGGTTCCTGTGTGTGGGGAGTTGGGAGAGGGGTGGGGAGAATCCTCGCCGCGCCTTCGCCTTCGGGCCACCTGTCTGATTGAAGGTGCCAGGCCTGGCCTGGCTGGGGCAGAGTACCCTGGGCAGAGCGGACGCTGGGAGTGGGCCCTGGTTGATGGGGAGAAGGCTGAGTGCCGTGGCCCCCAGGAGAGTGTGGGCTGGTGTGGCAGTGAGGCTGGAGGCTGCAGTGTGGAGTGTGGAGTGTGGCGGGGGTGGTGAGTGCGAGGCGCAGGCAGGTGGCTGAGTCCTTTCCCAGCTCCTTTCCCCCGCAGCTGTCACCACCTGTCCCTGCCTCCTCCCTCCCTCTCTCCAGAACTATGCTGCCATGAAGCTGGTGAAGCCCTTCAGCTGAGGACTCCTGGGCCCAGGACTGGCTTCCTCCGCTGCCCCGCTCGGTAGAGCTCCTCCAGATGTTCAAGCCTGACCGTCCTGCTGGGGTGGGCAGATGGACTGGCACACGCACCAAGTGTTGGCGACGTCGAGCCCTGGGATCACCCGCTGTCATCATTTCTTTCTCCCCTGAACCGAACCATTTGGGATCAGCCCATGTGTATTTCAGTATAAAACAGTTGGAACCACAAAGCTTTGGTGTGTGTCTCTGTGGCACCTGAGTGGGGTGACTGAGCAGGGGATGGGTCTGAGTGGGCGGGGGTGTGGGGTGTGCCGTCTCTGCTCAGTGGGCCCGTTGGAGCTGTGATCTTTTGACAAGAAAGGTGGGGGTGGCCTGGGCTTTGAGGCTTAGTGTTGGCCTGCCTGGAGACCCAGCATGTTCTGCTCCCCGACTCTGTCCCCTGTCCTGCACCCTCCTCCCTCTGGCATCTCCTCTTTCTCGCCCACACTTCTCTCTGCTTGGGTGGGCAGTTACCTGCACCATGCCTGGAAGAGGTTTCACCTAGGCACATGGAGCCCCAGAAACTCTCCAGGCAGGGGTAGCTGCTGGATTCCTGGCTGTGACCTTGTCTCCTGTACTCTTGGGTTGTCTTGGGTTTCTCTCCCTGTTTCCTCGCCCTGCTCTGGGCTGGACAAACTCACCCTTTTCTTGTGATCCGAGCATCTCATTAGCCGTTGGTCTGACATCTCTTGCAGGGATCAGGCTTCATCTACAGGAGCAGCAAGAGCACACTTAGAGAAAAACCAGAGTATGAAAGCTTTGTTTCCAAAATAGAGGCCTCTGCCTCTGTCATCAGAGGGGCTGGAGCTCAGCCTGGTGGCCTCCTTGCCTGTTACCCAGGAGGGCTTCTCTTGTTTCCTGCTGTGAGCTGTTCCCGTGGCCCAGGACCCAAGGCCCCAGAGTGAGCCTTCCAGCCCCTCTGGCTCTTCCCTGCCTGCTGGGACCCAGACAGGCCCTGCCTCATCCCACCTGGTTGGCGGGACTAGGGGTGACTGGGATGGGGCTGATGGCCTGAACCCTCCTGGATGAGGGAGCTACATCTTGAACACAGAGTGGTTCTCTCTTCAGGAAAGGGTCTGATGGACGATGCCCTCAGTATCCAGCTCCCTGTGGGCCCTGAGAACCTGGGTGGCCAGCCCTGAACCCTAGAGCCATGTGGCCATACCTTGCACAGCACAGGCAGCAGGGACCAGAGTCACCCATCTCTTCTGGGTCATGAGCCTTCCGTGAATATCCACCATGGAGGCGGTGGATCAGTGATTCCATGGCAGAGGACTGGAGGTAAAATGAAGAGGTGGGCCTGCAGCTTCAGGAGGTACTGAGAAAGCTTTGGGGTCTGGGGAGACCTGAGAATGTTTGAAGGTAGGGAGGAGGAATCCACTAGGGAGGGAAAGATCAAACATACAAGAGAGAAAATGGGATAATTGATGGAACCAGCTTCTGGAGAAGGAGGAGAGGGTGTTATCTTGGATAGAAAGTTCTCTTTTTCTTACAGGTGCAAGAAGGCTGGAGGAAATATGTGCATACATGGGACTGTGACCTGGGTTAAATGAATTTGTGGAAACACTGTGCCCACTCATTAATTTTTTCCTTTATTCATTTGCTTTTTCTTGCTGCTTTGAGTTGCAGATAATAGAAACCATTACTTAAACTAGTAAAAGGACTATAATGGCTTTATAGAAATGAAACTTTCAGAAGGATGGGCTTCAGGCAAAGGCTGATCCAGCTCCTCAGTTAGGTGACCAAGACTTTGCATTCTCTCTCTGCTCTGCCCTTGTCAGAGTTGGCTTCTGTCTAAAGCTGACTCTATTCCTTTGGAGTCTGGGGTTAAAGCTGCTCCCTGGAACCTTATAGGCCACCAAGCAAAATTCAAGGGGAATGAGGAACAGATAGATGGTGAGGGGACATCGTGTCCAGCACTGTTTATTGAGAGAGTCTATACAGCAGCCCTAGAGCAGGTTCTGAAGGTGTAGCAGTGAGTTACTTATGACTCCTGACCTCCCATAGTTCCCAGTGTTGGGGGAGAAGTGGATCAGGAAACCACGGTTATTTTTACTCTTAGGAGCATATCAGAGATGGGACACCCCAGGGCAGGGAAAGGATGTCATCTGAGTGGCGCGTTGAACTGTCCCCGGTGGCTAAGACTGGAAAGCTGTGCTGAGCAGTAGAGATGGAGACCAAGACTCTGGCTGTCCAAAAGCCCAGATCCTTTAGGGTAAGGCTGGGTGTTGAAGAGCCTGTGTCTGCAGCTGAGGAGTTAAAGCTTTGTTCTGGAGGTGAGGAAGAGGCACGGAAAGAGTTCAAGCTGGCCTGGCCTTGCTCAGACTCGTGGCTTCTCAGTGCTTGTCTTGGGAGGCAGGAGTCTTCTGGGAGCACGTGATGTTGCTTCAAGTTGTGTAAGCCTATGGCCTTTGACAGCGTGCGGGTCCAGTGGTCTCACTCAGTTCTCAACAAGGTCTATGATCACAAGTGGTGGAGAACAAATGCTCAGGGTGCTGTGTGGCCAACTGCAGAGGCGGGTCCATTAGCCCAGGAGCCAATTGGGAAAGGTCTGAAAGGCAGGGCAGGAGTCATTCATTCATTCACTCACTCATTCAAGATGTACATACACTCACACATGCGCACACACACACACACACATGCACACACACACACACACACACACAGAGCCGTCTGTGTACCAGTCAAGGTGCTAGGCTTTAGAGATATAATACTGAGCAGGATAAACATGGTTCCAGAGCTGACAATTGAGTGAAGGGTGGGGGAAACCACACAGATAGGTAGAGGGTGACAAGGTCAAGGGCTGGGTGTAGAAAAGATGGTAGAGAGAGCAAAGGCTAACCATGACCAGAAATGGTTTAAAGATCTATAAGAGTCTCCATAGGGCCCAGAGCCGTTGTTCTTAGCCAGGGCTGATTTTTGCCCCCTTGGACACATTTGACAATATCTAGAGACAATTAAAAAAATTTTTTTTAATTAATTAATTTTTGGCTGCACTGGGTCTTTGTTGCTACCGATGAGCTCTCCCTAGTTGAGGCAAGTGGGAGCTACTTTCTAGTTGCCATGTGTTGGCTTCTTATTGAGGTTTGCAGAGTTTGGGCTCCAAGGTACGCAGGCTTCAGTAATTGCAGCGCACAGGCTTAGTTGCCCCATGACATGTGGGATCTTAGTTCCTGGACCAGGGATTGAACCCACGTCCCCTGCACAGGCAGGCAGATTCTTAACTGCCAGACTAGCAGGGAAACTCCTGGAAGATGGTTTTGATTGTCACGAATGCACATAAATAGGTAAGCATGCTACTGGCATCCTGGAGCTACTAAACATCGTTCAGATCACAGGACACACCCTCTTGTCCCAAATTATCCAGTCCAAGGTGCTGATGGCGCTGCTGTTGGAACTCTGGCATAGATTATGGACTGCAGAGACCCTGATCAGTGAGAACAAATGGGCCTGGGGAATTGACTGATTAGGGCTGGGTTGGCAGGTGGGGGACAGTGGGGCAACCCCACTTGCTTGGTTTCCTGAGTGGTGGGACCATTCATGAAGTCCATTTTGGACAAGAAAGTTCAGACATCTTTGGGGTGCCATCAAAATACTCTTCCTGCCCTCCATGTCTCCCTGCTGGTCAGTCTCTTCTCCCTTCACAAAGTTCTAGAAAGCATTATCTACACTTGCAGTCTCCATGTCCCTACCTTGCATTCACTCCACCCACTGTTATCTGACTTCATTCCTGTGGCAGAGTCAGTGGGTCCCCTTCTCCAACAGTCATTCTCTCTCTTTGTCCCTGTGTCCTTGTGCTGAGAAAGGAGCCCGGCCTGAGTCCTCAGAGAAGGAGTCATATTCAATCAAGTCAATCATAGTTACTGTCCTTGTTGATGATTGGTTTGGGAAGAGGTTTGTGACTCATATATGGCCGATGAGGTGAGAGGAAGGTGTGGTGATTACTAATGGAAAGGTGCTGGAAAAGTTTCTAAAAAAGTTTTATCCTTAATAAGAAAGAACAGATCCTTCTCCAGAGGATCTTCCCAACCCAGGGATCGAACCCGGGTTTCCTGAATTATAGGCAGACGCTTTACTGTCTGAGCCACCAGGGATATCTAAGAAAGAACACACAAGGAGGCAAACCTTCATCTTTTGTCTTTTAATCTTGTCATGGAAAAAAGGTGATGCCTGGAGCCATGGCTGCCATCTTGTGATAATAAGGGGACAAGCCCGAGAAAGAAGGTTGACACACAGGATGGCAAGAACCCGATGCTCCAGACTGTCAAGAAAGAACCAGCTCTGGAACTTCCCTACTTCCAGAGGTCTTGTTAGATGGGATAATAAATTCCTCACTGTTAAAGCCGTCTTTGGTTGGGTAGTGTTCTCCCCACAGCTCAAATCATCGTTGTTGATAGATTTCATTCTGCTCCCCTGAAGACTGTTTTTACTGCAGTTGCCAATAACCAGGGCGGCCGTGTACAGGCACCACATCTAAGACATTATGAGTTTATTATTTATTATAACAATTTTCCCACAGATGGCAGTAAAGTGTTTTGTTCTAATAAAATCAGTGTGTTACGGTTTTCTGATAGAAGTAAACTACCTTGAGGAAAGGGCACCTTTTTCTAATTCACACCAGGGCCCTGTCTACCCGGGTTGTTAAGTCTCTGGCCGTTTATCCTCCCGACTCTCTGCAGCGGCTGGAAGCACTGTGCGCTCTCTGCTTCTTGATACACTTACGGTGTTCGGCTTCCATGGTGCCACAGTTGCCCAGGATTCCTCTTTCCTCTCCGGCCTTGCCTTCTCCATTGGTCTCTAGCGTTCCCCAGCCCTTACCTGGGTCCTCATTCTTACTCTGCACACCGCCTCGGCCGCCTCACTCACTCCTGTGGCTCTGATTGCTCTCTACAGACTACCAACCCTGGAACCCCTACCTTGAGCCCCATTTTTGCCCTGTGCTGCAGCCATGTCATCCAATTGCTTACCCACTGGGCAGCTCCCGCAAAGTGACTTAACAAGCATCGCAAACTCAGCCCCCGCCCACCACCCCCGCTTGACATCTCTGTCCTCCACTCCATGAGAACAGGCTCTGCCCTGCTGTTCCCTCCACTGTCCCCGTTACTGGAGCTCAGTGTGTGGGAGGCATCCCTGAGTCCTACCTCCTCCTAAGCCTATATCCCAAACATCAGCATTTCCCACCAATTTCCCGGCTCTTGAATCTCTCTGGATCAAGCACCTGTTCTTCCCAATACTGCTACTCCCATTGACTATCAGGCCCCCAGCAGGCTGCTCATTGGAACCTAGGTGCCGCCCCATCAGCCTTCCCCTTCGCCATGCCCCAGTTCACTGTC
This sequence comes from Oryx dammah, assembly GCF_014754425.2. NCBI lineage: Eukaryota > Metazoa > Chordata > Mammalia > Artiodactyla > Bovidae > Oryx > Oryx dammah. Next base: position 12,792,206 of record NW_024070209.1, on the reverse strand, counting down.
CACGGGTGGCCAACCCTGGACCCAGCTGTGGCCCCTCCTCCCAGCCCCCATCCTCACAAGGGAGGCCAACCACACTGGCCCCGGCTTCTCAGAGGACGATCCTTCTGTCTTTCCTGCCTCATCTGTTGCTTTTCCCTGTGCTCTCCTAGATGCAATCCTGAACAAGCCTGGCTTTGGCCCGTGGCTTAGGCTTCAGCATGGTGCCTTCCTCTAGGGGGTCTCCTGTGACCTGTCCTGGTGCCCATCTACCACCGAAACCCCAGCCTACTTGACTGTCCCCGCCCCCTCCCCCCCCCCACCAACCTTGTGCCTTCAGGGCTGAAATCACATCCTGGTCCTTAATGAGATGTCTGCTTCCTTCACAAAAGGGACTTTACTGAGTGTTTCATTGCATGTTCTCTGTAAATAGGCAGGCCCTGGGAGCCATGGCAAATTGGATTTTTATGTTCTGAAATTCGGTTAGTTTTCAGCGTTTGAGACCTATTCTTTTGCAAGGTGGAGAATCACTCTCATCTGTTAAAAAAAAGGTTCGGTAAAACTTCATATGCCTTTTAAATGCAGAATACTCAGCTCCCTGTCTTTACTTTCTCTGCTGGTGTTTTGAAAGAGAGATATTCTGCTCACGTGTGCGGACACACACGTGCACACACATGTACACACACACATATATGCACACACGCACCATTTTCTGTTCCTTTTCCAGGGCTCTGTGGACAGTCCAGGCTGGGGTGACAGGGAGCTTGGACAGACAGGAAGAGCTAACTGTAACACAGCCCTGGCCTGCAGCCCCCTCCCCACTGCCCCTGCCCCCAGGGAATCAAACTTGTCTCAATCCTCTCTCCACGTGTTTCATAAATGCAGGATTAGGGGATTTCCAGGGAACCAGGTGGGCATCCCCTGCCTGGGACGTGGGGGCAGCCCAGGAAACATCTTTTTTTTTGCTCTTGGATGAGAACAGGGTAAGGGCCAGGGTCTGCTGCCAGGCGGGCCCTTAAATGTGGTTGAAACTCTCGCATGAAGAGTGGGAGCCTCCCTCTCCCTCCTTGCACGCTTGCTGCTGCTCCATCCTGTCCTCTGGGGACGTCTCGCTGCAGTTTCAGTGCCCTGCGGCTTGGCCCAGTGTGGGCTTCATGCTGTTTCTCTGCCTTTGTTTTGGTCTTGGTTTTTCATGGTGTACATATGTGTCTGTGTGTGTGTGCGTGCACGTGCGTGTGTGAAAGCTAGACAACAGTTGAGTCAGATGTAGAGAGACAGCTTCATGATGAGGGATAGAGACAGACACACAGAAAGCACAGTGGGGACAAGAAAGAGACCAGAGCCTTTCTCGCACGTGCTGGGTGGAGCGTGGCCTCAGCTGCCCTCATTCCTCTTTTCCGTCCTCCGCACTGGCTCCCAAGCTTATTTGGTTAGACGCAGAATATAGGAGGAAGAGAGGGGCAACCTCCCTGGTCTGGCCACCCCACATCTGGTCAGGGAAGCCTCACATCACTTTTCCCTGGAAACCCAGTAATTCCTCATAGGCTCCATCAGTTACCTCGGGCTCCGAGCCCCTTCACTCTGTTGGGCTGGCCAGGGTGTGTTTAGGGTGGGGTGGAGCAGGGCGCCGGGGCTGGTTCAGCTCCCAGGCAGAGCAGCTGAGTGCCACTCCTAGCCTGGCTGGTTCTCCATGTTTCCATCAAGAGTCTGGGGCTGGAGCCTGGTCACCCCTTCCCAGTGTAGTTAGGAGACCGCCGGGGCCTCTGGGGCCTCTCCTGAGGTGACACACAGTGCCTGACTCATTGTGAGTGCTCCATTTCCTTTGAAGAGGAGCTCTGAGCTCCCTGGGGTGTTGGGATGAGGGAGAGGGCTGAAGAAGGCAGGGCAGGTGGGGGACTCCCCTTTCTGGGGGCTCTTCCACTGTGAGGGTGACAGAGGCCCCATTTCTTTGCTCGGCAAGGACAGGGCTTGTTGCTCTCTGGATGTGGGAAAACGCAGCTGTCCTGCCAGCTGGGCAGTACCCACCACACGGGCTGTCTCGGCCACCACGTCTCAGCTTTCCTTTCCTGGAGAGCAGCGTGACCTCAGCCATTCTGCCTGCCACCTTGAGAGGGGCTGGGTGACACAGTCTCCCACCAGTGACCAGAATGGGGATCCCTATAGTAGTGCACACTAGAGAGACCCCTTAAAGACCCCTAAGAGACCCCACCCCATAGAGACCCCTTCGACAGATGGTCACGGCCAGTCACACGTGGACCCACCCAGGAAGCCCTGTGCTCTCCGGGACGTGGTCATACATGCAGTCGTAGTCACAGGCTCATGCCTGTGCACTCAGGACACATGTGCTTCTCTGTGTGTATATGTGTGTGTGTGTGCTCACGCGTGCGTGTGTGTGCATGTGTGTTTCACATTTTTGGCCAGAATACACTCTGGAAACCTAAGCAGAAAAGAGCGTGTGAATGTGGCCATCATCAGGGATAAATTAATCCCAGACATGTAAAGGGTTTTCTTTTTTCATTCTCAGCCTGACTGCAAATTCAATTATAACTCTCTGCCAGCTACTGAAATGAGGGGACCAGTACGGACGTGGCTGAGCCTGGAAAGTGAGGCAGGCCAGTGGACGCTCTTGCTCCCCTCCTGCACCCCACTCCCCTGCTGTCCAGGACCCAGGAAAGAGTTGCAGTCACTCCTGGATACCACACACTGGCAGAGCTTTGGGGCAGCGGCCAGGTACCAGCCAAGAACATGGAGCTGGTGGAAGCAGAGCTGCCCTCTGAGACCTGAGCAAGGAAATGACCACATGTGGGGTCAGACCACAGGCTGGCAAAGGCTCTCTTATGAGGCGACCGTTCCAGGGCCTGGCCAATCTAGGTGGCACACATATCCACCCACCCGGGGAGAGAACCAGGAGACTCACCTTGACTGGTTCAGAGGAGAAAGTCTTGGCTGGAGGCCCCCTTGGCAAGGCTTTTTACCTGCATGGCTATCGGGGCCTGTGGCCGTGAGAGCCTGACTTTTCCCCTCACCCTCGCAGGCAAACTTCTGATGGTGATTTGGCTCCCAGTGCCTGCCTGCTTGTGGGGCGATGCTGGCCCTGCATACTTGCCCACTGGCTTTAATGCTTGTGCACCCTTTCTGAGCCCTGCTAATGATAGTCTCCCCTTGGAGCTGGACTCGCCTCCCTTACACACATAATAGGGGTCTCCGCCTGAGAGTGTCTGTCTGAGGCCCCTTGAGAAGTCCTACTCAGGGAAACTGCAACCAGTCTCTCCTTGGTCATACCCTTCCCTTGGCTGTGGGAGGTTTGGGCATGTCTGTCTGCTCCAGGCTGAGAACAAAGAGAGTTCCCTCTCTCACTGAAGCTTGTTCCTCTGTGACAGCTGCCTTCTCATCTCATTCTTCCAGAGGCAGGGAGGGGAACTGAGTTACTTTAAGGCAAGTGCAGGGATGGGGGGTGGGGGGGGGAATTGGGCATTCCACATAAATTCCCAAAGAAGGTCAGGTGAGGCTAGTTTTTAAAAAGAGTGGATGAGTTGGCAGAGATTCGATCTTGAATGGGGGTGGGCTGGGGTCGTGAGTTGACAGTCAGGGAGATTGAGTCTGGGAGAGAGGTGGTGGGGGAGAGAAGAATGGTCCTGGTGACCCTGAAAGGGGTGATTGAAGGGGAGCCAAGGGGCCCATAGGAAGAGGCTTGGAGGGGCAGGCCTCAGGCTGGAGGTGGGGGCTCTGTCTTCCCCTTCCCCGGGGCCTCTGGGGCCTTTTACATAACCTAGGCCTGGCCAAGGAGAGCTGGATTTTCACAGTTAGGCTCAGGCTGCCAGAAGAATGAGAAAAATGGGCCGGAGGGAACACCTCCACCGCAGAGAATAGGAGGGAGGAGAGTAGGAGCTAGGGATGGTGTGTGTGTGTGTGTGTGTGTGTGTGTGTGTGTGTGAGAGAGAGAGAGAGAGAGAGAGAGAGAGAGAACTCTGGCTTTGTGAGCTTCTGGCCAGCTCTGGAAGAGCCCCAGTACCTGCCTCCCCCAAGGGTCTTAGAGCAAGGAAGCTCCCACTGAATCCAGTCAGTCCGGCTGCCTCAGATGCCTGGGACCCCATCCCACCAGGTCAAAGAGGCACGTGCCCCTCTCCTTTCTTATTCCTATCAGAGTCGGGGAGCAGGGCACTCCTAGGAAGACCCAGGTCTTTCCAGCCTCAGTCCAGGGGTGAGGAAGTCCGAAGTTGGTGAGAGGAGCCCTTGGCTACTGAAGCTGAGCTAGATACAGTGTCGCCTTCAGTCCACACCTGTGAGAGGTGGCTGTTTGGAGCCCCATGTTAGAGATAAGGAAACTGTGACTCGGGGAGGCCACACATTTGTTAAGGGAGGGTATGCCCAGCCACGGCGATTCAGAGTCCTTGCTCTCTGCACTCCATCCCCAGGCCCAGACACCTCCCAGTCTTCACAGTTGGTGATGTCCTGAGCAGACCCAGGGCCCCACCCGGTGTGGGAGCTGTGGGAGGCAGGAGGCAGGTGGGGGTGACTGTGTGTGGAGCTGGCTCAGATATGGTGACGTTTTCTGGTTTTCATTCACTCAGCAAGCATTTTTTTTTTTTTTTTTGAGCACCTGTCATGCCCAAGCTCTGCTCTAAGCACAGGATTCTTACCCTTGTAAAAGCTCTCTGTCAGGGAGCCAGACGAAAAAATCATTTCAGGCAGTAATGAATGAATGCTGGAGGAAAAATAAAGTGGAGGGAGAGATAGAAATAACAGTGGGTCATTTTTCAAACAGGTTTGAGGCAAAGCCCTCTGGAAATATGACACTGGCTGACCTGAAAGAGCAAGCAGACAAAACCAGGGTGAGAGCACTCTAGGCCCAGAGCAGCACAAGTGCAAAGGCCCTGAGGCAGGGCTGAGCTCGGCTTGCGGGCCGGCTCACGGTGGTCTCTGCCTGGGAGTTGGTCGCCTCCCCCCGACACCTCATCTGGAAATCCTGATTTCCAAGGGGTCTCAGCATTGTCATCAGGCTTCACCCCTGTTGCTCCATGTGGACTGATGAGGGCGCCTCAGCCACTCTGGGCCTGCTGTGGCCCAGACCCCCAGCCGGCTTCTTCCCCATGGTTGGCAGCTTGGGGAAGTGCTTCCAGCATTCACACTCCTCACTGCCCACTCTAACCCCTGCTGCCAATTCAGGCAACATGCTACTTCCAGATGGGCAAGAGTGACTATTTATTTTATTGTTAAAAATAGCTTTTATTGGTTTTTGTCTTATTACAAAAGTAATATACATTCATTATAGAAATCTGAGAAAACAGCTAGCAAAAGGAAGAATATAAAGGAGCCACTAACTAATCCCATTACCCAGAAGGAACCACTGTTGGCACTTGGGTATCTCTCGAATTTTCCATATGAGTATAAAATATATGCTAGTATTTTTAAAAAATATGACCTCACTGTTTATAGTGGTTTGCAACCACCATACCGTGACTATCCATCCGCATCACTGAGTGTGCCTCAACCGCACGGCTTTACGGCTCCATTACAGTCTATCATTTGGATAAGCCAGGGTTTATTTAACCAGGCCTCTATTGATGGACTTTTAGGTAGCTCCCCCTGTCCCCACCCCCTCTTTGAGCATCATGTCCACAAGGTTTTTTTCCTAGCCATTCTAGGAGGCTATCTGAAGTATCTGGAAAGTTCCTGAGATTTCATGCAGGGCAAGACACCTCTGGATGCCAGAGGTCAGGACAGGGGTTTGGGCTGGTAGGTGGGTCTCTGCTTCCTTCTCCGAAGGAAGGGGTCAGGAACCCTTTAGGTCTCTTAGCCACCCCCAAGCCCAGGAAGAGTCACTGGGAAGATGGAGGAGACAGGATTTAACTAAGAAGACTGTGTTTTCCCTACAGGTGTCCATAACAGTGCTGCTTCTGGAGAGAGGAAACCTTAGACCTCTAGCCTGTCCGCAGCAGGCCTGGGGCAGGGAGTGAGCGGGAGGGGTGGGAGGGGAACTGAATCCTAGAGCAGGGAGGGGCACGGGAGCCCAGCATCTCCTGCCCTGAGCTGAAGGTCCGAGAGTCTGCAGAATACAGATGCTCCCAAAGCCTTGCAGGAAAGCAGCTGCTGCTGCTGCTGCTGGTGGGAAAAGGGAGGTCAGCAGGGCAGTGGAGTGCCGTATGGATAGGGTGGCTGTCCAAGTGTCACTGATGGTCCAAACCCCTCTTGCCTCCTCATGAAGCTGTCTCTGGTTTCTCCACCCGGGCAGGCTTAGAGACTTAGCTGTCATAGTTTGCGTCTCGCTCAAAGCCTTCACACTTGCTGCTCACCATCCCACTGGTTCCTGGGGTCAGCCTGAACTTGACTGCCAGCTCTCAGGATTCTCTCACCACCATCTATGAGACCTGGGGCAGGCCTGCTCCCTGCTCCAAGCACACCAAATGTGGAGTCATCAGACCCCCTTTGGAGAGTGCGTGTGAGGTCCAGAGGTCAGGAATGCAGAGTGTGACACTTGATAGATACTCAGTTATGAAATACTTCTTTTGCATTTTCTTCTCTCTCCTTAGAGCTTCCCGGGTGGCTCAGAGGTTAAAGCGTCTGTCTACAATGCGGGAGACCTGGGTTCAATCCCTGGGTTGGGAAGATCCCCTGGAGAAGGAAATGGCAACCCACTCCAGTACTCTTGCCTGGAGAATCCCATGGATGGAGGAGCCTGGTGGGCTAGAGTCCACGGGATTGCAAAGAGTCGGACACGACTGAGCGACTTAACTTTCTCTCTACTTAGGCTAAGATTTTGAGGGGAATAAAATGCCTTCACCATCGCTTATGTCTTCCCCTATGCCTCAGTGGGCCTCCACATACTTCAGGATGTGCACCAGACTTCACTGGGGTAGGGGAAGAAAATATTTATAAAATCATCGCCGTCACTCTTGCCTAGTGTGCGGTGTTCAGATTGATCTTGAACTTCATTTATGCGGTATGGCAGTTGGGCATGGGTTTTATGTCATGGGGTATTAGAAGCATCACCATTGTTAATTGTTTTTTGCATATTAGCTTTTGGTGTGAGCTTGGTGAAGAGAATTGACAGTTTACATTATCTGGATTTATCTAAAGTAACCCTCACAAAGAGGACACTTGGCTTAGAAAGATTCCTTCCCTGAAAACACTCTGACTAAAGATAAGTTAGCAAAGCAGACAGAAAAGAAAAACATTGAAAAGAAGCTGGCATTGCAAAGCAAAAATGCCGGACAGAGTGGGTACACACATCTCCTAGCCCAGCGAGGGCTCAACTGACAAGTTCATTAGGAAGCAAAACAAACGAACTCAAAGCAACGAGAACTTAATCAGATCCGACAAGAAGTCAAGAAGACTCTGACACAGACAGAGATACCGAGAGAACTGGTTGAAATTAGGCCTGTCCTAGTGAACCTTGTCCTGAACATCAGCTCATGGCAGCTGTAATTTATGGAGAGATAAACAGCCAGATACTGGGAATGTTTGGATTTTTTAGTGCTATCAAAGGGTTTGGAGACCCCTGCCCCCCAGCCTCCAGTACCAGGCCTGGCCCCAGCAGGGCTCAGGAAGCTCGTGTGGGGCGGACCTGTGCCTTCTGTGTGTGTCTGTAGGAGGTTTTTATGGCTGTGCAAGTGTTCCGCTCCCTCCCTCATCTCCCTTCCTCCTCCTGCCCCCCATTACTTTTCCTCTCATTTATCCCCTCCTGCCAGTGGGTGCCCCTGCCTGACCCTCATTAACTCAAAGTGTAAAAACCATTTGTCTGCAGCCCGCTTTCTCCCCACCTCCCCACGCTGGGGCCAGGCCCTTCTTTCCTTCCATGACTGTCTGAACCCAGGTTGCTGTGGTTTTTATGAGTTAGATCCAAATCTGCGGGGCCCCAGAGAGCAGGCAGGCCCTTAGGGGATAGCTGCAGGGCTTCCCGGAAGACCTACGAAGAACCGACGATGCCTTTGGGGGAGCCCAGCTCTGCCTATCTCCTCAGAAGGCTGCACAGGCCGTGCGCTGCTCACCTCCAAGGGCCCCAGCCTTGAGAGCAGTGATGCGGATGACACTGCCCCTCCCCGGGGCTGGGTGGGACATGCCCGGTGCAGCCGTGTGTGGACACCCCCTTCACCTCTCTCCTCTCCGTCTCTGCCCCAGCTCCTGCCCCAAGGCCCTCTGGCCCCAGCCTTCCCACCTGGAAGGAGTGACAGGGAAGAAGGATGGGAAACCGGGCCTGGGGTTAAACCAGATAATAATGGTAAGTGGTTGGAAGCATGTAGAAGTGTTTGCTGAGGTGCATATACCACAGGGGGAGAGGGCCTGTGGCCTTTGGGTGCGGCACCAGAGTTGCTGAGGATGGAGGGGACCACATTCTTCTCTTGCTCAGGCTGCCCAAGGGGCCAGCTGCCTGTCTCCCTGACAGCGGCCCCGCAGGGCGGGCAGAGGCAAACCAAGCGGGGGTGTCCCTCCTCCACCCCCATGCTGGCAGTGGCCCAAGGGAACCCAGGAGTCATAAGTGGGTCCAGGGTTTGTGGCCAGGAGCCCAGCCTGGCCTGGCATAAAAAGGTGCTTGAATTTTCCTCACTCAGGGGGAGCCACAAATTGTCTTGATGAGCGTGGTTGGGTTTATGTAACATAAACACCTCAGCACACAGCATCCACCTTTTGGGGAGGGCTGATGGAGGCACTGGCAGGGCTAGCCAGCTTCACCCAGGAGCTGGGTAGGGGCCACTGGGGCAGTGTGCCAGGTTGGTACCGAGTCCCAGATTCCCCAGCCTGAGCTTCACTCACTGGCTTTGTAACCACTTCTCCCAGCTCCTTATTTAAAGAACAACCCACTTTCCACTTCCAATGGAGGGTGACTGGACAGGCTTCCCCTATCATGTAAGTTAGCTGAGACCCTTGCTTTCTTCTTCTGCTCTCCTGACTTTGATGGCCCAGAGCATCTTCGAGGACCTGGGGAGGCAGGCAGTGATCCTTGAGTAGAACTGGCATGGGGGTGGGGACCAGACTCTCACTCGGCAGGGTAGGAAGGTCCCTTCTGTGCAGGCTCTCTTGTTCTTTGGCCTGAGGCGGGGGTAACTGTGGTTGCTTGGTGGGCTGCTTGGATGGTTCTCAGCTACCCTGGGCTGCCCACCCTCCTCCTTACTCCCCCACAGCTGTCCCAGCCCAGGCCCTCACTGGGCCCTGTGGTGGCTTCTCTGGGACTCATTCAAAGCCACGGCTGACCTGCCTCCCCATCAGGGTAAAAATAGATGTTTCCACCAAGGCCACCTCCACAGCCTCAACTTTCTCCCACTTGAGTTCCTGCCAGCACTCGCTCTGCAGAGCACGAATCTGAGAGTTGAGCCTGGCCACGGGGCCCTGTGGAGGAGCTCTGCTGCTGTGGAGGCCACCCTGTTTCCGGAGGTGTCCCTGTGTGTCGCTCCTGGCCCAGGGCCTGCCCTGCTCACCTCCAGGAGTCTTTCGCTTCTCTTCGGCCTTGTGCCTGTCTGGCCTGTCAGTTGTTTGCCCCTTGCCTTGTCGGGTGAGAAGCATCGTCTCTCCCTTACAGGACCAGCTTCACCGGCAAGGTGACCTGTGTCCTGGGCCCCACGTTGAGAAGAACCCCAAGCTTGGTTTAGTTTTCTGCTATCACTGCCTTGAGATTCCTAAAGAGTTTTAAATAAGGGGCTGCCCTGGTGGCTCAGTGGCAATGCAGGAGACACAGGAGATGCAGGTTCAATCCTTGGGTTGGGAAGATTCCCTGGTGGTGCATGGCAACCCCGCTCCAGTGTTCTTGCCTGGAGAATCCCATGGACGGAGGAGCCTGGTAGGCTGCAGTCCATGGGGTCGCTGAGAGTTGGACATGACTGAGTGACTTCCCTTTCACTTTTCACTTTCATGCACTGGAGAAGGAAATGGCAACCCACTCCAGTGTTCTTGCCTGGAGAATCCCAGGGACGGGGGAGCCTGGTGGGCTGCCGTCTATGGGGTCGCACAGAGTCGGACACGACTGAAGTAACTTCGCAGCAGCAGCAGCAGGGTCTGGAGCACACAATAAATAAGGAGCCCTTCATTTTAATTTTGTACTGGGACCCATGAATTATGTGGCCAGGCCTGTTCCTTTAGGAGACACACTCCGACAGGGGAGCCATGGGGGAGTCCCTTCCCCCATGAAAAAGGAGGCTTCCTAGAGGAGGTGACCCATTCGAGGGGGTGGGTTTACAGGGGTACTGAGAAAGCCTCCGTCTGCCCACCAGAGCACCACTCCTTTGGGGGTGCACACTGCCCTCCTAAGGCTCCTGGTTTAAAGTGACCCCGGGAGTCACCCAGAGGAGAGGCTTTTCTGAACAGTGTCGGGCTCCCCTGGCCCTCTGAGGAGTAAGCAGGCTCCCTGAGCAGAGACAAACGGCAGAGAAGGTGGGCCCTGGAATCTGTCCCCTCCATGTGAAGTCGACAGTGTGCCCTGGAGACCGCTCCTTGCATGGAAAGCCCGGGACTGGGATGCTGGCGCGCCTCTTGCTTCCTCCTTTGGTCTGGCCAGGGCACCTGGATCAGAGGCAGCCGGGCCTTGGGAATTTCTCATGGTCTTCTCAGCACAGAATCCCAGCCCTCCGTGTGGCTGGGGCGTGAACCTGTGAGTTCCCAGTGGGGCCTCTGGGATCCTAGAGGACCCTCTCAGTGGGGTGGCAAATAGACTATTCCACCAGGAATGTAGGAGGGAGGGGCTGTTGAGAAGGGAGGATAAAGAGATGGTGGGGAGAGGACTCTGAGGGATAAGGGCTAGGGCTGGGTACAGGTGGTTTTCCTTCTAAAATGACTGTGTTGACCCAGGTGAGGTGGTAGGGGCCTCAGCTGTGGGGTCCACCCAGGCCTGCCTGACCAGCAGACAGCGACTCTTCCCCAGGCACCACAGGCACGGCCCCTGCCATGCTCAGGACCTGATCCACTAGGTGTGCCGTGCACACGTGCAGTGAATGTTGGGGAGAGTGTTGGAAGAACTCAGTTCAGTCTGCTCCTGGGCTAGGGGAAAGCCCAGCGTCTCTCCTGTGAGTCTCCTTTACTGTTCACACACAACACTTCTGATACTTCTAGTCACTAAATGCGCAGAGGCTTCCCCTACACCAAGGACCTGTCTGTAGGCAGAAGTCCTGTAATCTCATTCAATTTTGATACTATCTACCCCAAATCACTGCAGATGGTGATTGCAGCCATGAAATTAAAAGATGCTTACTCCTTGGAAGAAAAGTTATGACCAACCTAGATAGCATATTCAAAAGCAGAGACATTACTTTGTTGACTAAGGTCCGTCTAGTCAAGGCTATGGTTTTCCCAGTAGTCATGTATGGATGTGAGAGTTGGACTGTGAAGAAAGCTGAGTGCCGAAGAATTGATGCGTTTGAACTGTGGTGTTGGAGAAGACTCTTGAGAGTCCCTTAGACTGCAAGGAGATCCAACCAGTCCATTCTGAAGGAGATCAGCCCTGGGATTTCTTTGGAAGGAATGATGCTAAAGCTGAAACTCCAGTACTTTGGCCACCCCATGCGAAGGGTTGACTCATTGGAAAAGACTGTGATGCTGGGAGGGATTGGGGGCAGGAGGAGAAGGGGATGACAGAGGATGAGATGTCTGGATGGCATCACTGACTCGATGGACGTGAGCCTGAGTGAACCCTGGGAGTTGGTGATGGACAGGGAGGCCTGGCGTGCTGCGATTCATGGGGTCGCAAAGAGTTGGACACGACTGAGCGACTGAAATGAACTGAACTGAACTGAACCTGGTTCAGTGGGTAAAGAATCCATCTGCAAGGCAGGAGACAAAGGAGACAGAGTTCCGATCCCTGGATCAGGAGGATCCCCTGGAGGAGGGCCTGGCCACCTGCTCCAGTATTCTTGCCTCGAGAATCCCATGGACAGAGGAGCCTAGCAGGCTACAGTCCATGGGGTTGAAGAGTCGGACATGCCTGAGCGACTGAACACATCACACATCACAGCACATCTCCCTGGAGACAGTGTCACGTTCCACAGATTAGGGCTCAGTCCCACAAAACTGTTCCCACCCCACTTCAGATGCCAGTTACAAGTAGTAGGTCTCCAGGTTACCCACAACTTCTGTTCAACTTGGCTACAAATTGGAACCCTCCTCAGCTTGGAGGTTCATTTGCTAGGGGAGCTCACAGAACTCAGACACTGACCAGTTTCTTCAAGGACATTATAAAGGATACAGATGAATTGTTGGAAGAAGAAACACGTAGGGTGAGGTCTGGGAGGGTATAGGAATAGGTCCTTGTGCAGTTGAGGGGTGACATCCTTTCTCTATGTGGTTTTGCTTGCCAACTTGGAAGCCCTCCAAACCCTGTACTGTGGGGCTGTATGGAGGCTTCCCTGTGTAGGCATGCTCACTTGTTAACTCCATTGCCAGACCCTTTTCTCTTTGTGGAAGATGAGAGATGGGGCTGAAAATTCTAAGCTTCTGATCATGGTTTGGTCTTTTGGGTGATCAGCCCCATTCAGAGGGCATTCAGGAGCTCACTCAGAGCTTCCTCATTGGAACAAAAGATGCTGCTAGTGCTCTAATCACTTAAGAATTTACAAGGGGTTCAGGACCTCTAGGCCAGGAACTGGGGGCAGAAACCAGTGTATGTTTTCTATTATCTCACAGACAGTGTGTGCCACGAGTCCTTACGTGCCCACAGTGGCTGAGTGGTGGGATGTATGTCCCTAAACACACAGTTTATTGGATCGGGGGAAACAGAGACGATCAGCAGGAAGAGCAGCCTTCCTATACTCTCTGTTCTTGTCTGATCCTTTGAATTAGGTCAGACAGCAGGAGGGAATGCAGCCAGACACCAAGAACTGGATGGCTCCAGGCACCACTGCATCCTGTACCAGTGAGCCAGCACTTGGGGGGTTTCTCCTCCCGGGGGTCCAGGTGGGCCTGTATATGAAGCTGTGGACATGTGTGGGCTCCGCCTCGGCCCGCAAGTGAAGCTGGATGGGCCCAGCAATAGCCTCCTCCCTGAAGCTACTCCTGTAGCTACCCCTACAGAAGTAGCTCTGCCCTGCCCCCTTCCTTCCACCTAGGCTGCCACCCGCAGAGTCAGCTCAACCCCCTCCCAGAAGCGCCCCAACAGCTGAGTAAAGCAGTTCCTGGGCACCTTTCAGCCCCAGCACTTCAGATCCTACCATGCAGAGGGAGACAGCAGCACCCCCACTCCTAGCTCATCCAGTCCAACCCCTCCTGAGGCCAGAGATGGCAAGGAAGCTGCCTAAGTCTGCACAGCCCAGCAGGGGAGAGCAGAACACGGGGCTCCTTGCTGACTCCCAGGCTGCCAGTCCTGAGTGCTGACCTGTCGTTCATCCACTCACTCAGTCAATCAGGAGTTATTGAGCGTGTGCCGGGCACAAGAGCTTGTGCAAGGAGGGCAGAAAAGAGACACTGGTCTGCCCTCGGGGAGGCAGGCGCTGGGTGGGCGAGCATCCTTGTGCCCTGCAGCGTGGCATCGGTGCCACGGCGCAGCGGGTCCTCCGGAGGTGGGGTTCCCTTGGGTGCTTTGGAGGAGAGACTCGTGGCCCAGGGCTTGTGGCAGGTGAGGATGGGGTGAGGCGGGAGCTGAGACCGAGGGCTGGGATGTCTTGGGACGCGAGGGACTCACTGCCCCAGTTTCCCCTAGGTCTGCCCCCACCGGGACTGTGACTCTGTCCCCTGTTTGACCTGGCCTCTCACCTCGGGACCACGGCCCCTCAGCCACCTCCGTTGCTGCCCCTTGTGCCTCCCAAGGAAGCGTCCCCTCTCCTCGCCAGGCTCTCCCCCCTCCCTCCCCTCCCTGTCACCCCCACCCCAGAAAGAAGCTTTCACTTTCTCTACCAGCCTCTCTCCCCTCAACCCCCAGCAGCTGTGGGGGAAATTGGGCCATTTGAAGAATAAAGGAGAAGGCAGGAGGGAGGAAACTCCCATCTCAGGGCCCGGTCCACAGCTGGGGTGAAAGCCTGTTCCTCGTTAACACCCCGACTCAGGGACCAGGACTGGGGTGTCGTGTCTCCTCCGCCTCCCGCGGGCCGGGAGGTGAAAGGCATGCTGGGAGGTGGTAGCTGGAGTTATTGGGAGCAGATGGGAAGGGATGGTGGAGGGGTCGGGGCGTGGGGGAGGGAGGGGCAACCTAGGGGTGGGAGGAAACTGAACAGACCCTTACCCTGACCACTGGGGTCCTGAGCCAGTTATCTGGAAACATCCTCTCCATGGGACGTTCCTTGGTCCAGGTGACAGGTAAATCCAGATTTGAGGGATGGAGAGGCTGCAGAAAGGACAATGCCCAGGGCCTTGTCTGTCTGGTGTGGACCCTGGGGATCCACATCACCTAACCCTCTCCTGAGTCCCTCTGGGGTCTGAGGATCTGTGTCCACGGCCCTGACAGGGGTGGGGTGAGGGGTGGAAGCATGTGTTAAATGTAGACTGTGCCCAAAGACTCCGGGGGCTGCTGGACCGGGAGCAGGAGGCTGGGCCCAGCGGCAGCTGACAGGAATGAGGTGGATTCAGTCGAGGGGAAGTTCTCAAGAGCATTGAGGCCCAGTGTTCTGACGGTTGACTGTGATGCAGACAGGGATGCTGGTGAGTGGTGCTGGTTGCAGTGCTCACAGAGATGGTGTGGTGGCGGCGATGGGGCCGTGAATGTGGAGGCTGATGTCCTCTGCGCTCAGTGACTCCACTCAGTTGCCCGCCTGCTTTTATGGGAGCCACTTGGTGAAACTTCCCTTTCTGTTTGGTGAGACCCTGCCCTCTCATCTCCAGTCCTTGGAAACACCTTGGTCTTAGCTGAGTCCTGGTCTTCATCCCTAACCGCCTCTGCAGCCCTCAGCCCTCGGCCCAGAGCTGAGTCTGCAGAGACGAGTGGAGGGTGCTGAGTCCCAACCACTTTAGAATCCAAGCGGTTTAGGGTCCGGAGGAAGAGGTGGGGCCGGGGAGGGTGAGTCAGGACTGCAGTTGTGGACCCCCTTGGCCCCTGCTCCTCAGGCGCTCCTCCTTCTTAGCCAGGCCAGGCAGGCCCCCGGGCCTGCACTTCCTGCCCCGCATGGCTTGGGCCCAGATTCCTCCTCCAATATTTTAATTAGATCCCATGCTCATTAGCTGCCCAAATGCCTTCCAGACACCCTGCAGCTGCTCTGGCCCTCCCCACACCTGCCCATCCAGCTGGGCCTCCCCCACACCTGAAAGACATCGGGGCTCAGAACTCCAGCCCCTCCCTGGGGCCTCCAACAGCCAGGACCAGGAAAGGAGAAGCAGGCTGTTTGGCTGAGGGAGGGTGGGAGGCCACAGGAGGGGCCTTGCTCTGCGGGGAAGCCTGGGAGGTGAGTTGTGGCCACAGCCCTGGAGAAAGGACATTGGATGCCCCATCTGCCAATACCAGAGAGCCTGGGCTCTGGTCCCCTGCCACCTCACTGAGCCTAGGTCCTTCCCTCCTGGGCCTCCTTGAGAGGACTAATCAGCACCCAGGTGTTTGCCTTCTGTACAAGTGTAGTGGCCAAGAAGGGTGTGTGAGGGAGAAAGCTAGCTCAGAAAGGAGGCTTTGGGGAGGTGGACTTTGATCTCAGCAAACTTCCTTGTAGGATTTGCCAGCCCGAATCATCACTCAATGAGTGGCAGAAAGGGTCACATCCCAGGTCATGGTAAGTGGCCCAAGCTTGAACTCAGATTTACCCCTTGCAGCGATTCTTCTTTCTGGTCTGTTGATTTCTACCAACTCCAGGGACTCGAGCCACATAGACACAAATAACTTCATTAAACATTTGTTCATGTACACTCACGAGGAGACAGACACTGCTGTAAGAACTCTGTAAATACTAACTCACTTAATCTTGCAATAACGCTATGAGATAGAAATTATTTTTTATCCCCATTTAACAGAGCAGTTGTGGAGAAGGCGATGGCACCCCATTCCAGTACTCTTGCCTGGAAAATCCCATGGATGGAGGAGCCTGGTAGGCTGCAGTTCATGGGGTCCTGAAGAGTCGGACATGACTGAGCGACTTCCCTTTCACTTTTCACTTTCATGCACTGGAGAAGGGAAATGGCAACCCACTCCAGTGTTCTTGCCTGGAGAATCCCAGGGACGGGGGAGCCTGGTGGGCTGCCTTCTATGGGGTCACACGACTGAAGTGACTTAGCAGCAGCAGCAGTAACAGAGCAGTTGAATGGCTTGTTCAAATTCATGCAGGTTGTAAGAGGCCGATGGCGACAAGACTCTAGCCCCTGCAGCCTTTGCTCTCAGTCCCCGGGCTCTGCAACCTCTATAGAACAGAACATGTGCGGTGTTGCCTGGTGAGGGACAGTGGTGGCCCTACTTAAATCTTCCCTCCAGTAACCAGTAGGTGCTGGAACTGCTGCTACCCCGGGAGAGATGGAAGATTTTGATTGTGTGGCCAGGGGCAGACAAATTAGTTCATGTCCTCCTGACTCATTCTGTGTCCTATGAAATGGGAAAGCCATCCTTAGCTTATAGCATTGCCTTGAGCGTTCAACAGAGTGGCAGAGGCACTCCCGCCGTGCCCTGTCTGCTCTGTGATCATCCTGATCCTGCCTGGAGTGGCGGGGAATGAAAGCATAAGTTGCTGCTCAGTACCTCTGCTCCCAGTTTGGGTTTGGGTGGGAGTGATGGTGAGAGGGTGGCCCTCAGCACTCTTCTGTTCCTCTAAGACACTGTGAAGAGCCTTGGGACTCCCCAGACCTCAGAATCGTTGCCCTAAAGGGGCCAAGTGACTACTTTTTTGGAGGCCAGCTTGTGCCCTGTTTGGAGGCCTAGCCAGTCCCTCTGGAGTTTGCCTTGGGGCTTTCTCCCTCCCCTCACGTGCTGACGATTCTGGGCTGAATGAGCTGGTCTGGGAGGATGCATGGAAATGAGCACACTGAGCCAGGGCTCACTTACGCAGGTGGGGAGAAAGCCTGCTTGCCCAGCAGCCATCCTAGCCGTGTGTGTGTGTGTGTGTGTGTGCCTTAACTAGTATTTCCATCCACCCTTCGCTCCTCATCGTCAGTTTCCCCAGCAGCAGTCTGGAAGGCGCTGGTTGCCAGGACCAGCTCTAAATGTCAAGGCCTGGAAAATCCAACCAGCCCCTGGGCCCAACATCCCCACCCCAGGTGGCAAGGTCATGGGGACTGGCATGGGGAGAGAATGATGAAGCTAGCAGCCCCTACCCTACTCTACGTACCACCTCTGCAGAATTATTGTGCTACTGCCTGGGATCCTGGGCCTCCCAGATCCAGGCTCCTCCCTGGCCTGGACCAGGCAATGGTTTCATACACCTGCACCAAGAAAGACCTTGTCATGGCCCAGCTGCTCAAGGTCTACAGTGGCCCTTACTGCCCAGCTGGTCTGATAGCAGGTCCTCAACTTAGTACTTAATTTCCTGCCATCAACAGTTCTCTTCAGTTTGGTTGCTTGTTACTTCAAACATGACTACTCCATGCCCCCTTCTAGAATCCACCTTCTCTGAGAAATTTTCTTTGATCAAGGACTGTTTTTCTTATTGCCTAGTCTTGGGCTTCCCAGGTGGCTCAGTGGGTAAAGAACTTTCCTTCAGTGCAGGAGATGCCGGTTTGATCCCTGGGTTGGGAAGATCTCCTGGAGGAGGGCACGGCAACTTCCTACAATATTCCTGTCTGGCGAGTCCCGTGGGCAGAGGAGCCTGGCGGGCTGCACTCCACGGGGCCACACAGGGTCAGACATGCCTGAGGTGACTGAGCTCGCATGCAGTCTCGTGCTTGGGGAGAGACACATTCGTCATGAGAGGGGGTTCAAAACAGGCACATTGATGGCAGCCTTCTCACGTGGCGTCTTGTCTGCCCATTCAATCAGAACTGAGTTTGAATTTTGTGTGCTCAGTTCTGCTCAGCTGTATGACTTCGGGCTACTCACTTTCATGCTCATGGACTATAGTTTCTTAACCTTTAAAATGGGAATCATAGTCCATTTCCTCTCTACATGAAACTCATAATTCTCCTTGAAGATCAGGGGAATGAAGAACACAACTCACATCCTGCATTCCTAAGGTGAGTTCCATGCTGCCTTGTAGGAGGATGTACTGATTTGCTCAGAGTACCACAGACTGGGCAGCTGAAAGAACTAATATGTATTTTCTCAAAGTCTTGGAGGCTCGGAGTCCAAGACCAAGATGCTGTTAGGATTGGCTTCTGATTAGACCTTTCTTTCTGGCCTGTAGGCGGCCACCTTCTCACTGTCCTCATGTGGCCTTTCCTGTGTGCAACCAGCTGGAGAGAAAGAGCGCGTGTCTTCCCTTTCTTTTAAGAACATCAGTCCTACGGATAACGCTACGTTCTTAAGAACTCATTTAGCCGTAGTGATCTACTTAAAGCCCCTATCTCCAAATACAGTCACACTGGGGGTTAGGGGAGTTACAACACAGAAGTTTTGTAGTGACATAATTCAGTCCATAACAATAGGTTAAGAAAAAATCTCAACATTGAGTAAGTTTGGGAACTTAAATGAATTAAATAGGGTTCTTGATTGAAGGTCTTCTCATAGGCTTTCACTGTGAACAGAACTCTCTAAGATGAGACTGTGTTTCCCAAACACATGTGACCTCAAAACTCATTTTTGATTGATTTTGCCAAACTAGGGTTTTTAGGAGCTGCATTTGCGATCCTCTGTTCTAGTCAATTGTTGCATAGCTTTTTCTAATTTGAGTACCCATGGGGAAGGAAGTTCAGCATTACTTACTGTTCTACCTAGAGAACAATAACCAGACAGCTTTCCTGGTTATTTTGCATCTCCAGTGAGTAATTCCAGTTTGTGACATTGTTGAGCTCACCTGTTAGAGTGCTGCATAAGGTCTCTCAAATCTACAAATTTCTTCCTATTTTCATTTTTTGGGAGGCTCAGACTGACAGCTGAATCTGCGTGTGGCTCCCAGATCACAGTAGTTCAACCTAGGTCGCTGGAAGGCAGCTCTTTGCCATGATATGCCATCAGGCCTTTGCAACATTTCAGTTGTAGCCTTGTCTGGAGGCCGAGCGATGGACAGCTCTCAGCGGGATAACCCTCTTTCACTCTGCATGCACCAAACTCCTAGCCTTTTTGCTGAAATGGGTGCTGTTCAGGAAGTTGTAGTCTGGAGCCTTTTACTTCCAGATCTGAGGACTAGCATGGCATCATGTTGGGAGCTTGTTAGAAACGTAGCATCTCTGGACCCATTGCAGACCTATTGAACCAGAATCTGCATTTAGTGAGCTCCCAGGTGATTTATAGGCAGGCTTATTAAGGTTTCAAAAGTACTAGTCTGGAACAGTGATTTTTCAGAAACACAGGTGATGACTATAGTGGTTTGTGAAGATGATGCCATGATTTGCAATCACCATTAAAAAAAAAAAAAGTAGAATTGAAAATATAGGATACCCTAAGCAAGTATTTTTCAGGGGTAAACTTTGGGTTGTGACATAAAATATGTGTCACTATCAAAAGTTTGAAGGCAATGGTCTAGAGGCAATCATGGTAGTGAGACAGGGGACTGGCTCTGGTGACCTCTGCTGGCCCTTCCCACCCCTCCCCACCTGGCCTTTCCAGCTGCACTGGCTGCCTAAGGGTTTCCTGCCACCAACCACACAGACCCTGTCACCACACCCTGTGGCCCAGTGCCTGGGTTTTGGGGTGTGGTGGGGGAGAGCTGGAACCCAAAAGAGTGACTTTTAAAATAGGTTCTTCCCCAGATTTATTTTTCCCTGGCACCTTCTCCCCCTTCCTTTTCCAGC
Organism: Oryx dammah; assembly: GCF_014754425.2. Classification (NCBI taxonomy): domain Eukaryota; kingdom Metazoa; phylum Chordata; class Mammalia; order Artiodactyla; family Bovidae; genus Oryx; species Oryx dammah. The sequence continues at coordinate 12,772,529 of NW_024070209.1, read as the reverse complement.
TCCTTGCCTTGTCCTCCTTCTCCCTCTCCTGTTCCGAGCTGGAAGGCGAAGCCAAATCCCACTCATCAGAGAGTCTCCTCCCGCCACACAATACATTTCTCCTTCCCAAGGCCCCTCACCCCATGCTGAGGCATCAAAATAACCTGACTGACCCCAAGCCTGCAGGGCCATTCCCACCTCTGGCAGTTGGCCACCAGCCCCAAGTCTGCCAGAAAATTTATCTGATCTTTGAACTTAGCACTCCCCCGGAGGTAAACCTGGGCGAATGCTAAAGGCATCAGAGTGGCTGCAGAGTCAGAGAGTCAGGGCATTTGAAGGAGAGCAGCGGGGGAGAGGACAGGAGGCCCTGGGGCAGAGATGCTGGGAGTCTGAGGGGGCTATCTGCGAGCCCTTCCTCCCTCCCTCCCTCCTCAGATTCTGGCCCATGGTCAAAATGGAATGTCTGAAAATCTATTAGGAGATCTTCTCTTTGGAAGTCCTTCACCATAACCACCACCATCATCATCACTTTTATAGGTGACATAGGTGATCCCATGTCTCCAAATGCCTGGAATATTGGGGTTTACATATTAATAGGCCCTTGTTTGACTATTAAGAGTGTTCCAATATGGATTTTAAATATCTTGTCAATTATTCTGGTCTATGTGGGAAAACTAAAGAAAACTTTACCGAAGGTCATAAAGTTGATCAGCTGTTCATCTGGGGCTTGATGCAGATTGTATGCTCCTCCTCAAATGCCTCATGCCCTTCCCAAGATGCCTCATGCTCTTCCCAAGATGCCTCATGCTCTTCCCAAGATGCCTCATGCTCTTCCTAGGATGCCTCATTTCCTGCTTCTCACTCCACCTGATCGGAAGGACAGTGTGGATTGGTGTGTGAACCTGTGTTGGGATCCTAAACTCCTTACAGGCCTTGAGAGCTAGTTAGAATGACCTCATTTACCCTCTAACAATCTTACGTAGCTGCAGTGTGCAGTAGAACTCAGAGAAATTTTTGAAGCCTCAAATTCTTCTTCGTGGATGGATGGAGTTGAGAGGGAAGCTGAAGTGTTACCCAGGGGTGAAGGATCTTTCCTCAGGCTGCTCTTTGATTTTTTCCTTCAGGGTTGCTCAGGTGGAAGCTGGAAAGGTGAACTTTCTAAGGGTGTTCCCTCTTCCTGTTCTCTGCAAGGGTGTGTGTGGAGAGGGGAGTCGGGCAGGTGGGCCTGGGAGTTAGTGGCTGGGGAGGAGGCAGGGGCTAGTGCTTTGAATGCTGAGGGGCCTGGGGTCTGGAACAGGGTTTGGGGATAGAGGGACAGCATTAGCTGCAGGTGATGTGTGCTGGCAGTAACAGCCCATGAGCTTGGACTAGTTGGGGGAACAACTTAGAGGCATAAGCCTACCCAAAGGCTTCTGTTTTCCTTGTTCCTCCAAGCCACCCATGGGAATTGAACTTTTGACAGGTTCCTGGGTGTGTCAAGGCTACTGGCCACAGACTCAGAAGGCTTGAAATCTTGTCCCACTGAATGCAAGCCCTTGAGATTTGCTGGGAATCTGCCACATCTAGTCCAAGGATTATGCAGGAAACACAGGTGAGCACATTGCTAGTTGGGGGTGGAAGAGCCACATATTCTCAAAAACATACACATGTACAAAAGCACACATGCAGACACAACCCATAAGTAACACATTCACAATACTCACATAACCCATGCATAACCACATGCATACCAAACACACATGCTCACTTCTAGACACCTCTCACACGCTCATTCGTATTCATGTATATGTACACACGTGCAAACATGCACGATAACACACATTCATATACACGTGTACATACAGCCACATGTATACATACATACAGGTAGGCACACAGCTGCATAGCAGGTACTCACATGGGCATTGTCCCCTGGCCATGGGGAACAGTTCACTGCTATGAAAGAGGGAAGGTCCAGAGCTCTCAGAATAGGGGCTGTGTACATGGAGAATATCCTGGTTCTTAGGTACTTGAGGCTCAGGAACACTGAGGATGGATGAGCGAGTGGGGCTTGGAGTATAGGTGCAGCAGATGGAATGGGGAGATGTCATAACCAAAACACCCTCAACCAGGCTCCCACCTCATTGTCCACACAATGTCCCAAGGGATGAACTTCTTGCCCCTTCTGTCCCATATCCCATCCTGACTCACTGGAAGAGAATGAGTGGATTACATACAAAAAGAAACCCAAATCAAATTGACATCAGACTTCTCCCCAGCAATGATGTATGCAAGAAGACAGTGAAATATTTTTATTCAAGTAATGTTGATTTACAATGTTGTGTCAATCTGTGCTGCACAGCAAAGTGACTCAGTTATATACATATGCCCATTCTCCTTAATATCCTTTTCCACTATGGTTTATCATAGGATAAACTCAAGTCATAGATATTATGTACTCATATCATAGAATATTGAGTACAGTTTCCTGTGCTACACAGTAGGACCTTGTTGTTTGTCCATTTCTAAATGTAATACTTTGCATCTACTAACCCCAAGCTCCCAGTCTACCCCTCCCCCTTAGCCCTCCCCCTTGGTAATCACAAGTCTGTTCTCTATGAGTGTTTCTGTTTACAGAACAGATAGGCTGTTTTGTGCCATATTTTACCTTCCATATATGTAATATCATATGGTATTTGTCTTTCTCTTTCTGACTTAATTCACTTAGTATTGATAAGTCTAATTGCGTCCATGTTGCTGCAAATGGCATTATTTTATTCTTTTTCATGGCTGAGTAGTATTCTGTCATGCGTATATATACCACATCTTGTTTATCCATTCATCTGTTAATGAACATTTAGGTTGTTTCCATGTTTTGGCCACTGTGAACAGTGCTTCTGTGAATATAGGGGTGCAGGTATCATTTTGAATTATAGTTTTGTCTGGACATATTCCCAGTAAACTGTGGAAAATTCTGAAAGAGATGGGCATACCAAACCACCTGACCTGCCTCTTGAGAAACCTGTATGCAGGTCAGGAAGCAACAGTTAGAACTGGACGTGGAACAACAGACTGGTTCCAAATAGGAAAAGGAGTACATCAAGGCAGTATATTGTCACCCTGCTTATTTAACTTCTATGCAGAGTACATCATGAGAAATGCTGGGAGGCATTCAGGCATTCCAGAAAGTGCTTCTGATCTGTCTTGCCTGGGAGCAGTCACTCAGGACCTGTTTGCTGCAGGGACTCTGAGTTTATATAGGACAGACCCTCCTCCTCCTGACCCGTCACTCAAGTGCCGTCGGATGCTACACCTGTGAGGCTGAGGAAGCACAAGCTGGAATCAAGATTGCCGGGAGAAATATCAATCACCTCAGATATGCAGATGACACCACCCTTATGGCAGAAAGTGAAGAAGAACTAAACAGCCTCTTGATGAAAGTGAAAGAGGAGAGTGAAAAAGTTGGCTTAAAGCTCAACATTCAGAAAACTAAGATCATGGCATTCGGTCCCATCACTTCATGGCAAATAGATGGGGAAACAGTGGAAATAGTGGCTGACTGTATTTTTTTCTGGGCTCCAAAATCACTGCAGATGGTGATTGCAGCCATGAAATTAAAAGACTTACTCCTGGGAAGGAAAGTTAGGACCAACCTAGACAGCATATTAAAAAGCAGAGACATTACTTTGTCAGCAAAGGTCCATCTAGTCAAGGCTCTGGTTTTTCCAGTGGTCATGTATGGATGTGAGAGTTGGACTATAAAGAAAGCTGAGCACAGAAGAATTGATGCTTTTGAACTGTGGTGTTGGAGAAGACTCTTGAGAGTCCCTTGGACTGCAAGGAGATCCAACCCATCCATCCTAAAGGAAATCAATCCTGAATATTCATTGGAAGGACTGATGTTGAAGCTGAAACTCCAATACTTTGGCCACCTGATGCAAAGAGCTGACTCATTTGAAAAGACCCTGATGCTGGGAAAGATTGAGGGCAGGAGGAGAAGGGGATGACAGAGGATGAGATGGTTGGATGGCATTACCAACTTGATGAACATAGGTTTGGGTGAACTCCAGGAGCTGGTGATGGACAGGGGGGCCTGACCTGCTGCAGTTCATGGGGTCAGTTGGACATGACTGAACAACTGAACTGAACTGATTTCCAGTAGTGGGCTTGCTGGATCGCATGGTAATTCTATTTTTAGTTTTCTGAGGAAACTCCATTCTGTTTTTCATAGTGGCTGTATCAACTTACATTCCCACCAATAGTGTAGGAGGGTTCCCTTTTCTCTACACCCTCTCCAACATTTGTTATTTGTAGACTTTTTAAGGATGGCCATTCTGACTGGTGTGAGATGGTACCTCATTGTAGTTTTGATTTGCACTTCTCTAATAATTAGCAATGTTGAGCATCTTTTCATGTGCCTACTGGTCAACTGTATGTTTTAAGTAATCTTTTTTTTTTTTTTCCCTCACCGTGTGGCATGTGGGATCTTTGTTTTCTGACCAGGGAACAAACTTGTGACCCGCTGCAGTGGAAGTGTGGATTCTTAACCACTGAACCACCAGTGAAGTCCCGAAGACAGTGAAATTCCAAACTGGTTTCCACTGAATTTGTTGGGGGAAGCAAAAGATAGCTCTTGTGTTTACTCTTGGAAAAAGAAGCTCCCCAGTAACCCTTTTAGAGGCCATTTCCCATGAGGATCGTATGTGTCAAAGCTGTTTGAAAATCTATGTGAACAGTCAGCCTGGCCTCCTCGGGCAGGTGGACTGGACATGGCAGGATTAGAGTAAGCAGAAAGGAGAAGAAGGCCTGTCTGGTGGGGAACTACAGGATAAGGTCCAGAGGCCATCAGGCATTCCAGAAAGTGCTTCTGATCTGTCTTGCCTGGGAGCAGTCACTCAGGACCTGTTTGCTGCAGGGACTCTGAGTTTATATAGGACAGACCCTCCTCCTCCTGACCCGTCACTCAAGTGCCGTCGGATGCTACACCTGTGAGGCTGTGCTATGGTTTGGTGTATTCCTCTAATGTTATTAATAGATCAGAGGCCAGTCATTGGTCAGGGTCAGCACTGGTTTTGCAGCTGGGGTCAAGGCTAGTCTTGGGCCAGGGTCAGTTTGGTGGCCATTGTCAGAGGCTGGTCATAGCCAGGGCTGGAATCAGTCTGAGTCAATGTCAGGGTCAGTCTGTGGTCAGTCTGAGGTTACATTGATGTGACCAGAATTAGGGCTGAGTGTGACTGGGAAGCAATTTATCCTCAATGTAATTGATGTGGATGAGACTTGCAGGGAGTCCTGTGACCTCCCAAAGCCCCAGCTGCTGCAAGGTTGCCTGGCCCCTCCTCCAGTGGAGACATACACTATCTCAATGTTGGCCGCTCCGAGTTCCCAAGTCTGTGGAGAGGCCTGGGGTGGGGACAGCATACCTGTCAGTCCAAGTGCTCCACAACTGGAAGGTCCCAGCTCCCCCTCTGGCGGCACTCCTGCACATGCCCTCAGCCTGGGAGGTCTTGTGGGGGCCATGCAGATGGTGGCCCTGACTGTGGAGCTTGGCATCTGGAGGCCAGGCTTTGACATGGAATGTGGCCCATGGCAAGGCCTCTTCCTATGTGTCACAGCTGGTCATGGGCTTTGTGGGGCCTCTAGCAAGTCTGAGTGACAACCTTCATCCCATTCAGGCCCATGCATCATCTGCTAAAACAACCAGTGATCCCACTTAATTCTGCTACTTTGCCCATGGAAAGGGGCAGCAAGCAGTCTCTTTGCCCGGAGTTATGCCTCTTTCAGTGTTTTGTCCTGGAAGCCGACCATTCCAGAAGGAGAAGCAAGGAAAGGAAGGGGATAGGAAAGCTAGGAAATGGCCAGGAAGTTGTCCTTCTGTAAAGGACAAAATAGTAAATATTTTAGGCTCTTTAGGCCATTAAGTCTCTGCTGCAACAATTCTACTCGGTTGTCCTGTAAAAGCAGCCACAGGCAATACATAAATGAATGCGTGTGGCTGTGTTCCAATAAAACTTTATTTTTCTTTTGATATTTTCCCAACTGTTTAAAAATATAAGGAACTGTTCTCAGCCTTTAGACTGTGCAAAAACAGGAAGTAGGCCATGGTTTGCCGACCCCTGTTTCAAGCCATTAGGATTGAGGTGGTCTGTTATGCAGCAATAGATAACTGGACTACTAACCCAGCCTTGTAGGTGGTTCAGTGAAATTGATGTGAAATTGAGGCACAGGCACTGAGAAACTCCTTTGAATTCACAGCCAGTCAATGTGTACTTAGCACATTGGTGCATAGCTCATTTACAGGAGGGTGGGTGGGTTGGAATGGTGAGATTAGAATGAAAAAGATTGGAGGAATAAGAGCTGTTTGTTGCTTTCCAGCCACTTTCAGGGAAGAGAGGCTCAGGAAATGGGGGAGGGCTCTCTTTTGTGGAGTTAAGATATTTTATTAGGCTTCCCCAGAGCACAGTAAACTTTCCCTCCAAGCCATTCCACACCCCTTTCTAGTTCCACATTCACAAGGCAATCATCTGGATAAGAATTTGTCTTCCTAGGTAGTAGAGTTGTTATTATTAACATTTATCGGGGTGCTTACTGTATTCCAAGTACTGTTCTAAGTTCTTTAGGTGCATTAACTCATTATCTTCACCATGATCAGTTATTACCCCAAATTTATAAATTAGGAAACTGAAATTCAGAGAGTTTAAGTTTAAATGTAGGGCTAGGACTTGAACCCAGGCAGCTTGGGTACTGACCCTGTGTACTTGACTATTCTGCTATTCTCTTCCTTATCCCAACCCTGGAAAAGGATGCCCTGGGGTGGAGGGCACATATTAGGCCTGAAGAAGGAACAGTCCCTGCTACCGAAGAATGAACTGACATCTTGGTTGAACTCTGGCTTGTGTGAATTGAGTGAATGCACTGTGATTGCAGATTTTTCAGTTTTTTGGAAGTTCTGATAATTTTTACTTTGTATACTTCTGAGGCTATGTTATTATGTACATAGAGTTTAAACTTGCTATACCTTTCTGGTGAACTAAATCTTTTTTGACTGTGACCAGATTCTTGGTAATGCCTTTTTCTTAAAGTCTCTTTTCCGTTACTGCAGCTTTTCTTTGGTAAGCATCCTTAGGTTTTTGATATCTTATGTAAACATTTAATTAGATTAAAATGCTATATTTTAAATAATATGATAGTGAAAAATGGATTAAAGTTATGATCCCAGTTACATAAAATCTCATGGCTCAAGATTCCTTGGACTCCCCCAGTGATACAGATTTGGTCAGTGATTTCAGTGAATGACCTGTAATTATTCTGTAAACTCTCAGTGAGGGGTTTCCTTGTCCTCTCTTTCTTCTCCCTTCTTCCTCCCCTCCCTTACCTCTTCTTTTCCTTTCTTTTTCTTCTTCCCAGATCTGTTCTGCATCAAGCTAACTTTTGTATAATCCTGGGAGGCAGGGTTATGTGTGTGTTTGTGTGATTCCCAGGTGGAAAGAAAGTGAAAGTGAAGTCGCTCAGTCGTGTCCGACTCTTTGCGACCCCATGGACTGTAGCCCACCAGGCTCCTCCGTCCATGGGATTCTCCAGGCAAGAATACCGGAGTGGGTTGCCATTTCCTTCTCTAGGGGATCTTCCCGACCCAGGGATTGAACCCAGGTCTCCCACATTGCAGGCAGACACTTTAACTTCTGAGCCACCAGGGAAACCCCATTGTTAGTGGTAAAGAACCTCCCTGGCAAGGCAGGAGACATAAGAGAGGAAGGTTCTACCCCTGGGTGGGGAAAATGCCCCAAAGGAGGGCATGGCAACCCACTCCAGTATTCTTGCCTGGAGAATCCCATGGACAGGGGAGCCTGGCAGGCTACAGTCCACAGGGTAGCAAAGAGGCAGGCAGGACTGAAGTGGCTTGGTGTGCACACACGTGTGTGTGTACATGTGCCTGTGCATGGATGCTGGGGAAGAGAAAGTGAGTGGCCATTTTACTTTCAATTCACCCTGGAGAGTGCAGTTCTTTATAATTCCAGTTTACTGTGGGAGAGGTCTGTCAGAACTTGGGAAAGCCCTGGGAAAGGGCTGTTTAATGAGTTCATGAAGGCTTTCTATTCTCTTCTCCTCTTCCTGAGAGGTGTGAAAAGTCACAGCTTGGTTTTGAGGCTTTGTCTTACAGATTGGCAAGTGCCTTCAGGGTTAAGGTGCTCCCTTACCTTTCTGGGCGATCTCTTCCTTCTAGATTTAGCCTGGTAATTTCCATTTCTTTATGAACTCTTCTATGCTTTAAAGATTATGTTTTTAAAAGTAATCCCCTGTCACTTTCAATTGTTCTCAGTAAGAGGATTGAGTCAAATAACTTAGCCCACTAGTACCAGAAGCAGAAGTCAATTTGCTCCTTTTTGAAACTCTGCCTTCCCCTGGCTCACAAGGTATCACTCTTTCCCACCCAATTTCCCACCTGGCTCTGCTGCCCCTTTGCAGTCTACTATGGGCCCAGGCCTAAAGTGTTCCTCAGCAAAGAGCCCCTACATGTTGGTTTTATCTTCCCTCTACACGTTTCCCAGTGACTTCACGTATTTCCCTGACTTTACTGCCTGCGATACTCATGAACTGCAAATTGACACCTCTAGTCCCAACTCCTCTCCTGTGCACTACAACATATGTCTAGTTGCCTACTGGATATCCCTCTAATCTTTTGTAGACACCTCAAAATCATCATGTTCAAAGCTGAACTTCTCATTGCCTCCCATACTGGGTCTTCAGGGTAACCACCTCAAGAAGGATCATTGCCCACTAGTTCTTCACTAGATACTCAATGGGGTAACTACCTAAGATCTCTAGTATCAAATTATACTTACCAACAAACATTCACTCCTACTTACTCATAGGAGTGAATGCCAGCATTTTGTGTTGAACTGTGTCTATCTTCTAATCCATATGTTGAACTCCTAACACCAGTACCTCAGAATGTGACCTCATTTGGAAGCAGGATCTTTGCAATGTAATTAATTAGGGTAAGATAAGGTCTCTAGGGTGGGTCCTATTCCAATATGACTGATATCCTTAATAAAAAGGGGAAGTCAGGGCAAAGACACACACATAGGGAGATTGTCTTGTGAAGGTAAAGGCAGAGATGAAGGTGATATTGCTATAATCCAAGGAAAGCTCCAAATTACCAGCAACCCACTATGGGAAAGCCATGGAACAGATTCTCTCTCACGCTCTCAGAATGAGAGTCAGCTCTGCTGACTCCTTGATCTCAGACTTCTGGCCTCCAGAACAGTGAGACAATCAATTTATATAGTATAAGCCACTTAGTTTGTGTTTTTTGTTATAGCATCCCTAGAAAACTAATACAGGCATAGTTTTATTTTTCATAAAGCAGTTAATCTTTTGAAAAAGTCTAGATCAGATCGTGTCCCTCCCTTGTTTAGTTAAAAACCCTCCAGTGACTCCTCAGTTCACTTAGAATAAAATGGAAATGCCTCACCATGGCCTACAAGATCTGGGAGCTGCCCAACCCTCCACCTCATTTTCTCCAAGCTTCTCCTCATTTACTACACCCCAGTTACACTGGTCTTTCTTCTCTTCCTCAAAAACTGCAAATTCTTTCCCACTCTGAGCCTTGAATTTTGAGTCTGTCCTCTGGAAAAGCCTTCAAAGAACATTTAATCTAAGGCAGGCCCTTTCCCCAAACCACCCAATTACTTGCCCTGTTTTATTAGGGTAACATTTGCATGTGTGCTCAGGCATGTCTGACTCTCTGCGACCCTGTGGACTGTAGCCCGCCAGGCTCCTCTGTCCATGGCATTTCCCAGGCAAGAATACTGCAGTGGGTTGCCATTTCCATCTCCAGGGGCTCTTCCCAACCCAGGGATCAAATCCACGTCTCCAGACTCTCCTGCATTGGCAGACAGATTCTTTACCTTGGAAGCCTACATAGCGTTTGCCACTACCCAAAAATGATCTTGAATTTGTTTATGTGTTTATTTTACATCATCCCTGTGCAGCTAGAATGTGAACCCTGAGAGCAGAAACCTGCTGTGTCACTTTCTGTATCCCCAGGGCTTAGCAAAGAACTCCACGTGTTAGATGTTCATCGTGCAGCTGATAAGTGAATATATGAATGAAAGAACGAATGCGTGAATGTTTTACCTCTTTCTGCCTCTTCTTCCCACATCCAAGTACTTACCATGTCTTATGGTGTCTCTTTCCTAAATACATCTCAGGACTCCCCAGCTCTCTCCACCCACTTCCCCCTTCATCTAGGTTCAGGCTACAACCATTGCTCCCCTGGGCATCTGCTAGTGTCTCCTAATTGGTCTGTCCACATCCTGTCTAGGCTTCCCCTCCGCATCCACTCTATACTTTGGCCAAAGTACCCTTCTGACCTAGATATAGATCAGGTTACCCCCTCTTACAACCCTTCAATGGCTCCCTATTGCCCTCAGGAGGATTTCCCCAAATGGGGTACAAGGCATGATCTGGCCCCTTCTCCTTCCTCTAGCATCCTGTACCTCCTGTCTCTCTCCCCTTTATTCTCAGCACCAGCCACACCACCCATCTCCCATATCCTTCTCTCACTCTGGGCCTTTTACACAAAGGACCCTTGTCTGGAATCCCTTGCTTCACTGCCTCCCTGGCCTCCAGAGGCCTTCCTGATCCCTGTCCCCACTGGCTCAGCTTCCTGCCAGCTTCTGTCATCACTTCCAGCACATACCTGACTGTGTGACTGTGAGAAGTTGCTGGAGCAGCTCTTGGGCCTCCTTTACCCGTAACCATGGTAACTGGCAGATGGTGGGCTCTTGGGCATCTTTGTGAAATGCAGGGCCAGTGCCCTATATGGGGGCCCCAGAGTTGGCTGCACCGGGCCTGCATGACCAGCCCCTTCCCCACACGGTTGTCGCTGCCCCCACCCCCTTCCCTGCCTGCCCTATGGCTGCAGCCTGTGGAGACTGAGGGCTTCCTCTTGGTGTGCTCCCTGCTGAGTTGCACAGAGTCCTTGGACCTGACACCCTCATCTCCTGAAGTGGGGAGTGTGGCATTGCTACCCCAAGACCACACCCGAGGCACATTCCCCCAACTTGGAAGGATGTTGAAGGAAGAGCAAGCAAAATGTGACAAGTGTACACCATACCCTTGACAGAGAGAAAACTGATGAGCTCTGGGATCTGAGGCATAGGCAGTGATCCTTGGGGGTCCACAGCATAGGACCAGGGACACGGATGTTCTTTGTGTTTCTCCTTTCCCTGATGACACATTCTGGGGATGATCAGAAGGAAAGCAATATGGTTTGGCCCTCTGCAGGCTTGGTGACAGCCAGGCATGGAGGGGTTTTCAGGGGACAGCAGCAGCAGGGGCCGAGGTGAGACTCCTTCAGGGGGCTTACAGCGAGGTGTAAGGTGACAAGGCTTATCCCCAACCCTGAGTGAGACACGGCCTGGGACCTCCCAGAATACCAGTGACACCGGCAGAGGGGCAGGAGGGTCTCAGATCTGGCTTTGTGACCCTATTTACTATTATCAGTAACTCTTGAAAGGGGGACACACTGACTCCCCCACATTCAGAGCTTAGAACCAAAATCCTGCTCCAATGGAACAACTGAAGGGTGGGAGGAAACTGTTAGGAGCAAAGACACATTTGCCCAAAGTGTCAACCCTGGAAGCCCCTTGGCATCAACCTAGTGTCTGCTGGTCCAAAATTCTGCTCTAGGGGGACCCTGAGGGAAGGAGCAGCCGTGGTTGCTTTTCTGAGGCCTCTGGACTCTAAACCTTTCCATATCTCTTGATCCCATTTACGACCTGGCCTGAGTCTTCTGGAAGAAGAGGCCTCAGCATCAGTCCTGGAGCTGGCAGGGGCCTGGGGTCTTAGCCAGCTGATTTGGGGAATGAGATACCCTCTGTTACCTGCCTCAGGGAATGGCTACTCTTCCCCATCAGAGTGGCACTTCCAGAAGATGCCAGGCAGGGCCGCTGCTCTGGGTCCCCAGTTTATTTCCAATTTCTCCAGTGCCTTCAGCCCCATCACCATCAAGGTCCCTCCAGCCCCTCCCCTCCAGGCCTCTGGCTCTCACTTCCTTTGGGAAAAGGAGATCCAAGCCGATTTGGGAAACACTGCCTGCAGAGGAGGCTGGCCCCGTGTCCAGGTCGGCAAGGCTATATTTAACTGGCTATATTTGCAGTCCCACTCACTTGTCCCAACCCTGGCCCCGCCTGCCACCCCTCTCCCCACTCGGTAGCCTGTCCTGCACCATCCAGCCCCACGTCGCCCCTGCTCACCCTGCTCCAGCTGTGCAATTGTGGTCTGGGCCACAGGCTATTTTTTGCTTGGTGCCAAAGATTATTCAGTTATCAGGAATGTGTGTTTAAGTGGCCGTCTCCGGAACAAGGACTATAAATAGGAACTTGGGGTCAAGGCCTGGGCCCCAGTGTCCTCCTCTTTGTCCCAGTTCCTGTCCCGGCTCCTGGATTTTTCTTGGGGTGAAGGCCAGGAGGCCATGGTGAGGCTGTCTGGGGGAAAGGACCCCAGACTGGGGGGCCAGAGGTCCAGAACTGAGTATTTCCTGCAGGCCAGTCTCCCAACCTCTCTGAGGCTTGCTTTCTCCATCTGGGAAATGGGGAGACTCCGGTCCATTCCCTGATTGACAAGCACGTGGTGCATCTCCATCCATCTATGGAGGAAAATCCCAGTTAGGATGGATGTCTGGGAGGAAACAGTTATCGGTCAGTTTCTGTGAGAGGATATTAGGGTCCTGGGGCTTCCTCGATGGCTCAGTGGTAAAGAATCTGCCTGCAGCGCAGGAGACACAGGAGAGGAGGCTTTGATCCCTGGGTTGGGAAGATCCCCCAGAGAAGGAAATGGCAACCCACTCCAGTATTCTTGCCTTGGAAATCCCATGGAGAGAGAAGCCTGGTGGGCTACAGTTCAAAGGGTCGCAAAGAGCTGGACATGAGCGGCCAAGCAAGCAAATAGCAGAGTATTAAAAAGGAAAGAAAAAGCAAGAAACAGTCTTGGGAATAAATACATAGAATAGAGGGGAGAGAGACCCAGAATTTGCCTTTAGGGAACTCTCTAAGGGTAGAGGCTGGGCCCAGGCACGGTTCCAGGACAAAACATAAACAGAATAAAGTGGGCAGGTGGGGGCACAAACACTTGCGATGAGGCTAATTGCTCTCTGACAGAATGAGGGCTGATTCTCAAGGTGCCAGTTCTCCCAGACAACGGGTCCAGGTCAGAGGCCCTGGCCTAGGAAGTTTAGCTGGTGAGTGTGGGAGAGGGCACCTGGCCAAGAGGGCTGGGCTACCTCCTGGTGACCAGTGGCCTTCTTGTCCTGTTGAGAGCTGCCCTCTTTGACCTGACTCTGGCAGCTCTGACTCCCCTTCACCCCAGTCAGTGTGGGTAGGGGCAAAGATGGGGCTCCACCAAAATGCAAGCCTGGGACCAGCCCCTGCAGCTCCATGGAGGGGGTCAGCAAGGAAGGACACAATGCCATCTCTCCTCCTTAGCTATTCTGTCTGTAAAATGGCAGAAATAACGCACAGCCTCCCTCCCTGGAGTTGGTAGTCATGAGAGTCACTAAAAGGAGATGGTTAATAAACGACAATGATATTCTGAGCAGAAGGACGTTGTTGGACCTAAGTGGTGTCGCCTCATGATGTCACCAAACAGGCCAAGGCCCACTGGTGCTCAGACTTGGACCTCCGTCTTTCCTTCACATGTGGTGCTTTCATCTATCCTGGTTTCTTAGTGGTCTTTTCCCACACTTGCCCCACTTTGACAAATCTCGGGCCTAAATGACATCTGGAGCACGATTATGGAGGCCCCTTCCTCCCTTCCTCCAGATCTCTGGCCCCGGCAGGCACTGAGCTCCTCTAATTTGGGGGGCAGGGGGCAGAACCTGTGCTACATTCTGTCACCAGGGTGGAACTGGAGTGCCAGGCATGGCATTGCACCCATGGCTTCAGCTCTCCTTGTAGACCCATCAAAGAACATGACAGTCTCTTCTTTCTTATGTTGGCTCATTACATGTGCATTGCAATTAAATGTAATTGATTTCTGTATCTTTGTATGACTTTTCGTTTAAATTTGCACATAAGAAAACAAAATCTTTTGATAGACTGCAGCTGGCTTCTAAAAAAGTAGCTGTAGATGGGAGGAGGGAGGCGCTCCCAGATGGAGGTGGGGGTTGGGCAGGGGGCTGCCTCCCAGGATTCACAGGGCTCTGCAGTAAGTAGAGTGGCAGATGGCCAGGCTAGCCACCTGGCAGGATAGAGTTCTGGGTATGGCAAGCTCATGGAGTGTCTTCAGGACAGGCTCTTGTGGAGCCCTTGCTGGGTCATTGCTGAGTGTTCCCTTGCCTTTCCCTTTGGGGGCTGTTCTAGCTTGGGTTGTGCTGAGCGTCCTGGGGGACCTCAGTCTGGCTCCATAGCGAACAACACGTGACATCAAAGGGGATTTTCCAGGAGGCCACTTAGTGTAGTATTCTGAGGAGGGAGGGCAAGCAGGAGGTGCAGAGGGAATCAGAGAGAGAGGGCAAGCTTAGCTTAGTCAAGCCCGGATCCTCACCTCTCACTTATCTCCAGACCACGGCTGTTCCTCAGCTGGCTCGGGGGTGCTTTGGGGAAGGGTGTGTGAACGTGTACTAGGATTCCATCACAGATGGACTGAATCAAAAGGGAGCCTTGAATATGTTTCTCTGAGGGCTCAGCTGCCACCTTCTTTCCTTTGGACAAGAGCAGAATGACTCTCAGCCCAAAGACTTCCTGAGATCATCACTGTGTAGCCCCCAGCTGGGAAAGTCCATCCCCTCATCTTTCCCAGGATGGATGCTGTCCACATTCTTTGGCTCATGGCTGTGATGTTCCAGTCTTTATTTTCATTGTCATTCTGCCTTCTTTTATTTCATCTGTTCCTTTCAGTCCAAGCTGGTAGTGTCTCTGCTGGCATCACATTTTCAAGATCCTCTCTTGAGTGATCCAGCCTAGGCTTTCTTCTCCTCCTGTCAGGCCTGCAGCTTGAACCCTGCTGAGCTTGACTGCCTGTTTTGGATAATAGACCTTTACCTCAGCCTTCTGCCCTCCCCTCCAGGAGCCTGGCCTAGAGACCCCTTTTTTTAAGAGAAGATGAGCTCCTCCCCAGGGCTGGTGACTGAGACAAGTAAAAATGATGTTGGCCAGCACAGTCCACCTTGGAGATGCTGGAAGTCAGGGCCAAGATTCTAGACCTGAACCACACTGCCCATGGGCAACTCCACACTTTGCAGGCAGAGGCAGGACCAGGATGCTGACCGTTATGCTTACAACAGCTCTATAGGGTAGGCATTGCCATTACTGGTTTATGAATGAGGAACTTGAGGTTAGAGAGGAAGCAGAGGGTGCACTGAGGTCACATGGCTAGTAAAAAACAGTTTGCTCCTCCAGAACCACCCCCTGCCAGAAGTACAAGCTGTCCTGCTGAGATGTCACTGTCTCTAGCCCTAGTACCATCCTTAGACCTGGGAGAGAAAGACCCTGTCCTTGAAGTGCATTCCTTAAAAATTTTAGATCCTCTTCTGTGGTTAGGACAGACAAGGTCTGGCACTGCCATCTGAGTGGGGCGCCCTGAGCTTTAACCTGGACCTGTGTGGGCCCCAGGCCTTTCTCCTCCCTCAACTGCCCTCCAACCCTCTACCCTATGTGTGGGGTTGACCAGATGCTCCACTAAGCAATGCAACTTCTGCCTATGCAGTCATCCTAGGGCTTCAAAGCAGGCAGTCTGGTGAGTGGATTGCTCCCCTGGCTGGCGAAGTATTTTTTATGTGGGATCACATGAGACTGGGCTTTCAGAATGGTGCTGACATGCTGATTTTGAATGACTCAAATTGTTTACATAGATAGGAGCCTGACAAAAATATATTTTCCAGGGGTCCCACACAGCCTAGGGACAGCTCCACATTCCCCTGACATTAAACCTTCCTGCTGTATTGTTGCTTATTGTATTCATTGATTTTCCCTTTGTTGCTTTGAAACCTCTTTTAAAAGACCTACACCAAGGGATATTTCCCAAATTCCCTTTATTACCCCCTCCTCACCATGTTTCACAATCCTTAGATTTTAAAATTGGATCCAGATATGACTTCCAGGCCCCAGTTCTTCAGCTCAAACAATCTCCCTTTGTCCTGGTCTCTGTGGACAGTGCTCAGCCCCACCCGACCCTTAGCCTTCTCGCAAAAATGCAGGAGGCCCACTCACACCCTGGGATTTCCAGGAGCCCAAACATGTGATAAAACCTGCTAAGGATCACAGGGCTGTCCAAAGAGGTATGGAATTGTCTCAGCTTATGCTTTCATCCTGCAATGGGGCCCTCTGGGTTCTCAGTGGAGACTGTGGCCTAAAGGGCCCACTGGGCAGACATCCTTTGTGCTTGGCACCTGCTCGCCTCTCCTCTCCTTTTAGTCTGCTTACCCAGGTCCTGACCCCCTGGGTTTCCTTCTAATGCATGCTCTGGCCTGTTCTCTCCAGTTAAGTTGGGATGAAAGGTTGGAATAAAACAGCCACAGTCCAGGGAGCAATTGTCCCTTGGCAGACAGAGGTGAACGGACCATCCCTCACCCCAGGAGGTCAATGCTGTGAACCACATTTCCTTCCCAGCAGCATCTGCCCATGGGCCCCTCTCTGAGCCTCTTTGTCTCTTTCTTCTCAGTGGGGCTGTCAAAAGCTGAGCCTCACAGGTTGTGACTAATCACTAGCAGATTTTTTTTCCATCCAAGAAGAAGAAAAAGCTGAAGGAGATGAAGAAAAACCCCAACAGTGAATAACTCGGAAGAGTTTCCAACATGTGGGTGTTTTTCTGGGACCAAAAATCAGGAAGATTCCAAATGTAAACAATCCCAAAATAGCTCAGCTCTCCCAACCCCAGGCATTCCCAGGACTTGATGTCCACACTCCCTCCTTTCTCCCTCTGGGAATCCAAGGTCAGGGAGAGGTGGCAGGATTTGGGCATTGTGAAGAATTGTTTGAGTGAGCGTAGGCAAAGCATAGGTTCTGTGAATCTGGGATTTAATCTTGTTCATTAGTAACAGTCTTTTTGAGAAAGGGGCGTCTTCCTGCCTCATCAGATCAGATCTCCCTGAGATCAGGGACCATGACAATGGCTTTCTTTACTCAGAGTCATAACCCATTGTGCTTAAACCAAGCTCTTGAGATTTCTTGCCAGCATAGTGTAATGGAAAGAATATGGACTTTGAAGTCACACAGGGTTGGAATCTTGGCTCCAACACTTATTAATTGTGTGGCCTTGAGTATGCTATTTAGCATCTGGGAATCTCAGTTTCCTCCTTGTAAAACTAGGGCAGTGATTCTTACCAGAGAAAATCCTCTAACTCATGTGCCTAGTATGATGTCTATTACCTAGAAAGGGCTCAATGCATGTTCCCTTTCCATCCCACCCCTTCCTATGTATATAGCTTGAGCTGGAAAAACCAGTAGGTTCTTTTCTACCCCTCCACCCACACAGAGAATTCTGTGTTGAAATGTAGATATTACTCCTTTTCTGTGTGCTAAAAAATCACTATTGCAACCCCAAAGCAAGAATATACTCAATGTATAATTTAAATGAAATTTCTGGAGGTGATAATACACTACCTAAGGAGATAATGAAATTTTTGGTGAAAATCATGGAATTGGTAACAGTGGAGTTGATGGTGCTCATGGTGATGAAATGATGGTGAAGGGTGTGGTGGCATTTTCAAAAGTAATGGTGGACATGGACACCAAGGAGTATAGATGGAGACGGTGGTTATGGTGATGGTGGGGCAGTGGTGGAGATGGTAATGGAGGTTATGATGAAGTCAAGGAAAGGATAACAGTGATGATGACTGTGGTAATAAAGGCTATGATAGCGGTGAAGATGGTTGTATTGTGTGGGATAATTGTGTTACACCTGACTTGGAGTCATGGTGAGTTAAGGTGATTAGTGACCAGGATTACCTCCAACCAGTTATTCACTCCAGGAGATAAAGGCACAGAGGAAGCAGGCACAACAAGGTGGAAGAATGCTATATGACAACTGTTGCTTTCACCCTAAACTCCAGTGGAGAACATTAGACTTCTTAATCACTGCTGATTAAACGCTTATGTTATCTTGGCTACTTCCAGAAGCCTCACTAAAGTGCTATTAGTGGAATTAAAAAAAAAAAAAAACCCACAAGGAAAAGGAGAATGGGAGAGGAAATGGCAGCAGGCAAGAGAAGTCAAGAATTTGGAAATTAGACAGTGGATGGATGAGTGGTACCTGACGTAGCAGACCACAGGAAACTGAAACCCAAGCCTGCAATGTTGTGGGAGCAGATGGCAGAAGCAAATAGGTAGCAAGACATTTCTAGTCACAGGATCCCAGAAAAGCTTGGGAATTGGAAGTACCAGTTACTTCTGAAGGCAGGGATTCAGAATGCGGGTGAAAAATTGGGAGGATTGGTTACAAGATTTTTTTTTTTAAAGACCTGTAAGAACCTCCCATCTCAAACTTATTCCCTACCCCATGCAACCAGGTAATCGTCCCCTCCCATGCTGGCAGAAGACAGAAGGTTTATGTTCTGAGATGTTGAACCTGAAAGGTTCTGAACACGGAGGCATCAGGCAGAGCAGGTGGAGAACTGAGGAGCCAATCTGAAAATAGGATATGTCTGTTTCCTGACAGGTGAGGATTTCTGCTCTCTTCATCATCAGTTCCTAGGACACTGAAGTCAGGTAAATACCATGCAGGAAAGCTATTTGAAGAGACTTTCCAGGGGAAACTGGTTTTCTGCACGAAAAAGGTCTATAGGTTTTGGTATTTGGTCTTTAACCTTAGGCAAAGCCCACATGTCAACAACTTTATCTCTTCTTCCAACATTTTTATCAGAACTTTAATGCCTAACACTTCAGTATGAATGGACAGCTAAGAACTACTTGATATTTCAGGAAGTTCTTCAACGTGAAAGGTAGATATCAAGACAAACCAGGAGGGAAAAGGAACATAGAGGAAACAAAAAAGAAGAAAGCACAGAAATTATGATTGACATTTTAAGAATTATATTAAAAAGGTGATGTTTCCTTTAAAAGAGAACAGGAGGTGATTTTTGAAAAGTATCAGAGAAAACAAAGCTCTTGGGAGTACAAGTATAATATTTTTATTTTATTAAAAGTAAAAATAAGGGCTGGAAGATAAAGTAAGGACAAATTCCCCAAAAAAGAACAAAATACCAAAGAGACAAAACTTGACAGAAATGGTGATCAGTCTAGGAGCATACCCTAAAAAAATAAGCTCTAGAGAATAAAAAATAAAGGAAGGAGATAAAATCACCAAAGAAGAAATATAAGAAAACTTCCCCAAACTGCAGAGCATGAATTTATAGATTGAAAATTTTCTATGAGTACATGGAAAACTGAATTTAAAAACAAAAACAATTTCCCTCAAGGCACAAACACCAGAAATAAAAATGTAAAAGTTTCGAGGGAAAAAAGATTACTTACAAATTGCTGGGAATCAGTATTGTATCAAAGATCTCAACAACTACCATACAAAGTAGAAGGAAATGAACAATGCTTCTAAATTCTGAGGGAAATAATTTCCACACTAAAGTTCTATACCCAGTTAAACTAGCAATTGAGTATGATGAAAAATAAAGATATTCTGGGGGCATGAATTGTGTTTCAAAATAAGCTCCCAAGCACGATTTCCAGGAAGGTATTGAAGAATGTTGTCCACCTTAATTAAGAAGTAAACCAAGGAAAGGGAAGGAGACAAAAGATCTAGCAATCAAGACAGAGACAAAGGGAAGTCTGAGAATGATGGTGAAGTAGAGAGTTAGGATGAAAGTTGTACAAAATATGCAGAGGACAGTCAGTCCATATTGGCCATGAGGATGAAGGACTCCAGCTGAGAGTTCTCCAAGAAGAAAATAAAACTGACAGTTGTGTACATTTAAAGGAAAATTTCAGTTCCATTGGAAAATTCAGGGATGAATTAGTAAATGACACATAGAAAATTAAGCAAAACAAGGTAATTATTAATACCAAGAGAACCAAAAAGTTGTACAAGAAAGGAAAAGTGGTGCAACTGTGAATGATAGTAATTTAGTAATCTTAATAAAAAGCCTGGATATGGCTGTGATCAAAATCAATATTGCTGTGCAAATGTGTGTGTGTGTGTGCGCACACATGGATATGTGGTTGGTGTTGTTGTAAGAGAGCTGATTCCTCATCTTCTATAGTAGAATGAAAGTAAATAAAACTGAAAACGGAAAAATGCAAGATATATCAGTATTACCGTATCATTTATAGGCATGGAAATAAACACTAGAAGAAAGAGTTAAAGCAATTCAAAGTACTTGCCTCAGGAAAGGGGGACTCAGAAATAAGCAGGATTGGAGCAGAAGCCTTATGGTTTTCATTACAAACCTTGTAGAACATTTTACTTTCAAAAATATGTACATGTATGACTTTGATAAAAAAATAAAGATTTAAATAGAATATAAAAATGAAAACTCGAGTGAGCTGTGCTAGATTATGCAGAGAACTTCTTGACCAAATAAGTCAATCCAAATGGCTTGGAACCAAAATCAGCTGAAAGACCTGCTCCTTCTATCGCCTCTAGGTCCAAACCCAAGTCTTGGACATGTCCACACTCACCAGAAAGCCACAAAAGGGAGCTCAAGAAACACGGAAATATCTTGCATTTGCTCCATTGCTTAGGCCCTTCCAGGACCATGTGGCTGCCATATGGGAGAGAAAGAGAGGAGTGGGGAGAAAAGGTTCAAGGCGAAAAGGAGAGATGATTGGGCTTTCTCCCCAGGGGAGCAGGCTGTAACCTTCATACTGTACCCATGTGGGCTAGACATTCAGTCTGGCATACTACCTCCTGAACTAACACAGTGCATCATAAGATATTCTTAGATGTAAATAACATTGCAACACTCCTTCTTGAGGATGCAGGAAGCTGGAAGGGGAGAGCTGCGAATGACCTTTATAATCCACCACTGAAGATGGCAGTGGAGCTGGAGGTGATAGTATGATGATGGGGCTGATAGAGATAGAGAAATTGGTAATGACAATGGGAATTTTGTGATAAACATAATAAAGAAAGTGACAGGAGAAGCAATAGAGGCAGTGCTGATGCCAGGGACAGTGAAAGTGATACTGATGATGATCTTGGAAGTAATGGCCAAAGTTATTACAGAGGAATGATGAAAGTGATTGTATTAATGATGACAGGGGTGATAAGATAGAACTATTAGAGGAGAGACATTAGCATTGATAGTAAAGGTGATATGGTAGAGACAGAGATGGTAATAATGGGGTTCATGTGACAGGAGTGATACAAAGAGAGGTGATAGTAATGCGGTTGGCATTGACAATTATAGCGATGAAGGTGGAAGTGATAGTGACGGTGCTTCGTGGTGAGAATGGTGAGAGTGATGGGAGCGACGGTGGAATTGGTGTTGGAGGTAGCATTGGTAGGAATATTGGCAGGGATGCTGGATTCATAGTTGTGGGGATGTTGGAGGGATTATGGCCAGATGTCAAGTTTCATAATGGTGAGGATAGTGGTATTCATAACCGACGCAGTGATACTGAACGTAGCAATGTCAAACACACTATTATCAGTATAGGAGTAGTAATCAAGATCATAGGGCAGATACATATGTAGGGCACCTAAAGACAATGATCGGAATAGGCTGGGTTATGCTGTAATAAGAGAAGGCAATGGCACCCCACTCCACTACTCTTGCCTGGAAAATCCCGTGGACGGAGGAGCCTGGTGGGCTGCAATCCATGTGGTCACGAAGAGTCAGGCACGACTGAACGACTTCACTTTCACTTTTCACTTTCATGCATTGGAGAAGGAAAGGGCAACCCACTCCAGTGTTCTTGCCTGGAGAATCCCAGGGACGGGGGAGCCTGGTGGGCTGCCGTCTATGGGGTCACACAGAGTCAGACATGACTGAAGCGACTTAGCAGCAGCAGCAGCATGCTGTAATAACGAACAGCCCCTATACCTTAGAGAGTGTACACAGCATAAGTTTAATTCTAATACTGTATGTTAGAAAGAGGTTCTGTGCTCTTAGTCACCCATGGACTATGCTGATGGAGGATCCAGTTCTATGTGCTTTGAAGATCACTGTGGCTATAAGAGAATATGGTGACTCTTACACTGTTTCTGTATTGGTCAGCTTAGGCTAGGTTGGATGCGTGCATGTTAAGCTGCTTCAGTCATGTCTGACTCGTGTCATCTCTTATGTCTCCTGCATTGGCAGGCAGGTTCTTTACCACTAGCACCACCTGGGAAACCCTTAGGCTAGGTTAAGTGCATGCTAAGTTGCTTTGGTTGAGTCCGACTCTTTAGGACATTATGGATTGTAGCCTGCCAGGCTCCTCTGTCCATGGGATTCTCCAGGCAAGAATACTGGAGTGGGTTGCCATGCCCTGCTCTTCCCGGCCCAGGGATTGAACCCATGTCTCCTACATTTCTGGTATTGCAGGCAGATTCTTTACCACTGAGCCGCTGGGGAAGCCCTAGGCTAGGTTAACGGGTGGTCATGAGAGACTCCAAAATTTCCATGGGTTTCAACAACAGACTTTCTCACTTACTTTTATGTACATTGCAGGTTGGCTGTGGCTTTGCTCCACATCAGTTTCACTCTGAGACCCAGGCTGATGGAGCAGCCTCAAGACATCTATAACTTTGCAGTCTTGCAGCAGAAGGAAAATAGAGTATAGTGAAGCATGTTTTGGGTTTTCAAGCTTCTGCTCAGAAATGCCACCTATTATGTCTGCCTATATTTTATTGGCTAAAGGATGACTAACTTCCAAAGAGGCAGGAAAGTGCAATCTTCTGAGGAGGTTGGAAAGAGGAGAACTGGAATACTGGTGAATTCTTTAATGACTTATAGCAGCTGTTTGTTCATAGAGTACAGGAGGTACTAAGGGCAACAGAAGCATCATGAGAGGCTGGTATGGTCATAGCACAAGGACTTGGTCAATCTGGAGGGGCTCTGGGATAAGAGGAAAGCAATTTAAAGCAGGGGGGGTGAGGGCAACACCAGGAGCTAGAGGCAGGACATAGCATGGTAAAATGCTCAAACCTGCTAGCCTTTTCTCCTTGATTCCCAGGGTATTTCTGGCTTCCCAGAAATTCAGCACAATCTGGGAAAGTTGTTTGGAGCACAAGATTCATAGAGAGAAGCAGCAGAATGAAATGAAATGCTGGCTAGAGTCAGAGCAGGGAGGACTTTGAATGCCTTGCAGAGGTATTCTGCAACCTAAACCACAGATCAAATCTTCAGCCAGATAAGTTTATTGGGATGCTGCATGCTCTATCCCCTTCTTGTACATTAATTCTCTTCACACCAGGAAACCCATTGACATTTTCAACACGTGGCTTGAACATCCCTCCCAACTCCATCCCCATCCCACCCCTCTAGATCATTACTGAGCCCAGTTTGAGTTCCTTGAGTCATAATAGCAAATTCCTGTTGGCTATCTATTTTACATATGATAGTATATGTTTCCATGTTACTCTGCATACATCCCACCTTCTCCTTCCTCCTCCATCGGTTGTGTTCGTAAGTCTGTTCTCAACGTCTGTGTCTCCATTGCTGCTCTGCAAATAAGTTCACCAACACCATCTTTCTAGCTTTCATGTATATGCGTTCAGTTCAGTTCAGTTCAGTTCAGTCATTCAGTCGTGTCTGACTCTTTGCGACCCCATGAATCGCAGCACGGCAGGCTTCCCTGTCCATCACCAACTCCCGGAGTTCACTCAGACTCACGTCCATTGAGTCCGTGATGCCATCCAGCCATCTCATCTTCTGTCGTCCCCTTCTCCTCCTGCCCCCAATCCCTCCCAGCATCAGAGTCTTTTCCAATGAGTCAACCCTTCCCATGAGGTGGCCAAAGTACTGGAGTTTCAGCTTTAGCATCATTCCTTCCAAAGAACACCCAGGACTGATCTCCTTTAGAATGGACTGGTTGGATCTCCTTGCAGTCCAAGGGACTTTCAAGAGTCTTCTCTAACATGATACATTAGTATAAAATATTTATTTTTCCCTTTCTGACTTACTTCCCTTTGTATAACAGGCTCTATGTTCATCCACCTCATTAGAACTGACTCAAATGCTTTTTTTTAATGGCTAATATTCCATTGTATATATGTACCACAGCTTCTTTACCCATTCATCTGTCAATGGACATCTAGGTGGCTTCTATGTCCTAGCTATTGTAAATAGAGCTGCAGTGAACATTGGGGTACATGTGCCTTTTTCAATAGAGCTGTCAATTTTTTGTTTTCCGGTAATGAGCCAATGACTTCCCTTTGGCCAGTTTTGCAAACCACATATCTCTTTAAGGGACTTTGCTTCACACCAAGGCATTTACTTAGAAGAAGCAGCTGTTATATCACTATATCACTTCCTTAGGTGTCAGAATCACTGCAGTTAACCAGGGTGTCAGATGTTTTAGGGTTTTTCCCCCTGCTGTCCATCCATTTGTCCAATCATTCAGGACCTTACTCATTGAGTACGTACAATATATCTGACACATGGCAGGTAACGTCCTAGCATAGATCAAGGACTCAGTAACTGACAGCTCCTTTCCTCCCTTCCCTTGGAAAATTCTCCCTGTAGGTGAAATGACACTTCTACCACAAGGCCTCCAGTTCTGGATGCCAGGGAGAGCTGTCCACCTGTGGCATTGGCTGCCCCTAAACATAGGGCCCCTCTGAGTGTTTAACCTCCAAGGCCACTCTGGCCTATTACATCCTTGATTGAAAATGGCAGTGATCCTGACAGTCTCATGCTCCCTGTATAGACAAGAAATCTAGACTTCATTGTTGATAAACTAACAGGGTTTCCGGGTAGCTCTCCAGGGAAGTCTGATCCAGTCTCACAGGTGCCAGAGCCATTCTTATCTCTTCTGTAGTCTCACTGACTGTCTAGTTAACTGAAATCTGTCTGATCTTGTCCTAATTTTGTGAGATGCAATGGGCCAGTTCCCTTCTGTAGCCTCCCTATGGGAAGCATGACCCTGTTTAGACTAGAATGTCCTAAGCAGGGAGGACATCTGGGTGTTCCCAAAGAGACACCCAATGGTCAGGTGACCAGGGTAGCCCCACTCTCCAAGCATGGAAACTTCTTCTAGACAGCCATTCTATTGAGTTGGGGCTGCACCACTCAGTAGAATGGCTGAACCTACAGGGGCTGAACTCCATTCACAGCACAGGGAGAACCAGGCTTATAGGCTACAGGGTGGATAGTGCCCCAGGGGTTTGGGCAGTGTGACTGCTTTGAGAACACTACATTTTTTTACCTGCATCAATAATATGCTCCCCATGAGTGCAAAGAGCTATGAGGTTTCAAAGCCTACTTCTGTGCTTTCAAATGATCCTCAAAACCCTCTAAGGTCACGTGGGGAAACTGAGGCCCCGAGGCAGAAAGTGACTTCACTCGAGTCTTAGGACTATGAAGTGCTGAGGCAGGAGCCTAGACAGATGCTCTGACTCCTGCCACAGTGCTCTGCCTGCAGTGGCATGTGGCAGCTCCTGGCCTCCTCCCAGGATGCCCCAGTTCCAGGAGGCTCCTGCCTCCCTGACTACCTCTTCCTATTCCTGACTACCTCCCTGCTTCCTATTCCTTTTAGGTCCAGAACCCTTGTTTCCAAAGCAAATATGTTAGCTTCCCTAGTGGCTCAGATGTTTTACAGCGTCTGCCTGCAATGCAGGAGACCTGGGTTTGATCCCTGGGTCAGGAAGATCCTCTGGAGAAGGAAATGGCAACCCACTCAGTACCTTTGCCCAGAAAATCCCATGGATGGAGGAGCCTGGTAGGCTACAGTTCATGGGGTCGCAGAGTCAGATACAACTGAGCGACTTCATTTTCACTTTCAGTCTGGACTGATGAGAAAGGACAGAGGTGCTGTTGGTCCTCCAGGTAACACAGGTGTGTTTTCTTAGGTGCCTGATCATTAGGGCTCCTTAGGTGCCTTGAAAGGAAATGAGGAGGGAATGTCACCCCTTTGGATCTGGTCTAGGATAGAGCCAGGCAGGCAAGAGCAGCGCTGGAGTGGAGGGGAATACTGCTGGGCCCTATATCCCACTTTGGGTCTATATCCCACCTTGGGTCTATATCCCAGTCGCCTTCTTGTTCTCTCCTCCTGTCTGTCAGATGTGCCTGACATCCAGAAATCTGAGATGCCTGGAAAAGAAGGGAAGAGGCGCAAGCAGCTATGAGCTCATCTTTGCCGGCCGGCGCCGGGCGCCCCTGCGGGACCCTTTTTCCATGGCGGGGTCCAGGCTCCTCGGGTGGTGATGACTTCAGGGCTGGAGATTCCCTACTGGCTGCCCCGGGGGATGGACACTGGCTTCTGGTGCATTCCAGCCATGCTCCCCTCAGCCCTGGAGACGTGAGAACCAGAGCTTGAGACCCTCTGTCTCCCAGCTACTCTCCAGGGGAGCCTTAGGCCCAGAATGTCCCCAGACGTCTACTTGTCACCTCCTCCTGACCCAGACCTTTCCATTCCCCACTCTTCCTGTTCCAGAGATGGAAAGTCCAGGATCAAGAGATGGGTCCCTCCTTCTTCTTTCTCTTGGCCTGGTTTCCCTTCTGCCTTCCTCCCTCCTCCATCAGGAACCCAGTTGGCCCTGAACCCTTGACCCTGCTTGCCCAGCAGACATCAGACCAGACGGAGCCAGAGACCGGACACTGACTAATGGCTCCATGGAGGCTGTGACCTGAGAGAGGCAGTTGTGGGCAGACCTTGGATCTGCCCATCATGTTGAGAATGGGACTTGGCTTACCCTTCTCCTTCCCAAATCCACCATGAAACACTCTAGTCCCAGCCTTATGCAGGCATCCCTGTTGTCTAGCCTCTAGAGGGCTTTGATTCTCCCACCTCACACTGCCTTGGCAGTTCTTTCCTTTCTCCCTAACCCAGCCAGCATGCTCTAGCCTAAAGGGTTTAAGGGGCTTCCCTGGACCCTTTCCTTCACTGCTGCTGCTGCTGCTGAGTCGCTTCAGTCATGTCTGACTCTGTGTGACCCCATAGACGGCAGCCCACCAGGCTCCCCCGTCCCTGGGATTCTCCAGGCAAGAACACTGGAGTGGGTTGCCATTTCTTTCTCCAATGCCTGAAAGTGAAAAGTGAAAGTGAAGTCGCTCAGTCGTGTCCAACTCTTCGCGACTCCATAGACTGCAGCCTACCAGGCTCCTCTGTCCATGGGATTTTCCAGGCAAGAGTACTGGAATGGGTTGCCTTTGCCTTCTCCGACTACCCACCTTCTACTAGCCCTTTCTCCACACTGCTGGTAATCTCTGCTCTCCCTCTAGACCTAGCCTCTTGAACTTGTCTATATCTGCTTCTCCACTGTACTTGATGTTCTCAACTCAGCCCACTCCACTTCAACTTAGGCTCCTCTACCCCAGTGAGTCTGTGTTCACCGTGGGCACCAGTGGCTTCATGACCAAGTTCTTCTCTGATCTCTCTCCTTTAACCTCTGTGGTGTCTGATTACACTGACAACCTTCCTCTTTGACTACCCTCTGAGACAAAGAATCCCCAAATCCCCAATGGCTTAGGCCATGGAAATTTACTCCTCTCTCAAGGAAAGGGCTGGGTGCATGATGGGGGTGGCAGTGTGAAGGCTTCAAGACCCGGTTCCTATTTGTTCTGCCATCTTCTATGTGGCATTTCCATTTCTTGGCCCCAGATGTCTGCTCCAGATCCTGCCATCTGTGGGAAATATGATGTCACTTCAGCTCATAATTCACTGGCCAGAACATAGCACATGGCCATACCAAGCTGGAGACTGTGATCTCTATCCAGGTATATTTTCCCCTTCCCATGTAAGGTAGGGAGAACAGATACTGGAGGATGACTACCTGTGATGGGTCCTTGTTAATATATTTCACGGGCAGTTTTCCTCCGTCTGTCCCTTTAAATGTTGGTGCTAGCTTTTCAAGCCCACTTTCTTCTTTCTGTGTGTGTTTTCCATAGAGATCCAAAGCACCCCACAGATTCAAATATTGCCTTCCCAAAGAGCTCCCATACCTCTATCTTTAGTGCAGAAGAATCTCCTGACTCTATACCTCACAGTGGGGTAATTCCTTTAGGAGGTCCCACTAACACCTTAAAATCAAACCTAACTCATGGTTTTCTTCCCCAACTTTCTTTTTCTTATGGGACCCTTGCTCCGGTATGTGCCCCGTCTCCTCCCCAGGCTCTCTCTATCAGTCCCCATGTAATTCAACCCTTGAACTCCCCCAAAGCCATCTCTTCTGCTCCATCTCCCTGCCTCAGTCCAGGTCTCATCACTTCTCTCCTGGTCTCACAGCTGTCCGCTAGCTGTCTCTTGCCTACCGTTTGAACTTGCCTCTCCAGGTCCATGGTGCAGCCAGATTCTTTCATACATGTACATCCCTGCTTACATCTCTTCCGTGGCTCTCTACTGCCCACAGTGCACACCCAATGGCCTGCTATTTCTCATTCCAACCCCTCTTCTTCTTGCTTTGCTTTTCCAAATGGCTCATGACCTCTGAAAACTGTACATCCTGTTTCTCAGCCTGGGTTTCCCACCCATCTCCCCAACCATGTGGCAGACACCTACTCAGTCCCCAGGACTTGGCCTGATTGTCTACCTCTCTGGGAAATTTTTATTGCCCCTTCCATGCCTTTTAGGGGCCACTATGTCATGATTCCAACCATGACCTCTAAGTCATAGCTGCTGTCTGTCCAAGGGCCAGCACCATAACCATCTATTTATGCACCTCTTTTTCACCTCTTCAGGAATTGTTTGAGGGCAGGACCAAGACTTTCCTTCTCTCTGTCCCCAGCACCCAGCACAAGATCTGGAAAACAGCAAACATTCAGGAAGTGTTTATTGTGTGAATGAAAGATCATGTCACCTTGGCTCAAACATCATCAGTGGCTCCTCAATGACTCATAATAAAGTCAAAGGACCATCAGGCCCAACCATGACCCCATCATCCAGACATACCTTCCCTGGTCATAACCACATAGTCTCAGGCTCCCACATCTTTTGCAATTTGCTCCTCTTGTGTGGACTTTCTATTTTTCTTCACTCACTGCAGTGCCACCTTCTTTGATCTACCCAATTCAGTCACATAATTTTTCCTCTGCACTCCTGTGGCTCATGCCGCCTTAATGGTTCTTTATTGTGACTGTCAACAGACTGCAGTGACCAGCTGTGGTGTTAATATCCAGCCTCCCTCACTCCACCTGGAGTTCTTCCCCTTCCCTGCTGTCCCCAGTACCCACATGGCTGAAGACAGCGAATTGGCCTGGTCTTTGGCAACCCTGCTTTTGTGGTCACCACTGGGACTTCCCCAAGCTGGGCCAACCATAGCTCCTTATTCACCTGGTTCTGGTTCACTGGTTCACAGCCAACTACCTCATTCAATTTCATATCCCTGATATGCTTTTAAAAACAAACTGAGGAGAATTGAGGTAGAAGTGGTATGATGGAAAATTTGGAAGCTATTAGATGCTGTTTCTTTGTGAGAAAGAAGTCACTGTGCATTAAGAGAAGGAAGCTGCTACCCAGACAGCCATCAATGAGAGACAGAGATGGAGATGAAGATGGAGATGGAGAGATGGAGACAGAGATGGAGATGAGAGATCAAAGACAGAGATGGAGATGGAAATGAGATGTAGATGAGAGAAAGATGAAAGATGGAGATGAAGATGAGAGAGCAAGACAGACAGACACACAGAGAAATCTGGGGGCACCTGAAGCCCAGTTGTATTCTTGCTCTTGCCATTCCTTGGCTGAATTCTGTGAGGCAATACTCATCTTTTTTTCCTAAACTGGTTCAAGTTGCAACCAAAAGTCTTGACCCATACATATTCTTGTCTGGTTCTACTTATTACTGGAGTTGTCTGAGTGCAAATCTGACCGCTCCCCATCTGTCTCCCAGTCTGTAGGGGGCATATCTCTCGTTGGGTGCCCCCATGATGGCAGAGCCCCCACTCAGGCCTACAGCCCCAGACCAGGACTGCTCCACCTTGCTATTTCAATGACTAAATGCTCCCATACAGGGTGACTGGGCTGCTGCCTGACCATGGCTTTCTTCTCATTTTAGGCTGTGTAAACCCATCAACAATCAGCAAATTAATAGTCTGTGAGCCAAGGTCGCTCGTGGTTTGTTTACTGCAGCCGCTGTTCCCCTAGGCTGAGGCGTTCTTTCCACAGGTGTTTCTTCAGCCTGGGCTTGATTTATTCTTTTTCCCTTTCCTCTCTCACCCAGGCTAATTATTGCTTTTGTTTATAACCAAGTTAAGTAAACTGACCTCCATCTTGCCCAGCAGAAGTCTCCATGCCTACACGGTCCATTAATGCTGCTGTGGTGTGGCTGGACACTGGCCAGACTGCAGGACACCAAACATCTGGGTCCTGAGGAGGCTTCAAGGTTCACTGCCGGAGGGCAAGTGTCGGGGCTCAGGGAAAGGGAGGCTGCAACAGACTTTTATTGCCAGTGACCCAAGACTTTGCCTGGCATTCACACCAAACCATTCCCAAACAAAGTGGAGAGGTCAGCCTGGCTGTACATTCTGAGCCATGGGCCAGGCATGGGAGGAGAGCAACATGTCTCCTTAGGAAGAGACCATGGAGCAGATTGGTAGAAAGGGATGGCCAAATAGTTGAACAGGGGCTGCTTTGATGGGGGCAAGGGAGGCTCTGTGCTCTGCTTTGCTGGGAGGACTGGGATGGCTAGTGACTTGGGTCCTTTCTGCACTGGAGCTGCCTGCACTGGAATTGGAACTGCAAGGATTGAGTCCAAAGCCTCCCACTGCCCAACTAGAACCCAGAAACTGTGGGCTGGTTTTGGTGCAGAAAGACCAGCCCCAGGCCCATTGGCAGGGTGTCCTCAGCAGTGAGGAACAGGCACACTTCTTTACTCTGGCTCCCGTGTGGTTCAGCACATGGGGAGCTGTCTAGGCAGGGGGCTCCCAGCCAGAACTTGGCTGTCCCCCAGTCCCTTGCCTTAGGCCCTGATGTCACCAGCCTAGACGTCTGGCTGTCGGGTTTGATTGGCTCATGCTTGGAGGGAGCTGTGGGCCAGGAAGCTTAACTCCATGCACAGCCATGCCACCCAGCCATGACCACTCGCAGACATGAACCACACTTGGGCCTGAGGTCCTCATATGTTCCATGAGGATAATAATAGCATCAGCCTGGCAAGGTTGTTCTGAGGATTAATAAAGATCATGAACGGAATATATTCAGCATGCAGGAACTGGCAGACTGTAAATACCCAGCTAGTGATAGCTACTACTTACAAGTCGCTCCTCTTTTATCCTCTGTGACACCAGAATGTTCTGTGACCTTTGGCAAGCCAGTGTCTCTGAGCTTCAGTCTTCTCATCTGTAAACTAAGAGAATTTCCATTAATTTTCCTTTTGCAAGCCAAAGTTTCATTATTTGTAAAATAAGGATGATATTATTTTAAAATTTATACTAATGGGGACTGGGGGGAAGAAGAGTCGCAAATGACATATGGTCAAAGTGATAAAGCTTTGAAAAGTTAAAGAGCTGTTCTAACTCGAGGGATAATAACAATAATAAGCAATAATGATAAGTGCTAATTAATGCCATTGGGAAGGGCATGGCAACCCACTTCAGTAATCTTGTCTGGAGAACCACATGGGCAGAAGAGCCTGGTGGGCTACTGTCCACGGGGTCACACAGAGTTGGACAGGACTGAATCGACTTAGCACAGCACAGTTAATGCTAGTAGTTTCCTCATAGGTTTCTATCCACTTGTCAAGGGTTGTTGGGGAGAATTTTCAGTGTCTGTGTTGAAGAGGAAGTCTGGCAAGTGGTCCTGAGCAGAATGGAAATTCTGCAGGGATGTGGCTGAACTGGAGACTTTC
This sequence comes from Oryx dammah, assembly GCF_014754425.2. Classification (NCBI taxonomy): domain Eukaryota; kingdom Metazoa; phylum Chordata; class Mammalia; order Artiodactyla; family Bovidae; genus Oryx; species Oryx dammah. The sequence goes on along the minus strand of NW_024070209.1, from coordinate 12,740,690 downwards.
AGCCCACTCTTGGGATGTTTCCAAATTATTAAGTGTGTGGTTTGGACAAGCTCCTCATTGTGCTGATGCTCTTGACTCCCACCCCATTGCCCTTCTTGGGTATTCCTCACTTTAGCTCAAGGCTTTGAGGCTTGTTGTAAAGTCAGTACCCCAGGGATCCCATTCACAGCTATTCTCAGATACTCACACTTGTGAGTGATTGAGATTCCTATAAGGGAAGAGTCTGGACTAAGAAGCAGTAGACTTGGGGTTGGATAACGTGGGGAGAGCACCCAGAAGGGAAGACTACAGGCAAATACCTCTCTGGCCAATAATGCTTACGTGTCTCCCTTTTGTATTATCTGAGGTTGGTTCAGTTGCTCTGTTCTCAGGGCCTAGATCTGGTTATCTTGGCCTTTTAAATACAACATTCCTCTCCATTGATCTGCCCCTCTCTCCAAGAAATTGTTGCATGTCTCTGAGAGTCAAGTTGAGTGTGGGAAGCTTAACTTCTTTACTTGTGCCTTGTATTGTGAGGACAATATATGTTTCATTTTTTGGAATAAGAGTGCATTATAATGTTAATTAAGTATCTTTGGTTAGGGTCCCCTAGAAGCAGTCCTGAGACAAGGATTTGAGTGCAAGTAGAGAAGTGATCCCAGAAAGTACTGGGAGGGCAAGAATGAGCCAGAGCAGGGGAGAATCCCAGGGTGTGCCATCAAGCAGCTCTCCATGTGGGCAACTGGGAACTTGGGGGACAGTCATCTCAAGCAAGGGGAAGGAAGCTGGGGTGTCTATCCACCACCTCCTCATCTTTCTTTGACTGAGGACTACTTCCAGGAGCACTAAGCCTCCAGCACCACAGGCTTGTCCTGTGTGTAGGCCAAGCACCTGTAATAAACAGTCTTCAGTTTGTCAAGGGGCTTCTGAGGACAATGGCCGGGCACCAAAGAGCCTGACACAGTGTGCTTCTATAAGCGGGGTACAACCTTACCAAGACTCGGAGTGTACTTCAGAGCTGGAGATCACAGGGTCTGGGGACAATGCTAGCCAGAGATGATTACTATAGGCTTCCTATTAGGAGATAATGTTCCATGGGTCTCTCCTGTACTCCTTGCCAGCACAGGCCCGGGCTTGCTTTGTTCTTGATGACCTTTTCAAGGTTGTTTACATGGTTAACAGTATATGAAGACAGAGAAGGTGTCTCCCTCTGGAGCAGAGGGCAGCTTTGTTTACTATTGAGTACAACAAAGAGAATGTCTTCCTCTGGGTCAAGTTTAAGCATGCTTACTGCCTATTATAAAACAGTCAGGCTCCCTAAACTCAGGGATCCACCCCTATAATTCAGCCTATGATATATGCAAGCATCACATGGCCCTCTTTGCCTCACCCTGTAGGGATGATGACCCCACATTGGTTCAAATGCTGATGATCTGGATATTACCATCATGTCAGTAGGAAACTGTCCTTTGTCTCTGAGCTAGGAATCTTGTGTCTTTTGCCAGCATCTCTGGAGCAGCGTTAGGCAAACTTGCTAGCTTGCAAGTAGGGTAAAACATCTCAGTCCCTTCTACAGTTCTTGAACCTCTCCCACCCGCGCCCCAGATCAAGTGCCTAGTCATGGTGTAAGTGATGAAAAGAGAGCTTAAAATCAAACAAACAAATAAGTAAGTCAAACAAATGGAAAGTAAGAAATCATCACATGGTCTGATGGCTTGAGCGTAGTACCTGACTAGGGGCTCTGAGGGGAGGGGTTGGGGGAAGGAAGAAGAGCTGGAGCAAACGGGGAAGTGGGAGTAAACCCAGAATGTCCATGCAGGCCTGGGAGAGGTGCAGGTCAAGCCCAACACAGAGTCAGGAGTGAGTGAGGAATGCAGACTGGGCTGGGGGGCCCTGGGAAAACCTGGAAACCCTTTCCCTCCTAGTGCCTGTTTCTCTCACACTTTAACTTCTCTGGGACCTGCTGTCCTGACCCTTTCATCTCCTTCCACTCACAGTGCCCGGGGTGCCTTGGAAACCCCCCACAGAATACGTGGCACTTTTTGAGGCATGTAGTTGTGTGGCCTGGGAGCTGGGGTGGGGGCTGAGCCCAGAGTCCACAAGCGCCCCCACCCACTTTTCCTGTGGCAGCCAAAGACCACCAGGAATGTCCACTGAGTAGAAGATTTACGGTCGAGCCAGGAGGAGTATCCTTGTGAAGATACCTACACAGTCGTTTCAATGGGAGAATTTACAAGCATCTTCCTTCTCTTGCTACTGAGTGGAAAAATACACTGGGCCCAGAGCTGTGAGTTCCTTGCCAAGGCCTGTGACTCATCCCCAAGTCATAAATAACGGGTCCCTCATGACAAAGCAGAGAAGAGAGCTGGGCCCAGGGCCACATATTTATTAGAAAAGAGAGTAGAACCATTATTTGGGGGGCTTGGCTTCCGGAAAACTCAAACCACGTCATGTTAGAAAAGGTCAGGAGGCACTTCCACAGGGATGCAGACCTGACATTTTTTTCTCATATTCTCAACCTTTCATCTGGAGCAGAGGCCACCCCCTCCCTGCGGAACCAATGCATCCACCAGAGGCATCCCTGGCCACCTAGTTCCCTGGACCAAGATGAGGCCTTGCTATGTCCCAGGCCCTGCTGGGATCCCCGTCCATCTCCTGATGCTGCTGATAGCCACAAGGGGAAGCAGAGAAGTGAACCCCAGTGGCCACCACACTGCAAGCATCAGGAAGCATTTACTGCCTAGAAGGGTGGCCTCTGGTAAGTTACAGTCCCTGCTGGGGCCTCCATTTAGTGAGGCTTCAAGGACTGCTGTCAGAATGAGGTGAGGGAGTGGATGCAGGCTCCGCGCAGGCCCCGGACTGGCCACCCTCGTGAGAGGCAGAGACCAGGGGCAGAAGGAGAGAGAAAGACAGACTCAGTCCTCTCTGATCACTCTCTCTCGGGCTCTCTCCCAGCCCCTGTGCCTCTCTCTGTCTCTGGGTATAGGACTCAGAATCCAAAGGATAATGAATGCAGACAGGGAGGAGCAATAAATCATTTATGAATTGCCGACAGAACCTTTTATGCTTGAAGGAAACATGGCTGTGTGTGATTCAGGGAAAGCTGAACTTGGCATCTTCTCCTAAACCCACTCTGATGTGTTCAACGTTGCCTCCCTCGTTGCTCAGATGGGAAAACCAGGTGTGTAGGATGATACTCCGCTTTCCCCAGTCCCTGCAGCGGTGGTCCCGGCCAGTGCAGGCTCCCTCTACCCTTTCTTCCCTCCTCACTGCACCTGCTCAGGGCCCTGCCGTTCTTAACCTGATGGCACAAACTGGAGCAAGTTGCACTTCCAGCCCTTCTGTGGCCTCTGGCTAAAGTCCATTCCCTGCAGCGTGGCTCCCAGCCCCCTGGGAGGCAGGCCTGGGGGTGCTGTGCCCTTGAGGCCTCTGGTCCTTGATCACCAGCCCAGCACCTACCCACACAGCAAAGTCCAGGGCTGGCCCCTCCTTCTGCATGCCACTCCCTCAGAGCCACCCCTGCCAGGCAGACACCAGACTCGGCCTCATGAAGCTTTGATGGCCCTTAACTTGTATTACTCATCTGTGTTCCTAGCCTGGTCATGCACTCCTCTGGGTAGAGATGGTCTTACTCACTTAATCTTCACAGATCCTGGCATATAACTGCAGCCAGGGGGAAACTGAAAGAATGAATAGCGGGTGGCTGATGAGCTGAATGGAGCGATGGATCAATGCTGCCTTTATGATCACTCTTGGCCCACACAGGCATTCATGCTGAGTCTATTTCCCCTCTCTGAGCTGTGCCCTACTTCCATGGGCTTCTTCTGGCCTTCAAAGCCCATGGCCTTAACTACAACTGGCCTTGAGCACAGATGACTAACAGAAGCTCTGTGTGTGGTTTGGCTGTTTGATCTCTGCTACCTCGGCTGTAAGGGAGACGCCACTCTTCTACCCTGAGCTGCAGTGGTCATTTCAGACACTGTACAAGGGCCATGAGCATTTACTAATGTGGGCTTCCAGGGCTCTGCTTTTGAGATATTGAGGTTGGAAACACATTCCACCACTGTGCACTGCAATCACAGAGCATGGGATTAAAACAAAGCAGAATCCTGAGGGTCAGATCTGGGAAGCCTTGTAGGAATCTTCTGGACCACCCAGCACCTCCATCATCCAGACGAGGCCCTTGGAGCCAAGGGTTTGGCCCACAGGCCACAGTGCTGGTGGGAAAGGCAGCCCGCAAGCCCAGGGCTCACCGGTGAACTCTGGTTTGGGCGGTTGTCCAGTCGTCACATCTTGTTGCCCTCTTCCTCATGTCCCAGGACCCCTGGGCTGGTCTGGCTCCCTCTCATCCAGGAGATGCCCCCAAGTCCTCCTAGACTCATACCCTATTCCTTGTTTCCTTTCTGCCTCCCTTCAAGCCCTTGGTACTCAGGGTCTGGAGTGGGGTGGGGGGTACAATAAGACCTCAACCCTGAAGACAATGGATTTGGGTCTCAACCCTGAGGCTTAGAGGCAACTTCTTGGGACTGGTTCAAGGCAGAAGATCATCAAGTGCCTCCTCGATCCTGTCCCAGTTTCTGGCAGGCACAGCAAGGGCTGGAAAGAGCCTAGCGTGGATTAGTACAGATCCATCCTTCTCAGAAGGAAGAACACAATCAGCCAGAGGCTACAAGAAAAGAGAAATGAGTGTGAACTAACGCAGGGCAACTCGTGGGCTGGAGTCTTGAGTCCTCAGCTCCCAAGTGTTCTCAGAATCAGGAGGGATATTTGGGGAGGACGCTCTGGAGGCGAAAACTCTGGGAAGGCTCAGGGCAGAAATGGCCTGGGAGGCCAGAGGCCAGGAGGGTGCCCTTTCCTCCCTGGACCCTGCTCAGCACTGGTCTGGAGCAGCACCACACTGGGCTCAGGGTGGGCAGCGCCCCCCCCCCCCCCGGAATCCCAGGTGCAGGGAGGGGTGCTAGATGTAGCCTAGAGGGGCTGTTTAAGCTGGGATCCTGGCTGGAGACCTCAGCCTTGTTGCCTTAGGCTCCAGAGGGACATTACCACCTACAAAGAGGGCCCCCGTGTGGTCCTCGAGGGCCAGTTCTCATTAACCCCTACTTTCTGGACCTGGAGTTTCCCGGTGAACAGACGAAACGGGATTCACACCTTCCCCCCTGCCCCAGTCTAGTTCAGCTGCATTTGTGGGCAGTGAGAATCTGAGGGGTGCTGGCCTACTGGTGGAGTTGGAGGCAGCGGTGATGAGCTGGAGCATTACTTGGAGAAATACGGGCAGCTGGCTCCTCTGCCCCTACACGGGAAACTTCTCGGGGAGAGAAGTCAGCCCTGTTGGTTTCTTCAGCTGCGCTTCCTGCCGTGACCCACCTCCCTCTGTGTGCTAGGCACATCCAGCTCCAGAACCATTGCTATGCTCCAGGTTCTTACCCAAACTGTTTTCTCTACTCAGAGTACCCTTCCTACCCTCTTTCTAGCCCCATCTCAGCTGTCCCCACCGTACCTTCTGGATAATAAGAGCCCATTCACAAAACAGGCATGTGGTAAGTGTTTGTTGAATGAGACACCAAGATCAGATCCAGGGTCTTAGGGACAGAGAGATCTGAATTCACGTTCAGTTCTCTTTTGCAGACAATCTTCTGTACTGAATTTGCTTGTGATCTTGAGCAAATGTCTCCTAGTCTCTGGCCTTCACTCCTTTATCTGTCAATGAGGAGGCTGAACTGGCCGAGCTGTGAGCCTCCCAGCTCTGACACAAATCCTGGGTGGCAGTGAAGCCAAGGTCCCGTCCCTGTGCTCTCCCCGCTGGCCTGCCTCACCCTCCCCAGCTGGGAGGAACATCCTGAGCAGCGTTAAGAATAATAAACATGGGCTGATAAACATCAATAGGCCCACCCGGTGCCAAAAGGGGAAGAGGGAAGACTGCTTGGCTGGCTGGGCCTCCCTGGACCGAGGGAGCCACTGCCAGCTCCTTAATCATCTGGAGACAGCCGGCCGGCTCCCCTGGTCCCGCCCCGGGCCCAGGGCAAGTGGAGGCCAGGCCAGGCTCTGGGGAGCTGGCCATTAGGTCTTCAGCCACAGGCGGGCCCCAGATGGCCCCCGTCCCCTGTGCCAGGGCTTTCCTCTGGAAGGGGCTTATGTTCCTGCCCTGCTTGAAACCTTCAGTGGCTCCCCACTGCCCACAAGACAGAGCCTGCCTGCCCTGGCCTGGCACGAAAGGCCTCTCAGACTCTGGCCTCAACCTGCCTCTCCAGCCCCGTGGCTCACAGCTGTGGAGTGTCTTGCTATTTTCTGGAAATGCCAAGCTCTTATTCCTCTGGGATGGCTCATAGACTGATCCCTTCAGAAGAAGGCAGAATCTTACTTTGATGTCTGGTTAAGGCACCAGGGCCCTGTTGAATTAGCAACCTTGGCTCAGAGTGTTCCGTGTTTCGATTACTTGGTTCCTTACCCTACTCTCCTCTAGATGGTGAGCTGTTGAAAGAGACCTGTTATTGGAGGAGTAGGGTCAGCTGCTGCCTGGAGAATCCCAGGGACGGGGAGCCTGGTGGGCTGCCGTCTATGGGGTTGCACAGAGTCGGACACGACTGAAGCGACTTAGCAGCAGCAGCAGCAGCAGGGTCAGCTGCTGCCTCCCAGGGACGGGGGAGCCTGGTGGGCTGCCGTCTATGGGGTTGCACAGAGTCGGACACGACTGAAGCGACTTAGCAACAGCAGCAGGGTCAGTGGCTACCCAGAGCTGGAGTCCTGGAATCAGGTGGTCTGGATTTGAAATCTATTCTGTCACTTTGCAGTATGGCCTTGGGTAATTACTTGACGTATTTGTGCCTCAGTTTCCAGAAAAATAAAGTTGATACGAAAGGCTGTTGTCAGGCTTACATGACCCGACACATGCAGAGTGCTTAAAACGGTGCCTGGAACCCAGCAGTGCTCACCAAGTTGTAGACTGTATTATTAACCCGCTCACACCATGCCCTACCAGTGCCCAGCACACAGATTTCAGCTGCATGTGTTGAATGACTACCTGACTGTTTGACTCAGAGGAAAGACCATAGGTATGGTTCCTGTGTTGTATCCTGGTCTGTTGTGGTTATGTAAACGATGTGTGTTGAGTGCCTAGCTGCAGTGGCCAGCAGCACGACAGGGCCTCCTAAGGGGAAAGGTTGCATTTTCCCCATCAGGGCAGGGGGATCATTTCGTATGGAGCCTATAGATGCTAGTCAACTTGGGGACTTCTGGTTGCCTGGGCCTCTCCAACGGGGATGATGAACTCAGTGGTTGGTGGCTCTGGGTGCTGAGTCATGTAACACTTAGAGTCAGTGGTGACTAGGGATGGGAGTGTGGCCAAGACAGGAAGTGGGCTACTGTGGTCAGGGTGGGCTGCCCCTGTGACCTATAAGACCTCAGGGGCTCCTCCCAGAGCAGGTGACCTGGCTCATTTATTAAACCGCAAGTTCAAGGGCACCACCATTCCCAGGGAGGTTCAGTTTGCCGACTTCAGCCTTCCCGCCTCCCTGGGGAAGCTGTGTCTCCCTGCTCAGTCCAATTTTCCGTGTGGGATTTCCGGAGACACCAAATGGGTCATGTGATAGGAGACATGGTTTGGGAACTTCATACATTTCTAAAATTCCTAATCCTATTTTCAGATGACTGCTCCCCTGTGCATACCCCTCCCCAAACATACCCTTTTATTATAAGCAATATCCTCCTCTCTGCTGGAGAATAAGCACCATTAAAAGATTCATGAATCAGAGTTCCAGTGGGTTGAGAATGTCCTTTAATTTGAGAAGGCCTTTCTACTAGATGATGGCCCAGGCTTGACTGAGGGGTCCTGGTTGGAAATGTACATCAAATTTGGAATGCAAATACACTGAAGTGAACCCAAATGATTTGCTTTCGCCAGGGATCATCTACGTATGGTTATTCACAACAAGGAGCTGTCCTGCCCTGTCCTTCAGGGAACTTGGGTATGACCCCACCTAAGGGAAAGTTCTGTCCCAGCTCCTTGTATCTGTACTACAGCAGTGTGCGGGCACCTATAGCTGTGGGCTTCCCATTCTGATTAGCACGGAGCTGGGGAATGCAGGGCAGATAGCAGGAAGAAATCAACACCTGGAAAGGCTGAGTCCTGAGGGGGTGGGGCCTCATCTAGGCAAGGGGTGGGAAGCAGCCGGGGAGACTGGGGTTCTAGGAAGAGGCAGGGCCAGTGTTGTGACCTAGGGAAAGTGGAAAGTTAGAAAGGAAGTGGGAACCCAGGTGTATGCCCAGAGCTGCGGCAAAGACCATAACTTTGAGCAAATCGGAAAAAGATACCAGAGCATGGCCCTGAGCCAGCGTGCAGGGCTCAGTGGGCAAAGCTGGGCTGGATTTCAGCCTCGTGTGTGTATGTGTGTGTGTGTGTGAGTGTGAGTGTGTGTGAGAGTGTGTGTGTGTGTGTGAGTGAGAGAGTGTGAGTGTGTGTGTGTGTCCCTCCTGCTGGGGCCTTTCTACAGTGAATGTATGGCATATACAGCCTTGCACCGTGGCCCAGAACTCTAGGGCAGAAGTGCCCTCTGTGTGTGCATGCTGGAGCTTCCAGGGTCAAGGGCTGCGTCTCTTCTCTCACCTATGTCCTCTGTTGTCCCTTCTAGGGAAGTCTCTCCTCTATGGGCCACACTTTGGGAACTGTGAGGCTGGCAGGGAGGGGAGCCTGTTGGCTGCTGTAGCCTGGGGTCTTGTTAACCAGGTTACTGAATGCAGCTAGGGTGCCCTCTTTCCCTCTGCTGAGGTGCCCTGGGGACAGCTGATTAAGCAGGCTGGCACAGTGTCTGGGTGATTTACAGCTACCCAGAAGCTTCTGCCTGGAGAGCTGGGCTGCTGCATAATTCATGGCTGTGAGCTGTAAATCTGCTCCTGGCGCTGTCTCATCTCTCCCCTGGAGGATGAAGATGAAGGGAAGGGTGGCGGGGGGAGGAGAGGGGAGGTACTCAGAGCTCCAGGCCCTTCTGAAAAAGGACCTGACCTTCTCCGTCTTCCTTTGGTTACTCTGGCTGAGCCACCCTCCTGTCAGCTAGCCTGGATACCTTTTACTGTAGTTGAAGCCCAGTGTTCCTGCCTGAGGTGATTCTTAACAGGACTTTAAAGATTCAGGTCACCTTTCTTTAGACTAAACAGCCTGCCTAAAGTCCTGCCACTGGGCAGCAGGGGCCTCCATCACTCCAGACTAAGCTTCTGCTGGCTGTGGTTACTGGCCTAGCATGCCAATACCTTTATGTGAGCAAAGGCAGGGCAAGATATAGCCTTCAGCAGGAGAGGAAATATTTGTGCAGTGCTTCTCAAACCTTAGCTTGCATCAGAATTACCTGAAGGGGTTGTCAGACACAGACCGCCCTGTCTCCAGTGTTTCTAATTCAGGAGGTCCCAGGCGGGGTTTGAGGATTTTCATTTCTCACAGGTTCCCAGGTTATGTGATGTTGCTCTTCCAGGGATCACACGTTGAGAACTATGGTCTTAGTGCAATTTAACCTAGCTTTCCTGTGCTAATATCACCTAATGAAGTCAGGAACCAGAAGTAAAATATATGATTATTAAATTCATTCATTCAATAAACATTTTTTGATATCTACTAAAAACAGACATGAAGAGTCAGACACTGGCCTCCATAACAGTTCATACAGGAAGAGAAGAAAAAGTGAACAGGCTCTAGGCATTTGTTGAGAGTTAAATCAAGCAATTTAACAAATTCAGCCCCTGTAGGGGGCCTATAAGTGCTTTGCTCCTGGCTCTTGACTGTGATCTAAGTACATGGAGAAGACATGTTTGTATGGTGCTTACTCTTCTGTTGGAGAAGGAAATGGCAACCCACTCCAGTATTCTTGCCTGGAGAATCCCATGGACGGAGGAGCTTGGTGGGCTACAGTCCGCGGGTCACAAAGTGTCGGACACAACTGAACGACTTCACTTTCACTTTACTCTTCTATAGATGACTTGAGAAATATTTCAAGATGTATGTGATGGGCTGGGAGTTGGTAAGTTTGAAGGTACCACTGTCTGAAAAAGGAGAGATCCTTGAAGATTGGGGAACTGGGAGGACTTCATGGAGGAGGTGAGACTTGAAGGGTAGATTTGGGAAGGAGGGGGACAGTAAACATAGCTACCCAAGCTAGACTGACAATCTTCAAAAGTTAAAGACAATACGACTATCCACTGGCTTTCTGAGCTTTAGACTGAAAACTTTGTCCTCTGACCTTATTGATCCCAGATCCTTAGTTTTCATATAATTTCTCATTTTTAATAAGTAAGCTTGGGAAGTTTATTTATTTGTTTTTTAATTCATTTATTTGTCTATACCAGTTGTGGCATGTGGGATCCAGTTCTCCGACTAGGGACTGAACCCAGGCCCTCTGCTTTGGGAGCACAGAGTCTTAGCTACTGGACTACCAGAGAAGTCCCTCTCATTTGCATTTTTTCCCTTCGGGAATTGCAGACAGCAAACATGCTGTCTCAAAGACTTAATTATAAGTATAAACAGAGTAAAGAGTAAAGGAGATTGTCTGGGTAGTGTTTGAGCCTGGCCAGGGGGTGAGGGGGAAGATAGTATTAATAAGGAAGGGGATTTGTGACCTACTATAAGTGTGTTGCAAGGCGATGCCTGGCTGGGAAAGGGAAGTTGCATGAGGTAAGGAGCAGATTATTTGGATGCTGTAGTAGGTAGTTCTACTGAGACCCCTCAAGATTGTACTCATCACCCTCCTCCCATCCTACTCCCCAGAAGGAAGCATTTTAAGTTTTTATAGTGCTCCTTTTGGTATTTGTTTCCATATTTCTAACTAAAATAATGTATGGATTTTTCTTTATTCATCAACTTCAAACATTATTGACTTTCTATTATGACAGATACAAATATACACTCATTTATATACTGTCTTCTGTATCCCATGTTCTTTTACTATTGTATCTCAATTCTTAATTAAAATCATTTTCAGAGTTTTATTATTATGGCTGTAAATTTTGCTTACTGTTGACACAAGTGGTACAGTCTGGTTACATCTCCATTATTATTCAACTTTTAGTTTTTCCTGGAGTTAATAATTGCCTCAGTTTTCCATCTGTTTTGTTTTCTTTGATCCTCTGCCTAAGGAATTTCACGCCATTTCATAGCTCTGTAAAATACCTCTCAGTACAATTTTCCAACTAGTCAAACCTACCAGATAATTCACCACTTTCATTTCCTCCCCTTTATTGTCTTGTCTCCTTGTGCTCTGAGACCTGATGCTCTGTCTTGACTCACATCTCTCTATGGTTGCTGCTTAGCCTCAACCTGCCCCCTCCCTGCCATTCTTGCATTCCTTTGATCCCCCATTTATGTTTATTCTTTGCTGATTTGATCTCATGTCGCGTCTTCTCTCTCTTGATTTACTTCCTTGATTTTAACTGGGTTTTAATCTGGAGGCCCTTGAGTTTCAATTCTGGGGAAATTTTGTGTGGTCCTTCTTTTCCTTCCTTCCCCTTCCTTCCTGGCTTCCCTGATAGCTCAGTTGGTAAAGAATCCACCTTCAGTGGAAAATACCGCTGGTAGTTTGATAGGGTGGGGGGTGGGAGGGGGGTTCAGGATTGCGAACTCATGTACATCCGTGGCAGATTCATGTCAATGTATGGCAAAACCAATACAGTATTGTAAAGTAAAATAAAGTAAAAATAAAAATTAAAAAAAAAAAAGAATCCGCCTTCCTTCCCCTTTTTCTCTTCCTCTCTTTATCTCTCTTTATTTCAACTTTCTGCAATTACTTTGGTGCCATCTTCTTTCTTCACCTTGGGAACACCTAGAGGTTGGAAACTGGAACTGCTGCATTTATTCTATAATATTTGAGTATCCGTTATATTGTCTACATCCTTGTTATTTTGTTATATTTATCTTTCTTAATGTTATCCTGTAATTCTTCTATTCATTTTTTTGGCTCATATACTTAATTTTCAAGAGCTCTTTATTATTGTCTGGTTGTTCTTTTTTACGTATTGTCTTATTTCTTGGATGCAATATTTTAAAATCTCCCTGAAAATATTAATTACCTGTTTTGTTATCCCTTTCATTGCTTTTCTTTTCATCTCTGTCTCTTTTGAGCTTTCACTTTGTCTGTCACGTGTGCAGTTTACTCCAGATGTCTACCAGTCCTTGATTCTCCATTGCTATTTGGAGGTGTGGACTGAAAAGCAGATGAAAAGCTGGGAAAGGAGGAGAGGCTTGTAGACAGGTGGCTCAGAGTCTTGTTGTGAACCTCCAGAAAATGTGTGTGTCTTTTCCTTGAGGTGATTCAGTTTCTCCACTGGGAAAAATCCTCCATGCCCCTCTCTCCATTCTCTATACAGTGAGAGGTAGTATTATACAATGGCTGCTAGTGTTCTGGACCTAGGTGAGTATGGTGCATTTAAGAAGGTCATTGAGTTTTTTCCATTCTTCTCTCAGAAAGTGGGTTTTTCCCCCCTTAAATCTGGATTGGCTTTGTGACTACTTTAACCAGTAAAATATAGTGGAAATGATGCTGTGACAGTTCTAAGGTTAGCCTTCAGAAGGCTTGGATGTGTCTACTTTTGTACTCTTAGGAGCCCTGAGATACCATGTAATAAGGCTAGCTATCTTGCTGGGGAGGCCATGAAGCAAGGCTACATGGAGAGGCCAAGCATAGAGAAGGCAGCCCTGAAACATGGATAAAGGGAGGCCCCAACATCCCAGCAGCCCAGCTTATTCCAGCCTTCCAGTGTGATCAGCCAAGGCACCAGATAGGTGAGTTAGCCATTTTGGATGTTCCAGGCCAGATGAACCCTCAGATGACTATAACACCCTGTCAACTTCCTATGCTGTAGAAGAACTATTTAGCTGGATACAGTCAACCTCCAGAGTTATAAACAATAAAAGCTTGTATTGCCTATAATTGTAAACATTTGTAAGCTTGTTGTCTTAAGGTAGTACATTCGAGGTGGTTCTTATGTGACTATGGAGAACCGAAACAGTGGGGAAAGAGAGCTTGGGGCTACACTGAGTGATTCAGCCTGAACATTTTCACTCAGTGCCCCAGATTAGCTGACTCCTTACTTCTACCATCTCTCTACTTGGATTCAAGAGCATATATAATTTGGAGATTTAACTACTGATATGACCTCAACATTAAAACTGTAGCATTCAAGATCTCTGCTCACGTATAGGTCAGGCCTAAAATTTGGCACTATGGTGATCTCTAAATTTTTGAGGATCCGGAATCCTGACTGCAGCTAGCAAACCTTTTTCATCAAATCAGCTTCTCTCTCTGATCTAGGGCATTTTCCTTAACAATCCTTTTCTTCATAGCCAGCCCGTTTCCTCTGAGAAAATGGAATTAGAATTCCTTGTGCACAACATCTTCCTAGAATTCCTCCCATTCACGACCTTCCTCCAGCAGGTGTGATATGGGCTTCTATCAGACACTCATTCTGGACTGCTAAATGTTTTAATGGAGGCAGGGTTTGCAATCCCTGATGCAGCCTCTATGATTCGCTTTCTAAAAGTCATAGAAAAAACTTAGGGAGAGATGAAATTATATAACAACCCTGAAAACCAAAGCTGATAAACAACATATTGTCAGGTTATGGAAGGAACATTTATTAAACATAATACTGATAAAGTTGTATCAAAACCCAGATGAGTGGCATACTCTTGCTTCTCTTAAAATAAAGCAGAATACTTCTTTTCTCCTACTCTGGTTGCCCTAAAATATTCTGATGTGAGGTTAATTAAAAACCTAGGAAGCTGCCCCATTACTCTGTGACGCTGCTTGTTCTGCCTTCCTACAAGCATTTCTACATTCATTTGGAGTCTGGAACTATGCAGAACAACAGGGCAATATAGGGGACCTCAGAGGAGGTGCTTTGCTTTCAAGGAGGACAAACATGTAAGTGAAGGCAGAGACTTAACATGCCTGGTAACTAGACATACTAGGAAGCATAGTTTCAAAGTCCCAGGAAGCTAGGTAGGCGGTTGAGACTTCACCTTGCAGCACAGCAACCACATATTACAAGAAAGCCTGGGAAACAGACCCTGGGAGTTGGGCTGAGATCTCTTTAGTGTATAGAGTCCTTGAAAGTCCTGCTGCTATTAAGCCAGAAAGGGGACTCAGCTAACTTCAAAGTGGGAGGACCAGGATCTGTTGATTGTTAAAACAATTCATTTTTTTTTAAAAAAACAAAATTTTAATATATCTTTTATTCCAGAAATGAATAAAAAACAAAAGCAGTCAGCTTGATCTATTTAAGAAAGATGAACTGCAGATCATTAGAAAGAAAAATTCATCTTGATGGCTCATAAATACACAGAGTAACTAAAATTCAGTTTTAGGAAATTGTTTGGAAACTGCACTAAGGTGCAAAGAAATGTGGCTTCTACAAACAGCTAAAGACAACCATAAGAAGAGAGAAGATCAAGAGGAAATAAGATGAAATGAACAAATGACAAAGTAAGATGAAAAGAGAAACATGCAAGATGTAGGAGTGTGTCAAATTACCTATTACTCAAATAAAATCACACCATTTTATTTGCTCACAGTTCTGTGCGAAGAAATTAAGGCAGGGTCAGCTAGACAATTCTTCCCCACGTGATGTGGAGTCTGCTTCATGAGGGGGTAGCATTCAGCTGGGAAGTAGGCTAGAGCTGAATGTTCAAGGTGGCTTCATTTCATACATCTGGCGCCTGATGACTGGAGAACTGTGATAGCCTTTGCTCTCTCATGCGGCTTGAGTTTCATCATATGGCAGCTGGATTGTCAAACTGAAAAAGTGGAAGCTGTCAATCCTCTTAAGAATGAAAATTGGAAGTCTTATAATAGCACTCCTGCTACATTCTATTGGTTATGTCAAGTCACAAGACATCCCACCCTTGATTCAGTTTCAGTTCAGTTGCTCAGTCGTGTCTGACTCTTTGTGACCCCATGAACAGTAGCACCCCAGGCCTCCCTGTCCAACACCAACTCTCAGGGTTTACCCAAACCCATGTCCATTGAGTCGGTGATGCCATCTAACCATCTCATCCTCTGTCATCCCCTCCTCCTGCTGCCTTCAGTCTTTCAAATGAGTCAGCTCTTTGCATCAGGTGGCTAAAATAAAGAAGTTTCAGCTTCAACATTAGTCCTTCCAATGAACATCCAGGACTGATCTCCTTCAGAATGGACTGGTTGGATCTCCTTGCAGTCCAAGGGACTCTCAAGAGTCTTCTCCAACACGACAGTTCAAAAGCATCAGTTCTTTGGCACTCAACTTTCCTTATAGTCCAACTCTCACATCCATACAAGACCACTGGAAAAACCTTGACTAGACAGACCTTTGTTGGCAAAGTAATGTCTCTGCTTTTTAATATGCTGTCTAGGTTGGCCATAACTTTCCTTCCAAGGAGTAAGCGTCTTTTAATTTCATGGCTGCAATCTCCATCTGCAGTGATTTTGGAGCCCCCAAAATAAAGTCAGCCAATGTTTCCACTGTTTCCCCATCTATTTGTCATGAAGTGATGGGACCAGATGCCATGATCTTTGTTTTCTGAATGTTGAGCTTTAAGCCAACTTTTTCACTCTCCTCTTTCACTTTCATCAAGAGGCTCTTTAGTTCTTCTTCACTTTCTACCATCAGGGTGGTGTCATCTGCATATCTGAGGTTGTTGATATTTCTCCCAGAAATCTTGATTCCAGCTTTTGCTTCATCCAGCCCAGCGTTTCTCATGATGTACTCTGCATAGAAGTTACATAAGCAGGGTGACAATATACAGCCTTGACGTACTCCTTTTCCTATTTGGAACCAGTCTGTTGTTCCATGTCCAGTTCTAACTGTTGCTTCCTGACCTGTATGCAGGTCTCAAGAGGCAGGTCAGGTGGTCTGGTATTCCCATCTCTTTCAGAATTTTCCACAGTTTATTGTGAGCCACACAGTCAAAGGCTTTGGCGTAATCAATAAAGCAGAAACGGATGTTTTTCTGGAACTCTCTTGCCTTTTCCATGATCCAGCGGATGTTGGCAGTTTGATCTCTGGTTCCTCTGCCTTTTCTAAAACCAGCTTGAACATCTGGAAGTTCATGGTTCACGAATTGCTGAATCCTGGCTTGGAGAATTTTGAGCATTACTTTACTAGCATGTGAGATGAGGGCAATTGTGTGGTAGTTTGAGCATTCTTTGGCATTGCCTTTCTTAGAGATTGGAATGAAAACTGACCTTTTCCAGTCCTGTGGCCACTGCTGAGTTTTCCAAATTTGCTGGCATATTGAATGCAGCACTTTCACAACATCATCTTTTAGGATTTGAAATAGCTCAACTGGAATGCCATCACCTCCACTAGCTTTGTTCGTAGTGATTCTTCCTAAGACCCACTTGACTTCACATTCCAGGATGTCTGGTTCTAGGTGAGTGATCACATCATCATGATTATCTGGGTCATGAAGATCTTTTTTGTATAGTTCTTCTGTGTATTCTTGCCACCTCTTCTTAATATCATCTGCTATTGTCTTCCAACAACACAAGAGAAGACTGTACACATGGACATCACCAGATGGTCAGTACCGAAATCAGATTGATTATATTCTTTTCAGCCAAAGATGGCGAAGCTGTATACAGTCAGCAAAAACAAGACCAGGAGCTGACTGTGGCTCAGATCATGAACTCCTTATTGCCAAATTCAGACTTAAATTGAAGAAAGTAAGGAAAACCACTAGGCTGTTCAGGTATGACCTAAATCAAATCCCTTATGATTATACAGTAGAAGTGAGAAATAGATTTAAGGGACTCAAGGTCTGATAGACAGTGTCTGATGAACTATGGATGGAGGTTTGTGACTTTGTACAGGAGACAGGGATCAAGACCATCCCCAAGAAAAAGAAATGCAAAAAAGCAAAATGGCTGTCTGAGGAGGCCTTACAAATAGCTGTGAAAAGAAGAAAGGCAGAAAACAAAGGAGAAAAGGAAAGATATATTCATTTGAATGCAGAGTTCCAAAGAATAACAAGGAGATAAGAAAGCCTTCCTCAGCAATCAGTGAAAGAAATGGAGGAAAACAATAGAATAGGGAAGACTAGAGATCTCTTAAATAAAATTAGAGATACCAAGGGAAAATTTCACCCCTTGATGGGAAGGGATAATTGTGCAAACAGGTTCGGGAGGAATGGTTGACATCCATCTTTGCAGTCAATACTCCCATGAATTGCAAGTTCAAAGGAAGGATGAAAACAAAATTTAAATATATATATATGGCTTATATAAATATATTGTATAAATATAAATTTATATGCATATAAATTATATATGTATGTATTTAAATATTTATATAGAGAAGACTCTTGAGAGTCCCTTTGGCCTGAAAGGAGATCAAACCAGTCAATGCTAAAGGAAATCAGCCCTGAATATTCATTGAAGGATTGATGCTGAAGCTGAAACTCCAATACTTTGGCCACCTGATGTGAAGAACTGACTCAGTGGAAGAGACCCCAATGCTGGGAAAGATTGAAGGCAGGAGGAGAAGGGGACAACAGAGGATGAGATGGTTGGATGGCATCACTGACTCAATGGACATGAGTTTGAGCAAGCTCCGGGAGTTGGTGATGGACAGGAAAGCCTGGTGTGTTGCCATCCATGGGGCTGCAAACAGTCAGACATGACTGAGCGACTAAACCGAACTGATAAATAAATAACTATATATATATATTGCTTCTCTGGTGGCTCAGACATCTGGTAAAGAATCTGCCTGCAATGTGGGAGACCCAGGTTCTATCCCTGAGTTGGGAAGATCCCCTGGGGAAGGGACTGGCTACCCACTTCTTAGAGAATTTCATGCGCAGAGGAGAGACTAACAGGCTTACAGTCCATGGTATGGTAAAAGAATTAGACATAACTGAATGACTAACACTTTTCAGTTTCACACACACACACACATATATTTCTACCCACACTAAGGCAGGTGAGGAGCAGAACTGACAGTATGGAAAGCTGTAATAGTCATGTGGAAAACAAACTTGAGTGTTTCTCCCCAAAATGTGAATGGATATAGAGATGAAAATGATGAGCGAGAAGAGGGAGGACAGAGAAGCACGGTCCTAGTGGACCTTCCTTTCTCTGCTTGTGAAATTTCTCATGCAGAATCCCATTTTCTCAGGCTGCTTGCTAGGGCACCAGCATGTGCCCTGTGCCAGCCAATCAGGCACAGGCAGATGGAACTTTGAAAAGGGGGCTTGTAGCACGATGATGAAAGGATTGAGGAGATGTCATTCTGAGGCTGGCAGTACTGGTCCAGCACAGTGGAAGCCACGGCACAGACTGCAGTGTCCGGGGTCCGGTGCTCGAGCGGTAATGCTGTGAGCAGCCCCCAGGGTTCAGTGGTGGCATCGCTGGCGTCCTCACTGGCTGATGTTTTGGTCAGATTCTCAATATCTGTTTAATAAATTAATTCATGACTAAAGCAGCAAGAGTTAGTATGGGTTGCTTCCAGTTAAGATCTTTGGCTTGCACAGGATATGAACAAAGAACAATAGGTGTTGTGGCGAGAGGTAAACCAGAGTAATTGGAGGAGGCAATGATCAATCAAAACAACAACAAAAAGGTGTTTTTGTTTGTTTGTTTTTGAAACCAAGTATGTGCCCATAAGTGTTTTACTATATTTTAGGCATGATAAAAGAGATTTCATCTAGACATATCATGGAAGTAATTATATTTAATAAGAAAAAGATATTATTCAAGAATCAAAAACTTAAAAAAAAACATTATCCACAAGTTAGGATGACTTCAGACTTCCCATCTGCAACATTGACTGCCAAAAGAAAGCGTGGAAATGTTTCCATTTTTCAGTTTTGTGGGTAAGAGTGTATGATCCACATTCTTTCTTTAAAAAGAATTATTTGAAGATGTTTAGCCCAGAACAGAGTGAGTGACTTTCACACTTCATTCTTCTTTCTCAAGGTTGTTTTAGCTGTTCTAGGGCCTATGTCTTCCACACAAACTTTAGAATAAGCTTGTTTATGTCTACAAAAAATCTTGCTGGGATTTTGGTAGGAATTGCATTAAATCTAAAAATCAACTTGAATAGAGCTGACATCTTTATTGTGTTGAATCATTCAATTCATGAATACAGTATGTCTTTGAATTGATTTAGATTTTCCTTTTTAAAATTTCATTTTAATTTTTTAACACCAAAACCACTTTGTATTGCTGTATAGCTGTTTAACAATATTGTGATAGTTGCAGGTGAACAGTGAAGGGGCTCAGCCATAGGGAAACGTGTATCCATTCTCCCTCAAACTCCCTCCCATCCAGGCTGTCACATAATGTTGAGCAGAGTTCCAAGTGCTATACAACACATTTTGTTGGTTATCTGTTTTAAATACAGAAGTGTGCACATGACCTTCCAAAAGTCCTTAACTATCCCTCCCCACGCCCGCCCCCACCAGCAACCATGAGTTTGTTTTCTGTGAGTCTCCTTCTGTTTTGTAAGTTCATTTGTTAATTTCTTTTTAGATTCCACATGTAAGGGATGTTGTATGATATTTCTCCTTCTCTGTCTGACTTACTTCACTCAGGATGACCCTCTTTAGGCCCATCCATGTTGTTCCAAATGGTCCTGGTTATTGGATGCAGGGCTGCACTGAAATTTCAGGTGTGTGGCCATGTTTTTCTCAGATTCTTTACCACTGAGCCAGCGGGTGAGCCCCTGGTAAATGCATGCCTAAGTATTTAACTTTATTTGGAGTCATTGTAAATGCTATTATGCTTTTAATTTCAGTTCCCATAGGCTCATTATTGGTACATAGATAAGCAATCGATTTTTTGCATGTGTTGAATTTGTATCCAACAAAAACAGAGAGAAAAACAGAGAGAAAGTAAGAACAGTAAGAAAAAATATATCTTACTCCTGGATATATGCCCAGGAGTAAGACTGCAGAATCATATGGTAGCTCTATTTTTAGTTTTTTAAGTTACCTCCATGCCATTCTCCATAGTGGGTGTAACAATTTACATTCCCACCAACAGTGCAGGAGCGTTCCCTTCTCTGCACACCGTCTCCAGCGCTTTTTCTTTGTGGACTTTTTGATGGTAGCCACTCTGGTTGGTGTGAGGCTATTTTCTTTGATTTAGTTCATCAGCATTTTGTAATATTGAGCATATAGATCCTGGACATGTTTTGGTAAATGTATGCATCTGGGCTCAGTCGCTCAGTCATGTCTGACTCTGCGACTCCTGTAGCCCACCAAACTCCTCTGTCCACAGGATTTTTCAGGCAAGAATAGAATGTGTTGCCATTTCCTACTCCAGAGGATCTTCCTGACCCAGGGTTTGGACCTGCGTCTCCTGAACCTCCTGAACTGACAGGTGGATTCTTTACCACTGTGCCGCCTGGGAAGCCCTGGTAAATGTATGTGCTGTACTCAGTCGCTTCAGTCGTTTCTGACTCTTTGCGACCCTATGGACTGTAGGTGGCCAGGCTCCTCTGTCCATAGGGTTCTCCAGGCAAGAGTACTGGAGTGGGTGCCAGGCCCTCCTCCAGGGGATCTTCCCACCCAGGGATCAAACCCATATCTCCTGCATTGCAGGCGGATTCTTTACCACTGAGCCAGTGAGTAAGCCCCTGGTAAATGCATACCTAAGTATTTAACTTTATTTGGAATCATTGTAAATGCTACTATGCTTTTAATTTCAGTTCACATAGCTTCATTATTAGTACATAGATAAGCAGTCAATTTTTTGTGTGTTGAATTTGTATCCAGAAACATTACTAAACTCATATATTATTGGTTTTTTTGGTAGATTTCATGTAATTTCTATATGGACAATCATATCATCTTCAAATAAAGACAATTTTATTTCTAAACTATATGCCTTATATTCCTTTATTTTGCCTTATTGCAGGGGTCAGGACTTCTAGCACCACACTGAACAAAAGTAGTGAGTTCAGACATACTTGCCTTGTTTCTGATCCTAGGCAAAAAGCATTCAGTCTTTCACCATTACGTACATTAACTGTAGTTTTTTTTCTTTTTCTTTTTTTTGTAGGTGCTCTTTATCAATTTGAGATAATTCCCTTCTATTTCTAACTTACTGAGTTTTAATAATGAAGGAGTGTTGGGCTTTGACAAATATTTTATCATGGACTTAAGTATAAAACAAACTATGAAACATTTAGAAAAAATAGAAGATCTTGGGATTTGGGTCTAGATGAATGATTCTTAAATTTGACGTGAAACCATTATCTATACCAGAAAGCCACAGTAATTGGACTTCATCAAAATTAAAAGCTTTTTCTCCATGGGAGCTATTTGAAGGGAATAAGAGGAGCCACAAAGAGAAAATACTTGCAAATCACATCTTTGACAATGACTAGCACCGAGAATATATAAAAGTCACTCAAAACTCAATAGTAAAAAAAATCCAATTAGAAAAAGACACATACAGGTATTTTGTAATAAACAGAACATACAGATAGCAAATAAGCTCATGAAAAGATGTTCAACATATATATTCATAATACCCCCAACTGGAAACAACACTGATATCCTTCAGAGAGTGAATGGTGACACCAACTGTGGTGCACCCTTACTGTGGAATACACTCAGCAAAACAAAAACAAAAACAGCTATTGACACACACAACAACTTGGATGAATTGCCAGGGGATTATGGTGAAACTGTTAAAGCCAATCTCAAAAGATCACATACTGTATATAAGTTTATTTCAAGGAAGTATAGAGAATGGAGAACAAATGAGGAAATGAGAAATGAGAAAAGTATAGGAATGGAACACAAATAAGTGATTTTCAGGAGTCAGGGATGGGGTGTGAGGTTTGGTAAGGGGGCAGAGGCTATGGTGGCTATCAAAGAGCAATACAAGGGATCCTTGTGGTGGTGGAACTATCCTGTGTCTTGACTGTGCTAGCGGTTACAAGAACATGATAAAACTCCTCAGAGTTAAAACACATACACATGCGCGAGCACAGGTACAAGCAGAACTGGGAAAATCTGAATAAGATGGGTATATTGGATTAATATTAATATCCTGGTTGTGATTATACTTTTGCAAGCTATAACTTTATGGGAAGCTGGGTAAAGAATACATGAGGTCTCTTTGTGACTTATGACTGCATGTGAATCTATAATTATCTCAGAACAAATAGTGTAATGAAAAAATAAGACATTTTCTTTAAAGTCAGAATCAGCACAAATATGCTAACAATTACCATTATAGGTTGACATTGTTCTCAAAGTTTGAGCTAATGCAATTGTTTAAAAAACTGAAAGAAGAAACTAAGAAGTAGAAAATGAAATTATCTTAATTTCATATAATAATTTTTTTTCTTCCTTGAAAATCCTAGGGTTAAGCTATAGAAGAGAATTTACAGGGGAACCAACTACAAGATGAATTCATTTAACAAAATCAAGAGCTTTCTAATAAAATAGCAATAGCTAATTATGAAGGAAAAAAATTTCCCTGGAATGAACTCTTGAAAGCTGTGCAGAACCCATAGGACTGAAACTCTAGAACAGTACTGAAATTCACAAAAGAAGACTTGAATAAATGGAAGGACATGCTTCTTGTTGAGAAGATTCAATATGTAAAAATGTTGTTACACCACATATTAATTTGTACCTTTAATAAAATTCTGATAAACATTCTCACAGTAGTTTTTCAGAACTTTAAGAGAATGCAAAGTTCAGTTGGAAAAATGAATAGGCAAGAATGCTTCATTATTAAATAAAACCATTAGCATTCAGCTCAAAAAACAAAAAAGAACAAAACACACCAAAGGAAATAGGAGGAAAAGTTATAAAGAAAAGATGAATTACAAAAAGAAAAATAGAATCGATAAATATATTCAATAACACTTTCTATGAAAAATGTAATACAATAAACAAGTTCTCCCTTATATTGTTCATCATAATAAATCATGGAAGAAATAAAGTGAAACAAAAAATAAATCTGTAATTCTTTTCTTATGTTAGGAATAAGATAGGTATATATATTTCTTCCTATTAATTTGTTCAATGGAGCCCTCTTTCTGTACCAGGTTGTTTAAATTACTCTAAGCTTTGTAAGATATTTAGTCAGTATAGTAGTTAAACTTTTAAGCCCTGAAGTAATGAGTTTTGGGTTCAAATAAAACTCCTGACATTTATAACAGTGCTTCTGTGTTACTGGCAAACTTTTTAAACATCTCTAAGTTGCAGGTAATTGTACTTTGAGTTTTGAGGAGGAGAAAATAGAATCCATAGTGCATGCGAAACACTTAATTCAGTACAACGTAAGCACTCAATAGATGTAAAGGTTTTAGTATGTGGTGTACACACACACACACACACACACACACAGGCAATATCCCAAGATTTTCCTGGCTTTTATTAAGTGTTCCACCTCAATTTTAGGATTGTATCATTAAATTCTGAAAACAACACCATTGGGATTGAATTGAATTTATAGATTTATTTAAGGCAGTTGGACATTTTTACAACATGCACCTTCTTACCCATGAACATGCCTCTACTTTTACCAAATTTCCTTTTTATATCATCACATAGAAAATTCTACATTTCTTCAATATTTGTACATAATTAGCATCAATCCTTTAGATTTGTTATAGTATTTCATTGATGTTGTTGTTCAGTCACTCAGTCATGTCTGACTCTTTGTAACCCCACGGACTGCAGCACACCAGGCTTCCCTGTCCTTCACTACCTCCTCAAGTTTGCTCAGACTCATGTCCATTGAATCAGTGATGCCATCCAACCATCTCATCCAACATTGAGCCCTTCTCCTATTACCTTCAGTCTGTCCCAGCATCAGGGTCTTTTCAATGAGTCGGCTCTTCTTATCAGGTGGCCAAAGTATCAGAGCTTCAACTTCAGCATCAGTCCTTCCAATGAATATTCAGGGTTGCTTTCCTTTAGGATTGACTGGTTTGATGCTGTCCAAGGAACTCTCAAGAGTCTTCTCCAGCACCACAGTTCAAAAGCATCAATTTTTGGCACTCAGCTTTCTTTATGGTCTAAGACTAATGGAAAAACCATAGCTTTGACTATATGGACCTTTGTCAGCAAAGTGATGTCTCTGCTTTTTAATATGCTGTCTAGGTTTGTCATAGCTCTTCTTCCAAGGAGCAAACTTCTTTTAATTTCATGGCTGCAGTCACCATCAGCAGTCACTTTGGGGCCCAAGAAAATAAAGTCACTGTTCTATTTCCCCCCATCTATCTTCCATGAAGTGATGGGACCAGATGCCATGATCTTCGTTTTCTGAATGTTGAGCTTTAAGCCAGCTTTTTCACTCTCCTCTTTCACCTTCATCAAGAGGCTCTTTAGTTCTTCACTTTCAGACATTAGGGTGATGTCATCTGTATATCTGAGGTTATTGATATTTCTCCAGGCAATCTTGATTCCAGCTTGTGCTTCCTCCAGCCCAGCATTTCGCATGATGTACTCTGCATGTAAGTTAAATAAACAGGGTGACAATATACAGCCTTGATGTACCCTTTTCCCAATTTGGAATCAGTCCATTGTTCTAAGTCTTGCTCTAACTACTGCTTCTTGTCCTGAATATAGGTTTTTCAGGAGGTAGGTAAGGTGGTCTGGTATTCTCATCTCTTGAAGAATTTTCCACAGTTTGTTGTGATCCACACAGTCAAAGGCTTTAGCTTAGTCAATGAAGCAGAAGTAGACATTTTTTTTGATTCTCTTGCTTTTTCTATGATCCAATGGATATTGGCAATTTGATCTCTGGTTCTGGAATTTTTCCCACTGGTTTTTCGAGCTAGCTGTTATTGATTTATAAGAAAATTATTGATTTCAGAATATTTATTCTTAATGAACAGATATAAAAGACAACTTTTGCCTTTTTCCTCTCCAGCAATTATTCTTTTCAGGTCTGATTCATTGCTTTTCATGAGATAGATCTATGTGTTCAAACTTGACTTGGATTCTGTTATCTGCAATCAAAAATGACTTGACTTTCTAGAAAAGAATCTTAATTAAAGAAAAATTAATCTACTTATTTGGCTGTGTCCAGGTCTTTGTGGTGGCATGTGGGCTCTTTGTAGTGGCTCATGGACTTTTCTCTAGTCGTGGCTCATGGGCTTTGTAGTTTCAGTGTGTGGGCTTAGCTGCCCTGCGGCATGTGGAATCTTAGTTCCATGACTAGAGATTGAACCCATGTCCCTTGAATTTCAAGGTGGATTCTTTTTTTTTTAATTCAACAGTAAATTTATTTCTCTTTTCCAAATGAGAACAGTCTTTACATGTAGATCATGTTTAAAAAATACTTTATAATTTATGTATTAAGAGCTTAAGTACATTTTAGTTTAGTCTTTAGTA
Organism: Oryx dammah; assembly: GCF_014754425.2. Lineage (NCBI taxonomy): Eukaryota > Metazoa > Chordata > Mammalia > Artiodactyla > Bovidae > Oryx > Oryx dammah. The sequence goes on along the minus strand of NW_024070209.1, from coordinate 12,715,396 downwards.
TATCCCATATTCCAACTAGTGGTTTCTTTCTTGGGTTAGAGAGATTTAAAAAAATTAATTTATTTTTATTGGAGGATAATTGCTTTACAGAATTTTCTGTTTTCTGTCAAACCTCAACATGAATCAGCCACAGGTTTACATATATCCCCTCCCTTTTGAAACTCCCTCCCAACTCCCTCCCCATCTCACCCCTCCAGGTTGATACAGAGCCCCTGTTAGAGTTTCCTGAGCCATACAGCAAATTCCCATTGGCTGTCTATTTTACACATGGTAATGAAATTTTCCTTGTTACTCTTTCCATACATCTCACCCTTCGCTCTTCTCTCCGCATGTCTATAACCATTGGACCACCAGGGAAGTCCCAATAATCTGAATTTTTCAAAAATCCATTTGACGTCACCTGGTATATCCATATAGTTCCTTTTACCTATTAGAGTGAAGAGACTTTCTAGCATTGACCCATCCCTGGATTTCTGGAGTTAAATCTAGTTGCTCATACACTACTTTTAAAATGTATTGCTGAATTCAGCCTATTATTATTCATGTGAAGTTTTAATTTCTTTAATCAGATTTTGATATCAGAGTTTTACTGGGTTAGTAAAGTGATTTTGAGACACTACTTAATTTTTTCCCCCGGTCTTGGAACAGTTTATATAGCACAGGAATGATCTACTCCTTGAGAGCTGGAAATAGTAATACTTCTGGGCCTCATACCTTTAAGTGGATAAGGCCTTAATAGTTTTTCAGGTTTTTTGAAGCTTATTTCCGGAGAAGGCAATGGCACCCCACTCCAGTACTCTCGCCTGGAAAGTCCCATGGAGGGAGGAGCCTGGTAGGTTGCAGTCCATGGGGTCGCTAAGAGTCAGATAGACTGAGCATCTTCACTTTCACTTTTCACTTTCATGCATTGGAGAAGGAAATGGCAACTCACTCCAGTGTTCTTGCCTGGAGAATCCCAGGGATGGGGGAGCCTGGTGGGCTACCGTCTATGGGGTCGCACAGAGTCAGACACGACTGAAGTGACTTAGCAGTAGCAGAAGCTTATTTCTCTATTAAAAAATATATTTTAATATTCTATATTGCTTGCTTTCTAGTCTGTCTCTTTCCCTTTCTCCCTTCTTGAACAATTCTTTTAGAAGTCATTGGGGGACGGCTGGACAAGGTTGGGATCCAAACAAATTAGGTGGTGTCCATAACTCTAAGTTGGGCTGTTGGGGTCTGAGTGGGTAGAGAAAGCCTACATTGGTTGGCAACGGCAATGAGAGGAAATTGGTTATAAATGGAGGGTGGGGAATTGACCTAATAAATAAATATATATTAAAGAATACTGTGAGTCAGTTTCTCACTGTCTGAGAAGGGAGTCACAGTTATGGGAAGGAAGAAAACTAGAATTAATCCTGTGGTGTTGAATTGGAATTGGAAGTGTGGTGTGAATTCATGGTTTTCAAAATATAGAATAGATACAGAAATAAGTGTATGTATGTGGTTTTCTTTTGTTGTGTAATAAATTACCTTAAGCCTTAGTGACTTAAAACGATAGGTCATATTTATTATCTCATAATTTCTGTGCATCAGGAATCCAGAGTGACTTAGCTGAGTGCTTCTGCCTCAAGTTTGCACAAGGCTGCCAGGATTGTAGTCTCATCTGAAGTCTCTGTCAGCAGGAGATCTGCTTCCAAGTTCACTCATGTGGTTGTTGGAAGGGTTCACTTCCTCCGTGGCAGATGACCAGAAGCACCCTCAGTCCCTTGCCATGTGGGCCTCTCAATTAGGAAAGCTCATAGCATGGCAACTGGCTTCCTTCCGAATGAGTGAATGAGAGAGAATGCCCAAGATAAAAGTCACAATCTTTTTGTAATGTGAAGTTGAACTTGAACTTCTGCCATATTCTGTTGGTTATAAATGAGTTGCTAGGTCCAGTCTATGTTTGGAAGGAGGAGATTTCATAAGGACTTGAATACCTGGGGACAGTCTTGGAACTACCGACCACAGAGAGATGGTAGATAGATAGACAGAGAGATAGATGGTAGAGATATTGGTGGATTTCTCAACTCTATTATCATTGTGCCCTAATAGCAATGAACACACCTCATACCTAGATCTTTGTTTTTAAGTACCTTTTTGCACCAAAAATAAACAGGGATTTGGAAAGAAATGGTGGATTCCTGGACTGGGGCAGGAAAATTACAAGATGAGACTGGAACATCCTGTTGTGCCAGAGAAAAAGTACTCAGAGAATGATGAGTACAGGTCAAAAGGACATAGAAAATAGTTTGAAGGGACTCCCACTAGATCTGGAATAATTTGAAAAAAATCTAAGGGAATAGTAACAGAATTTTAGATTCCCAGGTGGCACTACTGATCAAGAACCCAGCTGCCAGTGCAGGAGACATAAGAGACATGAGTTCAATCCCTGGGTCTGGAAAAACCCCTGGAAGAGGGCATGGCAACCCACTCCAGTATTCTTGCCTGGAGAAACCCACGGACAGGGGAGCCTGGTGGGCTACAGTCCATGGGATCACACAGTGTCAGACATGACTGAAGCAACTGAGTACACACAATGAATGTCTACCACTGAATAAAATAGGAATCCAGAAGCCCACATTGATATAAATAATTAAATGAATATGTGAGAAAAGAAAGGAACCTTTCCTTAAGAGTAGAATGTCAACTAATTTATAGTAGAAGGAATGGTGGGGGTTCAAAATTACTATTTGATAAAACCAATGTCCTACTGTATAGAACAACAAACCACAATCAGTATCCTGTGATAAGCCATAAGAGGAAAATATGAAAAAGTGTATATAAATATATGCACATGCATATATATATAATTGACTCACTTTGCTACATAGCAGAAATGAACACATTATAAATCAACTATTGAACAACAACAAAATCAACTGTACTCCAATAAAATTTTTAAAACCACAAAAATTACAATTTGAAAATCATCAAGGTAATGATTGATTCATCCAAGAAACATCATTGTATATTTGGAGGTGCATGAGGAACTTGTTAGTTATATAATCTCAAAGTACTTCCCCAGAAAGTACCTACTGATTACAAAGGGTAGAAGGGTCCCTTGATGGTGGAAGATATTTCCTTAATTCAGTGATTGAGGTCAAACTGAAATCATGTGACTCCTGAGAGGATGCAATGGGGAGTCAGCAAGTGATGTTCTTATTCAAAATATGAAACACGAGGAAACATCATACAAGTCCAAATTGCGAGACTTTCAACAAAACAGCTGGCCTTTATCATCAAGAGTGTCAAGGTCAAGAGCGTCAAGAAAAGATTGAAGAATTGTTTCAGACTGAAGGAAACTAAAGAGAAATGACAATTGAAATGCAGCACATGATCCTGGATTGAATCTACTTGCCTATGGACATTGAGACAGTTGGCAAAACTTCAAAGATGTCTGTGGATTAGGTGGTAATAATATAGTGATATTATTCTCCTAGTTCCAATGGGAATATCTATACTTCCCACCTCATAGTTGGTTGTGAGATTAATGTGTGGGGTGTTTAAAGTGCTCAGTGTGATACTTGGTCCTTAGCTGAATACCCAGTAAAGATTCACTGTTCTTGTTGTTGTTCAGTTGCTAAGTTGTATCTGACTCTTTGCAGCCCCATAGACTGCAGCACACCAGGATTCCCTGTCTTTCACTATCTCCTGGAGTTTGCTCTAACTCATGTCCATTGAGTCAGTGATGCCATCCAACCATCTCATCCTCTGTCACCCCCTTCTCCTCCTGCCCTCATTTTTTGCCCAGCATCAGTCTTTTCCAATGAGTTGGCTCTTCCCATCAAGTGGCCAAAGTATTGGAGCTTCAGCATCAGTCCTTCCAATGAATATTCAGGGTTGATTTCCTTTAGGATTGACTGGTTTGATCTCCTTGCTGTCCAAGGAACTCTCAAGAGTCTTCTCCAGCACCAATTCAAAAGCATCAATTCTTTGGCTCACAGCCTTCCTTATGGTCCAACTCTCACATCCATTTTTTGGAATTCCCTTGCTTTTTCTATGATCCAACAGATGTTGGTGATTTGATCTCTGGTCCCTCTACCTCTTCTAAATCCAGCTTGTACATCTGGAAGTTCTCAGTTCACATACTGTTGAAGCCTAGCTTGAAAGATTTTGAGCATTACCTTGGTTGCATGTGAAGTGAAGTCGCTCAGTCGTGTCCAACTCTTTGCAACCCCATGGACTGTAGCCTACTAGGCTTCTCCGTCCATGGGATTTTCCAGGCAAGAATACTGGAGTGGGTTACCATTTCCTTCTCCAGGAGATCTTCCTAACCCAGAGATCGAACCTGGATCTCCCGCATTGGAGGAAGGCACTTTAACCTCTGAGCCACTAGGGAAGCATGTGAAACGAATGTAATTGTATGTTAGTTTGAACATTCTTTGGCATTGCCTTTCTTTTGGATTGTAGTGAAAACTGACCTTTTCCAGTCCTGTGGCCTTTGCTGAGTTTTCCAAATTTGCTGTCATATTGAATGCAGCACTTTCACAGCATCATTGTTTAGGATTTGAACTAGCTCAGCTAGAATTCCATCACCTCCACTAGCTTTGCACACACTGATGCTTCCTAAGGCCCACTTGACTTCCCACTCTGGGATGTCTAGGTCTAAGTGAGTGACCACACCACTGTGGTTATCTGGGTCATTAAGACATTTTCTGTGTAGTTCTTCTGTGTATTCTTGACACCTCTTCTTAATCGCTTCTGCTTCTGTTAGGTCTTTGCTGTTTCTGTCTTTTATTGTTCCCATCTTTGCATCAAATGTTCCCTTGTCTGTTTAGTTGCTCAGTTGTGTCTGACTCTTTGCAACCCCGTGGACTGTAGCCTGCAAGGCTCTTCTGTCCACGGGATTCTCCAGGCAAGAATACTGGAGTGGGTTGCCATTTCCTTCTCCAGGGGACCTTCCCAACTGAGGGACTGAACCCATGTCTTCTGCATTGTAGGCGGATTTTTTTTTTTTCCCTTACCACTGAGCCGTCAGGGAAGCCCAAACATTCCCTTGATATCTCCAGTTTTCTTGAAGAGATCTCTAGTCTTTCCCATTCTATTGTTTTCCTCTATTTCTTTGCATTGCTCAGTTAGGAATGTTTTCTTATCTCTCCTTGCTTTCTCTGGAACTCTGCATTCAGTTGGGTATATTTCCCCCATTCTCCTTTGTCTTTCACTCCCCTTCTTTTCTCAGGTGTTTGTAAGGGCTTCTCAGACTATCATTTTGCCTTCTTGCATTTCTTTTTCTTTATGGTGATTTTGGTCACTGCCTCCTGTACAATGTTACAAACCTCTGTCCATAGTTCTTCAGGCACTGTGTCTACCAGATCCAATCCCTTGAATCTGTTGTTATCCTAATTACAGTCTTTTCAAAGATCCAGCTCTTGAATTTCTCAGATATATAGTTTGTATTTATAATTTATTATGTTCTAATTCATTATCTTTAAATTCTTCTCAATATTTCATAGGTTTGCTTTCTTGCTCTTTTGCTTGTATTTTGAGTTGAATACATTGTTCAGTAAATTTCTTTCTTCTGTTTAATGAGAAAAATGTAAAACTATATGCATTCTGTTCTTTAGAGTTTTGTGTTTCTTCTTTGCTATAGTTCTCCATTGTTTCTGAAACAAACATGAATTGTAATTTTGATTTCTTCTTTGACTCTAGGGCTATTAAGACAAGTTTTACCCCCTCCAGAGGAACTTCATATTTCTTTGTTTTTTTTGTTGCTATTAACTTCTAGTTTTATTACATTGTGGTTCAACTTTGCATATTGTACTATTTCTGCTTTTGAGACTTTAATGAGATTTTCCTTGTTGCCTAAGTTATGATCAAATTTGCAACTATTCCTTAGCAATTTAAAATGAATGTGTATTTTCTGTTTCTAGGAAACATATTTTGATATAAATCTATTAATTTAATAATACTTAACTCTTCTATTAATATATTCTTATTAATTTCTGTCTACTTGATCTCACAGAAATGGTGAAGAATATTAAGCCTTCTAACTATGACTGTGGTTTTTTTCAATTTCTCCTTAATTTCTAAACTTTTTGGCTATGTATATTTGACACTATATTCAGCACACACAGATTCCTGGTTCTTATGTTCTCATTTTATTGTTCAGTTGCCAACTCATGTTTGGCTCTTTGCACCTCCATGGACCACAGGACTCCAGGCTTCCTGTCTTTCACTATCTCCCAGAGTTTTCTCACATTCATGTCTGTTTGAGTCAGTGATGCCATCCAACCATCTCATCCTCTGTTGCCCCCTTCTCCTCCTGCCCTCATTCTTTCCCAGAATCAGGGTCTTTTCCAATGAATCGGTTCTTTGCATCAGGTGGCCAAAATATTGGAGCTTCAGCTTCAGCATCAGTCCTTCCAAAGACTATTCAGGGTTGATTTCCTTTAGGATTGACTGGTTTGATCTCCTTGCTGTCCAAGGGATTTTCAAGAGTCTTCTCCAGAACCACAGATTGAAAACATCAATTCTTTGGCACTCAGCCTTCTTTGTGATCTAACTCTCACATCCATATACAACTACTGGAAAAACCATAGCTTTGAGTACATAGACCTTTGTTGGCAAAGACATGTCTCTGCCTTTTAATATGCTGTCTAGGTTTGTCATAGCTCTTCTTCCAAGAAGCAAGCATCTTTTAATTTCATGGCTGCAGTCACCGTTGAGAAGGCACTGGCACCCCACTCCAGTACTCTTGCCTGGAAAAATCCTGTGGACGGAGGAGCCTGGTAGGCTGCAGTCCATGGGGTCGCTAAGATTCAGACACGACTGAGCGACTTCACTTTCACTTTTCACTTTCATGCATTGGAGAAGGAAATGGCAACCCACTCCAGTGTTCTTGCTTGGAGAATCCCAGGGATGGGGAAGCCTAGTGGGCTGCTGTTTATAGGGTCGCACAGAGTCGGACATGACTGATGTGACTTAACAACAACAGCAGCAGCAGTCACCATCTGCAGTGATTTTAGAGCCCAAGAAAATAAAATCTGTCACTGTTTCCATTCCCGCCCCCGATCTCTTCACCATGAAGTGAGGGGACCAGATGCCATGATCTTAGTTGTTTGAATGTTGAGTTTTAAGCCAGCTTTTTCACTCTCTTTCACCTTCATCAAAAGGCTCTTTAGTTCCTCTTCACTTTCTGCCATTAGGGTGGCATCATCTGCATATTTGAGGTTATTGATATTTCTCCCGATAATCTTGATCTTAGTTTGTGTTTCATCTAGCCCAGCATTTCGCATGATGTACTCTGCATACAAGTTAAATAAGCAGGGTGACAATATACAGCCTTGATGTACTCCTTTCCCAATTTTGAAACAGCCCATTGCTCCATGTCCCTTTCTAACTGTTGCTTCTTAACCTGCATACAGGTTTCTCAGGAGGTAGGTGAGGTGGTCTTGTATTTCCATTTCTTTAAGAATTTTCCACAATTTGTTATTATCCACATAGTCATAGGCTTTAGCTTAGTCAATGAAGCAGAAGTAGATGCTTTTTCTCCTGGAATTCCCTTGCTTTTTGTATGATCCAATGGATATTGGCCATTTGACCTCTGGTTCCTCTGTGTTTTCTAAATCTCTCTTGTACATTTGGAAGTTCCCGGTTTACGTACTATTGAAGCCTAGATTGTAGGATTTTGAGCATCATCTTGCTAGCATGTGAAATAGTGCAATGTTACTGTTTGAATGTTCCTTGTCATTGGCCTTCTTTGGGATAGTCTCATTTAGTTTGTATAAGTTACTAATAAAGGATAACATTTTCCCCTACTTTAGGGTTTTTGTTTTTCTGTGAGTTCTACATTTTCTAATATGAGTATTGCTATCTTTTTGCTTGTCCTTGAGTAGTGTACACCTAGCAGATTTTCTACCTTTCTCCTGGAAGGTGGTACCCTTTGTGTGGAGCTCTATAAGACCCTGTCCCTGGCTACACTTGTTTGCTTGCTCTAAGTGGGCATCTGATCCCTGCTGGGCCAATAAGAATCATCCCTGAGTGGTGGAAACTAGGGTTAAGGGCATTCACTCAGCTTTGCCACTCTAAAGATCAAAGGGGACAGATACACTGGACTTGCTGTCCTTGCAACAGCTTTCTTCCTACAGACACTCTGAGAAAGAGGGGGCATGGATTACTGCAAACGGGGAAATTAAAGGAGACCTAGACAGGTCCGTTTAGTCAGGGCTATGGTTTTTCCTGTGGTCATGTATGGATGTGAGAGTTGGACTGTGAAGAAGGTTGAGCTGAATTGATGCTTTCGAACTGTGGTGTTGGAGAAGACTCTTGAGAGTCCCTTGGACTGCAAGGAGATCCAACCAGTCCATCCTAAAGGAGTTCAGCCCTGGGATTTCTTTGGAAGGAATGATGCTAAAGCTGAAACTCCAGTACTTTGGCCACCTCATGCGAAAAGTTGACTCATTGGAAAAGACTCTGATGCTGGGAGAGATTGGGGGCAGGAGGAGAAGGGGATGACAGAGAATGAGATGGCTGGATGGCATCACTGACTCGATGGATGTGAGTTTGAGGGAACTCCGGGAGATGGTGATGGACAGGGAGGCCTGGCGTGCTGCAGTTCATGGGGTTGCAAAGAGTCGGACACGACTGAGTGACTGAACTGAACTGAACTGAACTGAGACTCTCCCCAGTATGAAGTTCCCAGTGTCATTTTAGTCCTGAGTCATTGGAGACAGGATATTTGACCATTTATCTTGCATGATTTAACACTTTGTACTCTTCATGTTTCCTTATATTTTCTTTTTCATTTTCCCATTTGCTTAAGCTTGCTTTGCAAGTGTCTTTATATTTAGAGATTAGAAAGTCCTGTTTTACATTTTGAGTTCATCTCTAGCTCCTTTAACAGGGAGGGACAGGGTCGCAAAGAGTCAGACACGACGGAGTGACTGAACTGACTGAACTGCGCTCCGTTAATCTCACATACACCACACTATATATATATACTATCTGTTTTCCAACCTCAAAAAGAACATAGTATATGTTTATTTGTGTAAGATGATTTCATGCTTTTTGAGCTTCTACCTCCTATTTTTCTTGATATAATGATATTTCAGATTAATGTCATTATTATTATTATTATTATTATTACTTTATTTCTTATATTTATGTACCTTCTTTTTCAGTGATTATTTTGAACATTTCTACTATTTTAAAAATTATGTTAATATTGATTTTAACTTAATTAACCCTTAGTTCAGTTCAGTCGCTCAGTCGTGTCCTACTTTTACTAATTATCCTTTTTGTTTCTTGCTTAGCTGAACCATTATTTTGAACAAATTTTTCTTGATGGTTGAGTGTGTGGTATACATTTGAATGCTTAAATGTTTGAAAAATATGCTTTAATTGATCTCACAAATGAGTTACAGCTTTCTTGGCTTAGATTGCAGGTTTCCCCCCCTTGGAACTTTGTAGATATTATTATATTTATCATATTTCTTTTTAGTTTTAGATTTATAGAGAAGTCTGATTCCAGTTCAATCCTCTCCACACTGACATGTAAACTTATTTTGCTCAAATACTTCAAGGATTTTGAACTTTCTCCCTGACATCTAAAATATCACCAGGAGATATTTAAGTGTGGTTCCTCTTTTACTAATAATGCCTGGCCCTCCCTGGGACCTCTTGTTTCTAAGGTTAGAGAGACTGTTCACATCTTATATTTCCCACTTTATGTATTTCCTTCTCTTTCTCCTTCTGGACTAGTGGTGAGGAACTTGGTTTACAATGCAAGTTTTATTGGTATGCAGGTGTAGTAAGTCCAGATCTGGAGACGATTGTCACTGAAAAGGTAGTTTGTTCTTCACAGTTCCCAAGAGGAGGGAAAATGCTGCACCGTCAGGCCCACATGGGGAAGCACCAGGGTCAGTCAGGAGGCAGGATGGGTGAAGGGAAAATATGAGCAAGGGCCTTTTTTGTGGTTTCGGAGAGAATGGATAAGGTAGAGTAAGGAGCGGAGAAGGCAATGGCACCCCACTCCAGTACTCCTGCCTGGAAAATCCCATGGACGGAGGAGCCTGGAAGGCTGCAGCCCATGGGGTCGCTGAGGGTCGGACATGACTGAGCGACTTCACTTTCACTCTTCACTTTCATGCACTGGAGAAGGAAATGGCAACCCACTCCAGTGTTCTTGCCTGGAGAATCCCAGGGACGGGGGAGCCTGGTGCGCTGCCATCTCTGGGGTCACACAGATTCGGACACGACTGAAGCGACTGAGCAGCAGCAGCAGCAGAGTAAGGAGGCTTAGGATTTTCTAGTTTGAATAATTTCAGCAGGCTCTGGGACATACCTCGCTGTCTGGTTCCTGCCCTGAGATGATTAGGGCAAGGGGCAGGTGGATAAAGGAAGAAGATGGCGTATGGGCACTGGATTGGTTGGTTTGCAGATGAAGGGTGCCTGCAGGTGAGTCCGTCACTATGTCTAGGAATTCTGCGGGGGTCACCGTGGCTTCAGATATTAAAGCATCAGGAAATATTAAAAAAAGACATGATATTATACAGAGTAGCTACTGGAAGCCCCCCAAATAACTCTACTGTATCTATAATTATGTTTGCTTGATTGTAAGAATATTGCAATATTGAAATAACATTATTACTATTTTAACATATTATATTATTAAAACTTACTAGAGGTTTTCTTTTTTCTCAGGCGAACACTTTTTATTTCATTGATTCTTTCTACTTTTTATTTTTATTATTTTGGCTTTCATCTTTACTATTCTTTTTTCTGCCTTCTGGTTTGCCGCATTATCCCAGTTTCAACCCCTTGATGTTACTCCTTAGTCTATTTATTTTAAATCTTTCTTGATTTCTGATAAATACACATTGATCTAAACATTTCTCTCTAGGGGCAACTTCACAAATTTTGATATACTATGCTCTTGTTATTATTGTTCATTTCTAAAATTTTCACAATTTTTGTTACAATTTCCTCTTTAACCTATAAATTATTTGGCAGTGGGATTGTTTTGCTTGTTCATTCCTAAATATATGGGCTTTGGGGTGCCCTCTTTTAATGGTTATTTTGAGCTTTATTATGTGGCAGTCGGAACATGTGTTCTCTATCATGCTGAGTCTTTGGAATTTGGTGAGACTAACTTTGACATGCAGTTTCAGATCAAATATCACAAATGACCCATGTGTACTTGAGAGATAAGTGTGTTTTCTATTTATTGGGTGCAAAGTACTACATGGTTTTATTATATCAAATCTATAATTTTATTATTCATATCTTTAATAATCTTGGAAATTTTTGACTGTATCATCTATTCATTTCTGAGAAAGTGGTCTATTCTGATTGTGGATTTGTCAACTTCTTTTAATACTGTCAAATTACATATTTTGAGTCTGCACTGTTAGTTGTATACAAACATTATAGTTATATCATTTTAATGAATAATACTTTTTAAGACTAGAAAATGTTCTGGAATGTTCTTTCTTATTTCCATAAAATTAATGTTTTCTTTCATTAATATTTTTCCAGTTACCTTTTGGATAGCATTTTATGTGTATGTGTTTTGCCTATCTTCATTTCCAACCCTTCTGTCTCAATTTTATATAATTGCTTCTTAAATAGCATAAAATGAATTAAAGCAAAAACACTGTGAAATTTGCCTTTTAATAAAGGGTGTAACCCATTTAGGTTTATTTGTTATGAATATCAAATGTAATTATGTCTGCACTATCATTTTTGTTTCACTTAGCATGATTTTTCTTTTCCTCCTTACCTCCCCTTCATGTATACTTTCTGTTGAATCCATTTTTGTTCATTTTTTTCTCTTCATGTTTGAAAATTGCACTTTCAAATTCTATTCTTTGGGTGAACAATCTTTTTGGGAATTGGTACTTCATGGGTGTGTTCTCCCAAATGCCCTTCCCTATAGGGCAATTTTGTGGTTACTGTTCAGTTGCCCAGTCATGTCTGACTCTTTGCGAACCCATGGACTGTAGGACGCCAGGCCTCTCTGTCCCTCGCTATCTCTCAAAGTTTGCCCACAGTTTGCATCAGTGATGCCATCCAGCCATCTCATCCTCTGACACCCTCTTCTCCTTCTGCCCTCAATCTTTCCCAGCATCAGGGACTTTTCCAATAAATCAGCCGTTCACATCAGATGACCAAAACACTGGAGTTTCAGCTTCAGCATCAGTCCTTTCAACAAGTATTCAGAGTTGATTTCCCTTAAGATTGACTGGTTTGATCTCTTTGTTTTCCAGGGGACTCTTGGGAGTCTTCTCCAGCACCACAGTTAGAAGACATCAATTTTTTGGCATTCTGCCTTCTTTACAGTCCAGGTCTCACAACTATACATGCCCACTGGGAAGACCATAGCCTTGACTATACGGACCTTTGCTGGCAGAGTAATGTCTCTGCTTTTCAACACACTGTCTATGTTTGTCATTGCTTTCCTGCCAAGAAGCAATTGCCTTCTGATTTCATGGCTGCAGTCACCATCCCCAGTGATTTTAGAGCCCCAAAAGAGGAAAATTTTCACTACTTCCACCTTTTCCCTTTCTATTTGCCTTGAAGTAATGGGGCCTGATGCCATGATCTTCGTTTTTTAATATTTAGTTTTAAGCTGGTTCTTCCACTCTCCTTCACCTTCATCAAGAGGCTCTTTAGTTCCTCTTCATTTTCTACCATTATCACCTGCATATCTGAGGTTGTTGATGTTTCTCCTGCCTATCTTGATACCAGCTTGTAACTCATCCAGCCTGGCATTTCTCATAATGAGATCAGCATATAGGTTAAACAAACAGGGTGACATCAGACAGCCCTGTCATATTCCTTTCTCAATCTTGACCCAGTCAGTAGTTCCATACAGGGTTCTAACTGTTGCTTACTGACCTGTATACAGGTTTCTCAGGAGACAGGTAAGATGGTTTGGTATTCCCACCTCTTTAAGAGCTTTCCATAGTTTATTATGATCCATACACTCAAAGGCTTTGGTGTAGCTGATGAAACAGAGATAGATGTTTTTTTTGAATTTCCTAGCTTTCTCTATGATCCATAGCATGTTGGCAATTTGATCTCTGGTTCCTCTTCCTTTTCTAAACCCAATTTGGACATCTGGAATTTCTTGGTTCGATAATGCTGAAGTCTAGCATGCAAGATTTTAAGCATAACCTTACTAGCATGGTTGTCTGTTAGTTGCTCAGTTGTGTCTGACCCTTTGTAACCCAGGGACTGTAGCCCACCAGGCTCCTCTGTCCATGAGATTTTCCAGGCAAGAATACTGGAGTGGGTTGCCATTTCCTCCTCCAGGGGATCTTCCCAACCGATGGATCCAACCTATCTCTCCTGTGTCTCCTGCATTGCAGGTAGGTTCTTTACCCGCTGAGCCATCGGGGAGGCCAAAAGCTAGCACAAGGAGCTGGGCGTGCGTGGCCTGGGGCACAGGGCAACAGGCAGCAGAGGAAATCCATGAAATGAGGAAGAAGGGAGGCGATCACCCGGCCAGACCACCTGCTCTGCCCTACCTCTGGCTAGGATGGGCTGACTGCCCATGCTGGATCCACGAGGGCCACAGCATGCTAACCTGGCAGCATGGAGGAAGGTGAGGGGTCCCCAGTCACGGGCCACACTGGGGACAGCCTACACGTCGGCACGGGAGATGAGTACAATTGTCCAATGGTTAGCACGTTCTTTAATACTACCCTTCTTGGGAACTGGAATGAGGATTGGCCTTTTCCAGTCCTTTGGCCATTGCTGGGTCTTCCAGATTTGCTGACACACTGAATGCAAAACCTTGATGGCATCATCCTTTAGGGTTTGAGTATTTCTATTGGAATTCTGTTGCCTCCACCAGCTTTATTAACAGCAGTGTTTCCTAAGGCCCAATTGACTTCATTGTCCAGAATGTCTTGCTCTGGGTGGCTGACCACACGATGCGTGTCATCCATTCATCTGGATATTTTATATACTGTTCTTCTGTGTATTCTTTCCATCTCTTCTTGGATTCTTCAGTGTGTACTAGGTCTCTACCGTTTGTGTCCTTTATTGTGCCCATCTTTGGGCAAAATGTTCCCTTAATATCTCCAGTTTCCCCTAAGAGATCTCTAGTCTTCCCTCTTCTGTTGTTTTCTTCTAGTTTTATGCACTGTTCATTGAAGAAGACCTTGTCTCTCTGCGCTGTTCTTTGGAAATCTGCATTTAGTTGGATATACCTTTCCCTCTCTCCCTTACTTTTTGCTTCTATTCTTTCTTTAGCTATTTGTAAGACCTCCTCAGATAACCACTTTGCCTCCTTGCTTTTCTTTTTCTTTGGGATGGTTTTGTTCTCTGCCTCCTGTATGACACTACGGACCTCCATCCACAGTTCTTCAGGAACACTGTTTACAAGTTCTAATCCCTTGAATCTATTCGTTACCTCCACTGCATATTCATAGGGAATTTGATTTAAGTAATACCTGGCTGACCTAGTGTTCCCCCAACTCCAACTTTCTTTAATTTAAGCCTGAATTTTGCTATGAGAAGCTGATGATCTGAGACACAGTCACCTCCAGGTCTTGTTTTTGCTGACAGTTATAGCTTCTCCATCTTTAGCTACAAAGAATATAATCAATTTGATTTTGGTATTGGCCATTTGGTGATGTCCGTATCTAAAGTTGTCTCTTCTGTTGTTGGAAAAGGGTATTTGCTATGATCAATGCATACTCTTGGCAGCATTCAGTTAGCCTCTGCCCTGCTTCAATTTGAACTCCAAGGCCAAACTTGCCTGTTACTTCTGGTATCTCTTGACTTTTTACTTTTGTATTCCAATCCCCAATGATGAATAGAACACCTTTTTTGAGTGTTAGTTCTAGGAGATCTTCTAGGTCTCAACTTCAGCTTCTTTGGCACTGGTAATAGGGGCATAGACTTGGATTATTGTGATGTTGAATGACTTGCTTTGGAAACAAACCAAGATGGTTCTGTCATTTTTGAGGCTGCACCCAAGTACTGCATTTCAGAATCTTTTATTGATTATGAGGGTGACTCCATTTCTTCTATGGAATTCTTGTCCACAGTAGTAAATACAATGGTCATCTGAATTAAATTCGCCCATTCCAGTCCATGTTAGTTCACTGATTCCTAAGACGTTGATGCTTATTCTTGCCATCTCCTGCTTGACCACGTCCAATCTGCCTTGACTGATGGACCTAACATCCACGTTCCTGTGCAATACTGTTCTTTGCGGCATCAGATTTTACTTTCATCCCCAGACACAACTGAGTATCATTTCCACTTTGGCCTGCTGCTTCATTCTTTCTGGGGCTTTAGTAGTTTTCCTCCACGCTTCCCCAGTAGCATACTGGACACCTTCAGACCTGGGGGACTCATTTTTTGGTGTTATATCTTTTTGTGCTTTTATGCAGTTCAGGAGGTTCGATGTTTGTTCATTTCTTTCTCTTCATGTTTGAAAATTACAGTCTCAACCTCTATTCTTTGGGGGAATAATCTTTTTGAGAGTTGCTATTTCATGGGAGTGTTCTCCCAAATGCCCTTCCCTATAGGACAACTTTGTGGTTACCTTATCCCTACTCTGAACCATGGGATTCAGAGTTGTGAATAAGAGATTATATGAACAACTCCATCTAGGTGTCTTCTCCACGTGGATGGGGTAGTTTTGAACTTCATATCTACATAGGGAACATGGAAGAGCTTGGTTTTGTTATTGGGCTTCATCTCTATTTCTGGCCTTGGATAGACAGCATGTTTCCAGACCCCTGCCCAAGGCTGACCAGAGTCAGTCCGCCTCCCCAGTGGGTGGGCCGTATGTTCATGGCTCCCTCCATGGGCTTCACGGAGCAGCCCAGTCCTGGCCTAGCAGCCCAATCCCCAGTGACTGGTCTTTGTACCCAGTTTTCAGCTGCACTTCAGCTCCTGTTCACCACTTTGGTTTCCTTCTCCATCATTTGCCTGTAAAAATCTTCCTTTTTATATTCTTTTTAACATATACATATATTCTAAATTAACAAACCTATCTGTTCTTCTTATATATAGAGATGGAGGTAGACAGTTTGATGTCTTGACCGAAAAGTCTCATATTAATTATTCATATATAAATTAGAATGAATGACTAAATGTGCTAAATGACTGACACATTTTGGAACATGTTAGGGTGAAATTCCCCTCTGGGCAGCCATCATCTGGGAAGCAGGCCTCTGTCCTCTTCAAGCAGCCCTAGAGGCCACATCTTCATTGTAGTTTATCCTGTGCCTTTGGTGTCTCTGGGCTCTTCATGGGTCATTGTGGTCCTTACTGCCTCGCTCCTATTCTCACTGGCCCAGACAGTGAAACTTGACAATGTCTTCTGAAATACCCACAAGCAACTTGAAGGTCAAAGAAGGTAACTCAACAATGCAATAGCAGAGACAAAGTGTGCTGATAGAGACGGCTGAAGTGGAGCTAAGGAACAGTTTCTGAACTGTTCTGAATGCTGAAAAACTGTGTTCAGATGTTTGCCCAGGGCAGTGCTGGGCTGGCTCCAGAGCTGCTGACTGGGCGGATCTGGCCCTGAACCTCTTCCTCATCTGTGGGCACTGGCATCATAGTGCCCAAGTCATTGGTGCTGCTGTTGACCAGGCTGCTGGGGTCCCCCCAAACCTCTTACATGGTTCCCCAACACTTCTTCCTGCCTTTTTGAGTCAAACAAATTCACTGAATGCTTGATGAGGCTGGCACGAGCCTCTCTATTCTCACTCCCTCAGTGTAGCACATTAATGCTAAATATCATTTATTGAGCACTTACATGGGCTTCACATCAGACAGACCCTGTGCTGAGGGCTGTGTCTTCTTTCACCCTTGGTGGAAACTTACATGCTGTCATGATGTGGGGACTAACGTTATCACCATCTTAAACTCTTTTACATGAAACTGAGGATTATAGAATTTAAGCCCATGCCCAAGTTCATACACCTTGCACATGGCAGAGTTGGGGACGAAACCCAGATCTGTCTGATCTCAAAAGCTGAGCTATTTCCTCCATACTCTTATGCTGACCCACACAATAGGAGTCAGAAGTGACATCAAGATTTGCTTCCAGGGTAACTTCCAATGCAGTTTCCAAATGGCCAGTCTTGGCTGGGGGAAGAGCTAGAGGGGCTCCCCAATTGACTGCTTCTCTAGGAAATGACACAGCTCTCTCAGGGTCTTCTGGAAGGAACTCAACACATTCTATAGGATGATGAGCTCGTTCAAGCCACTCTGGCTGGGGGGGCAGGTTCTGGACAGCTGTGAGTAGCTAGATGTCAGGGGAAGAATGAGCAAAGGCTGGCCATGACTGGAGGGAAAGGAGAAAATGGTGAGAAGATACTTAGGGGTCACATATGCCTGGTGAGTAGCATCCCTCTACTCACCGTAACCCAGCAGTTGTCACTTAACGGAAATTCTTTCTACCCCCATCCGCGCTTCTACAAGCATCCCCTTTGAGTACCCGGTTCCAGTTCTAGGATCTCTCCCAGATCAAGTCCAGTTTCAGAACTACCTGATCCAGAAGGGTCTGTTCTGCAGTCTAGCCACTTTCCCTTCAGCTGTCTCTTGGAACTGTGGGATGGAGTTGCTCTGTTTGTGCTGGAGGAGGGGAAGAAATAATCTAACAGAAGGTTAGAGCTACACCCCTCCACAGGGTCTCCCCACTTCCCGGAGATCCTCTGGTGTCCTGTAGCCCAGTCCCACTGCAGCAGTTACTGTTCCACAACTCATGCCCATGGAGGACCCTGTCGACTGTCTGCAGGGTCTGCCTGGGCAGGGGAGACTGCACTCAGGTGGCGAGGCCCCAGTACCCAGGGCCCTTCTGCCAAGGTAAGCATCTGCAGTGATGTCCATTGCCCGTCTGCCACTGTGAGAGGCCCTGCTGGCACTTGGCCTGGCAGTGAGCCAGTTCCTCCCAAGGCCAAATTCTGACTCCTCTTCCAGGAAGCCTGGACAGCATGGACAAGGGCCATGTGAAGTAAGACTTCCCTGACCCAGCCCTCCTAACCTCAAGAGGGCCAGATGACCCTCCTCTAGTCTGAAAGCTCTGTGGCTCAGGGCTGTTGGAATCCTCGTCTTCCCTAAGGCTTGTTTCTCCTGGGCCTTGATGTCTCTGAAACATGATGGTGTGGTGGGTGGAAATGTGCCCCTGTCCTTTCCCTTTGCTGGACACTACTGCCTACATCTAAAAGGAGTCACTGTTTCATCCTCCCAGGAAGAGAAAAGTTTCATTCAGGATGGGACACATTCTGCTGCAGTGCTGCGTGTACTCAGGTGCTCCAGTCGTGTCCGACTCTCTGTGACACTGTGGACGGTAGCCTGCCAGGCTCTGCTGTGTGTGGGCATTCTCCAGGCAAGAATACTGGAGCGGGTTGCTGTGCCCTCCGCCAGGGGATCTTCCTGACCCAGGGATCGAACCTCGGTCAAGATGTCAAACCGTCTACCTTCATCTCAATATATAGGAAGAACAGATAGGTTTATTAATTTAGAATATATGTGTATGTTAAAAAGAATATAAAATGGAAGATCTTCACAGGCAAATGATGGAGAAGGAAACCAAAGTGGTGAACAGGAGCTGAAGTGCAGCTGAAAACTGGGTACAAAGACCAGTCACTGGGGATTGGGCTGCTAGGCCAGGACTGGGCTGCTCCGTGAAGCCCATGGAGGGAACCATGAACATACGGCCCACCCACCGGGGAGGTGGACTGACTCTGGTCAGCCTTGGGCAGGGGTCTGGAAACATGCTGTCTATCCAAGGCCAGAAATAGAGATGAAGCCCAATAAGAAAACCGAGCTCTTCCGTGTTCCCTATGTAGATATGAAGTTCAAAACTACCCCATCCACGTGGAGAAGACGCCTAGACGGAGTTGTTCATATAATCTCTTATTCACAACTCTGAATCCCATGGTTCAGAGCTAGGGATAAGGTAACCACAAAGTTGTCCTATAGGGAAGGGCATTTGGGAGAACACTCCCATGAAATAGCAACTCTCAAAAAGATTATTCCCCCAAAGAATAGAGGTTGAGACTGTAATTTTCAAACATGAAGAGAAAGAAATGAACAAACATCGAACCTCCTGAACTGCATAAAAGCACAAAAAGATATAACACCAAAAAATGAGTCCCCCAGGTCTGAAGGTGTCCAGCATGCTACTGGGGAAGAGTGGAGGAAAACTACTAAAGCCCCAGAAAGAATGAAGCAGCAGGCCAAAGTGGAAATGATACTCAGTTGTGGCTGTGTCTGGGGATGAAAGTAAAATCTGATGCCGCAAAGAACAGTATTGCACAGGAACATGGATGTTAGGTCCATCAGTCAAGGCAGATTGGACGTGGTCAAGCAGGAGATGGCAAGAATAAGCATCAACGTCTTAGGAATCAGTGAACTAACATGGACTGGAATGGGCGAATTTAATTCAGATGACCATTGTATTTACTACTGTGGACAAGAATTCCATAGAAGAAATGGAGTCACCCTCATAATCAATAAAAGATTCTGAAATGCAGTACTTGGGTGCAGCCTCAAAAATGACAGAACCATCTTGGTTTGTTTCCAAAGCAAGTCATTCGACATCACAGTAGTCCAAGTCTACGTGTTTCCTGAGTTGGTAGGCAGGTTCCTTACCGCTAGTGCCACCTGGGAAGCCCCAAGCAAACCTCCAGTCTCACTTTTTAAAGACTGCATGCATGCTTGGCTATTCAGTAATGTCTGACTCTGCAATCCCATGGACTGTAGCCCATCAGGGTTCTCTGTCCATGGCATCTGCAGGTGAGAATACTGGACTGGATAGCCATTCCCGTCTCCAGGTATCTTCTTGACTGAGGAATTAAACCCAGGTCTCCTGCATTGTAGGCAGATTTTTTACCATCTGAGCCACTAGGGAAGCCCAGGTTTAAAGCAGTGAAGTTTTATTTTTCACTCATGCTTCATTGTCCATCGTGGGTTCACAGGAGGCCCATCCACATGGTCCTAATGTAGGACGCAGGCTGATGGAGCAGCCTCTTTGGAACAGTGCTGGTTGCTGTGACAGAGTGCAAGGGCTCTGAGGGGCTTCATACTGACAATGAAATGCTCCAGCCTGGAAGTGACCCATGGTCCACCAACCACAAGGACACTGAGAAGTGTATTCGGAAAGCAGAGGGGTGGAAGTATAAACCACAGGACTTGCAGTGTGGCAAAACAAGGACCTATTTCTGGAAGGCTGAGGGCTGGTGTTTCTCAAATCAGTAGGCACCTGGGGAGACTGATTTCTCCAAGTGCCTCTTTATTCAACACTATTGGCTTTGGAGCTAGCCCATCCTGGATGAAGTTTGGATACTGCCATGAGCTAGATGTGTGACTTTGGGCAAATTGCTTAGCCAATCTAAGCCTCAGTTTCTTCATCTGTAAAATGGTGCAATACCACCCAAGATGCCACAGCCAGTAAATGATAGGGCTGTGATTCCCAACCACCTGGGTCTGGGTCCACAGCCAATTCTTTCAAAATCGAGTCTTCACTGGGTAAAAAACAACAACAAAAACAAAAACAAAGTCCAAGTGACTTAATAATACTCAAATGGCACGAGATGGGAGTGTAACCTGATCCTTGTTCTACTCGCCCATTCTTCTTCCCCTTGCCCTTCTTGCCCCAGTTTTCTCCCCAGTAATCCTGGGTGCTCCTGAGCCTCCCTCCAGCCCCAGCTCCAGTCTGCCTGAGGGTAGAGCTTGTTCCCAGCTACTTGAGAGGCGTTTGCAGGGGACTGATGATGGATCTGCTTCAGACCCACAAAGCCAAGGTTCTCACCTGGCCCTGCCTCTCATTGTACATGAAGTGACCCCCACATAGCCAGAGGCCCTGACCTCAGCCTTTCTTAGCCCTGGCTACACTTGGGAGGGATGTGGGGGGTCCCCTTTGCAGAAAGGAGGAAAAGGTTACAGAATCACTCTAAACAAGGCAAAACAAAGCCATTTATCTTGGGACATTAGTCACTGAGTTGCTGATGCAGGAAAACATGCTGTACTCTTGGCAATTGCCATTTACATTAGAACAGGATGATTTGTGGACTTGGAGGCCTGAGACCCTTCCAGATTCCCCCACTCACTTCTGTCTGTCCCTGCAAGCGCCAGTAGCTTCTCCCTGGGGAAGAGGGGCTGGCCTGGGCCTCGGCCTAACAGGTGCTCATTCTCTTCCATGTAGACACGGGCGCGGGATTGCAGGAGGTGCCCCAGGCTCCCAGAGCTGCACTCGCTGGCTTCAGTGTCAGCATCACACTGTATGTGTGGTCTTTCCTTCTTGGCTATAACAGTTTAGTGTTGAGAGGAAGGCTTTTCAATCCCCACATCTGCCTATATTCTAAAAGATGACATCACCACACACACACACACATACGCACACACACACACGCATACACACGCACACACAGAGTGTCCCAAAGAGGAATGGAAGTTGCCCCGTTCAGAGATAATGCTCTCTTGTACCAGCTTAGGTGATGAAAGTGTTAGTGATGAGAGTGTTAGTCACTCAGTTGTGTCTGACTCTTTGTGAGTCCGTGGATTGCAGCCCACCAGCCTGCTCTGTCCATGGAATTCTCCAGACAAGAATACTAGAGTGGGTTGCCATTTCCTTCTCCAGCAGCTTAGGTGACATACAAAAGTAAATCAGGAGAAAAGAACTTGAGGGAAGTTGGGGGCCCACTATTTCATCCAGAGTCTTCTTTTCAAGGTGACCTGATATTTGGTTTGAAGTAAATCCCGGGTGGCGCTCTTGCCCACTTTCACATACAGGACAGGCGCCTTCCCCAGCCTTAGGTCCATCCATCCTCTGCGCTCCTGGTCATGGCGTCTTTCACGCCCACTCTCTACCTATATGCTCGAGGGGGGAGCATAGGGCCTGGCCCAAGCCAATAGGATGATCAAATTCTTCCAGTCTCAGCGACTGGTTCACAGATGGATATTTAACCCAGGCAGAGTCAATGAGTTTCAAGAAAACATTCGCTGTATTTCTGAGAGTGAAGCTCTAGCGAGGAAGGAAAGGAGAGTGAAAGTGAGTGTGCCATTGGCACAGGGTTTCTTCTCCCGCGCAAGGTGGTG
This sequence comes from Oryx dammah, assembly GCF_014754425.2. Taxonomy (NCBI): domain Eukaryota; kingdom Metazoa; phylum Chordata; class Mammalia; order Artiodactyla; family Bovidae; genus Oryx; species Oryx dammah. The sequence goes on along the minus strand of NW_024070209.1, from coordinate 12,693,361 downwards.
TGTGGGGGTTGGGCACTGCTCTCTGGAATGGGGAGCTGGGAGGTGCTGGAGGGCCACCTCATAGAGCTGAGGATGAAGTAAAGACACAGAGAGAAACTGAGTCTCTGGTGATGTCCTTTAAGCAACTGGGTTGAACTTCTCTGGCTCAATCTGTTGAGTTTGGGGTGAAAATCAACACATTCTTTCTGTTGCTGAGGTCAGTCTCAGGTGTCCTTTGGGACATGTGTGGTCATAAGAGCCCTTGACCTGTGTGATGAGTAAGTGTGTACAGGGCACAGAAGACTGTGAAATCCAGCCTCAGATCCTTTGCCCAGCGCATCCCACCACTGAGAACACCACTGTGGCCTAGAGGGACTCTTGTCCTTTTTGTGAACCCACCCTCCTTAGAAGCACTCCATGACCCTGGGACCCAGCCCGCACCTGGGGCAGACTATGCGCTGCAGCAGGACGCTGTCACACCAACTGGGTCTTGTCCATCTTCTCCACCGAAAGACGAGCCTGTCCTTGCCTCCAGTTCCTGTGGCCCTGGCACATAGTGGGTGGGCATTCAGTAAGTGACTGCTCTCCGAGCAGCTATGCTGGTGGGAAGGCAGGGTTAGGGGAGCTGGGGGAGCAGGCAGACCTCAGGGGTACGACTGCAGGAGTCCAGATCAGAAGCTGTGATGACCTCAGATGGGAAGAGAGGAGATCTGGGACAAGGAGAGAAGATGCTTTTAAAACATGGGGGCGAGGGGCGGATCCTTGCAAGCTGGAGCCAAGAACAGTCCATGTTTGACACAGGAGGTGTGGTGAGTGGTATGGAAGTCCTAGGACTGAATCACAGAGAGTAGCTTCAGAATGGAGTGTGGTCCGGGTAGGGGGCCATCTCTTGGTCTTGGTTGGGAGGCGTGTTCCTCTGTGCTCTCCTAGCAGGACAGACAAATTAGCAGGTGACCCTGATCCCTGCCCACACCCTGTGCTGACCTAAGTCATCAGAATGAGGGTGGGATAAAGTAAACATTCCCAACTTTGGAATATATTTTATACTTCAAATGACAAAGAGGTTCCTGAGGTCCCGGCTGTAACTTGGAACTGATAATGAACATTGAGCTGGGAGCGGCGAATCAGTGTGTCTCCCCCACTTCAGATCTCCTTCCACTCCCGAGCTCTTCTTTGAGGCTAATACCATTTTGAGGATGCATGGAACTAGCTCCAGTGGCATGTCTTTTCTCTTTGAGCTATAGATGTCCTGGCCTTCCATCTTGGCTGCTGCCCAGTGGGGATAAAGAGCAGCCAGGGTGGAGTCCTAGGAGTGAGGGCAGGGGCTGGGGTAGTAACCTGGAGCAGAATGTTTGAGGCTCCAGTTCCAGCAGGGAGTAGAAATGAGAGTAGAGAACCAGAGGCACAGGTAGAAGATGGCAGGGTGAGGAGGAGGCTACCTCCAGATATCCTTGAGGATACTTTGGCTCTGCCCACTCGAGGCTGCCAGACAAGGCTGTGCAGATTCTGGTTGCCAGAAGAGGAAGAGGTTACCAATGTCTCCCTGGGCCAGTCTTCTGATTCAGAGCCTGGCATGGATAACGCTGAGGCTCACAAGGCTAGCACTGCTTTTCATGACCAGTGTAGGCACAGAAGTCAGGGTGGTGGAGTGTGACCTAGCCAGGAATGGAGTCGATCCTAGCCTGGCCTCACCCAGCAGCAGCTTGCTGAAACTTTTTGGCCTAGAAGCTTGATGCCACCACCCCTAGGGAAAATCCAGCCAGATTTACCCTGCCTGGAGCCCTTCAGAAGCATCTCAAGTGCAAGTGCTGAAGCTTTGAGCGCTCACAGAGCTGCCGTGCTGAAGGCTAATACCCGCATCATGGGCTTCTAACCTCTGTGCTCAGCTGGCCTTGGTTCTACTGTCTGCCTAATGCTTGGCCGTGCTGCTCTTCAGGGGCCACTCCTCCCTCTCCCCTGTCCTTGCCTCCCAGCCAGCCCAGCCCAGCCCAGACCAGCCCTTTCCACCAGCGGGGGCCCTGCTTCACACCCATGACAGGTCAGAGTCGGGACTTAGTCACTAGCAGGCCCTCTGAGCACCGTCCAGAGCCCCGTGGCCTCCTCCTCCCGCCAACTTGCTCCCCCCCGCCCACCCCATGAGGTTGGCATGGAGCTCCTGAGAGCTTTTGACTTGAATGAAGGAGGAAGAGAGCACAGTGAGGCAGCCCAGGGGTGGCCAAGTTCTCCAGCCCATCCTGACTCTGCTTTCCCTTCCCTTGTTCTCTGCCCAGCCCCATTCATGCAAGAGTCTTTATATATACACATTATTTCATTTCTCTTGGGTATATGTCTAGGAGTGGAATGGTTGAATCATACAGTAGGTGTATATTGAACTTTGGAATAAACTCTGTGAGTTTAAATGTGGCAATTATTCAAAGTAATTTTCCCACTGCATGTTCCCTCCAGCAATGTGGCAAGGACAGGATGTTCCACTTGTTTGCCAACACTTGGTATGTTAGTCGTCTTAGATGAGGGCTGAGGTTACGTGGGTTATAACAGCACCAAGAAAGGGACAGAGTACAAGTGGAGAGTAAACCAAGAAGAGAAATTGGATTTGGGGATGCTGTTTGCATCTTGCCTTCATTGGTTATCTTCCCTGTGACCTTGGGCAAGTACTTGAACTTGGCTATGCTTCCATTGTCTCAGCTGGAAAACAAGAACATCACATCTACCTATGTTGAGATTAAATGAGGTAATGGATGTAAACGTATTTTCACAGTACTTGGCATCAGGCTTCCTGTTAGTCTACAGGGTCTTTGCATGAATTGGATAAAGCTGTCCGCTTTCCTGGAGAAGGCAGTGGCACCCCACTCCAGCACTCTTGCCTGGAAAATCCCATGGACGGAAGAGCCTGGTGAGCCGTAGTCCATGGGGTCGCTAAGAGTCGGACACAACTGAGCGACTTCACTTTCACTTTTCACTTTCACGCATTGGAGAAGGAAATGGCAACCCACTCCAGTGTTCTTGCCTGGAGAATCCCAGGGACGGGGGAGCCTCATGGGCTGCCGTCTATGGGGTTGCACAGAGCTGGACACAACTGAAGCGACTTAGCAGCAGCAGCAGTCCCCTTTAAAAACCAGGTGGATACAGTCCAGGGCCATGACGCAGGAGCTATACTCATATACTGCTATTCCCTAGACAAGAAGCCTTAGGCAGCACACCAACTGCACAATTATTTGCAGTGATTCTATTTGACCCACACATTCTCAACAAAAGTACAATGAGCAAATGAAGTTGAAAGGAGGAGGTGAGTGTATTGGTCAGGGGGGTCCTGTGTGTGTTGACCTCTCCCTGGTAGCCCTCTCACTTGCTCTGGTGGCTTCCCCTACCCTCCACCACCTGCTCCTTTGAGTCTCTGAGAACTTGGGCACCAATCTCCAGGTCGAATCTCCCCGCAGGGAATGTCTATGGAGTTTGGTATTTGTGTTGAGTCATACAGAGTGTGTGTGTTAGTTGCTCAGTGTGTCCGACTCTTTGTGACCCCATGAACTGTAGCCTGCCAGGCTTCCCTGTCCATGGAATTCTCCAGGCAAGAATACTGGAGTGGATTCCATTCCCTTCTCCAGAGGAACTTCCCGACCCAGGGATCGAACCCTGGTCTCCTGCATCACAGACAGATTCTTTACTGTTTGAGCTACAGGGAAGTCCTGTCATACAGAACCTTGCTTCAATTCATAGTTTGGTTCTCAAAAGAAATCCAACATCACAAAGATGTGCTTGAGGTAACAGCACCTGGGGTAACTGGGCTTGGTCTTTGGAGGGGGACAGAAGTGGAGAATAATTGGGATCCCCAGGAAACACGGCCAGTGTTGACTGTTTGCAGCAGAGAGATGCTGAGGAGTAGAGACAAAATTGAAGGATCCCAGCCTTGCTTGGAAGGTTTCTGGGTTTCTGAGATGAAACACTGGGCAGGAAAGCACCCCCTCAGAAAGCAGGCATTCCTGCTGCTCTCTCTGGCCCGAATACGCAGAAGCCCGGGACATATCTGCCTAACAGGAACTCAAGGGTGGCATGCTATGCTTAGAACACAGAATTCAGTAGATGAACAACTCAACTGAAGCAGGCTTTTTGCTTTATGTGTTTATATCCTCGAAAGGAGCCCTTCTTTACCTGAGGGACTTAGGTCCCCTTACCTGGGCTGGCCTCCTTTAATTATGAGAACCGGACTTGGGAAACTTTGCTTACAGAGAGGCTGTGGTGGAAGGGGAGGGAGAGGCCCTCAGAGCTGGGGGCTGGGCGGCCCTGATGGAGAGTTTTGCCTCTGAGCCTTCCTGTTCTCCAGCTGCACCCTGGCACACAGTAGGACTTCCTGGCGGAGTGACACATGAGTCATTTCTGAGACACTCTGGTGAGTCACTGGAGAGGCAGCGTCACCACGCTGCAATGTAGCAGCGACAGGGGATTTCAGGGGGTGCAGAGTGGGCGGGGCCTGTGGTTTCCTGTGTCCCACCCCCAGCCCCGGGGTCACCTGCTTGCTGGCCAGGAGGAGGCTGGAAGGGAGCGGACAAAGCAAGCACCTTCCAGCCAGGCGAAGAGGAGAGAGATAACTTCCTCTTTATGGTCTCCACAAATAGATTATAGTGTGACCTTCTTTCCCTTTCCAGCATAAGCGTTAGGTTAGACTTTAGGCCAGCTCTGATGAGGGAAGGAAATGCAATGGAACCCACTTTCCTCCTCTTCCTGCGCAGAACGTTTCCAAGCTTAGAAGAGCTGGCCAGACCCAGATAGGACCCCAGGGGAAAAGGTGACAGTTGGGGTTAGGTGGCCCGGGTGAAGGGAGTCAAGTTTAGCGTGGAAAGGCCACCTAGAAGAGACCACGTAGGAAGGCCTGGGCAGGGGTCGGGCTGGTAACGCCCCCTCCGTCCTCCCCTCTCCTGTGCATAGTGGATGGACACCAGGCTGCTCTGCCCCATTCCGCAGCTTCTGAAGGTGAAAGTCACCTTCCTCCGTTCTCCCCACTGCCTGCCGCTGGGTTGGGTAAGCAGGCGACATAAATCCTTCCTCGTCCCTGTCCCGTGGCGCTTGCCTGCGTGGCCCCGGGGAGGAGACTCTCGCGGCTGTAAATCAGCGTCCCCTGCGCGCCGCCTGCCCTTCATCACGGTGCTTTACGGCGCTGACACCCACCAGGATTTAGTGGGCCAGCGGGCTGAGGCCGCCTCATTGAAATGCCCCCTCTACCCTCCCACCTCCTCCCTCAGAATGGAGGCGGCAGTAAATCCTGGAGATGGCTATTTGCATATCCATCTGCATACATTTGCCCCTCAAATTGCCTGCATCAGAACTCACAGCATCACCTGAGGAGCCAGAGAGTTTCTGTTGTCCCAACTCTTGTAGAGGAAGGGGAAACTGAGGCTGGGGAGGGATGGGGCCCTCTGAGGCAGGGACAGAGTAGGGGTTCGGTGCAGAAGGGATTTAGCAGAGGCTTTTGCTGTTGTTGTTCAGTTGCTCAGTCATGTCCAGCTCTTTGGGACCCCATGGGCTGCAGCACGCTCGGCTTCCCTGTCCTTCACCGTCTCCTGGAGCTTGCTCAAACTCATGTCCATTGAGTTGGTGATGCCTTCCAAACATCTCGTCCTCTGTCCTCCCCTTCTCCCCCTGCCTTCAATCTTTCCCAGAATCAAAGGCTGGGGACATATAAACCAGGGCCCCTTCTGGCTCCCACTGTCTCAAACTGGGCCCAGCCAAGACCAGGCCCCAGTCTGGACATGAGTAATCTGTTGGGAAGGGTGAGGGCCTGGTGCAGCTGGATTCTTCTATCTGCATGAGCCCCCTTGCCCTACACCTCAACACCAATCTAGTGACCCTTGGCCCAAGAGCATCACTCATTAGTTCAGGGATGGCATCCCTGGGTTCCTTTGCCTGGGCCTCTTCAAGGGTAGGTGAGCCCTGAGCCCTCCCTCAAGCTCCCTTCTGCTCAGGAAGGCTCAGAACTTTCTGGGCTCTCAGGGAGAGGAAGGGCCATGGCAGGGTCAGCCCGCCTTTCTTCTCTTGATCCCAGGCCCCATTCAGTCTTCCAAGTAGAAGCCCCATGGGTGGGGCCCAGCACCCCGAGCTGGGCCCAGGGCTGGCTGGAGCCCAGGTCAGGGAGGTTTCCTCTGGGGGCACATGTCTGCCCCCTCCCCTGTCCCTGCTCCTCTATTGCTCACCCCTGTGGTGTGTGGTTCATGTGTTTCTGATTGACTCATAAGAAATGCCTTCTCATCAGAGGCCTGTATTGCAACAGCCTGAGGAGGCGCAGGCTTTGGGGGAAACCTGCTCCTCCTTCTGAGACCCAGAGTCCTGACAGGACTGATGTGGGCTCTTCCTTGCCCTCGGCTGGGGGGCTCCCTCCCTCTCTCTCCCAGTATAGCACCCAGGGGGGCAGCTGCCCTGGGCCCCAGATGTGGTGCCCGTCACTCAGAGTCTCCTTTCACTGCCCAGCTCCCCTCTCCACCCCACCTGCCCTGTCCCACCACCTGGAGGCTAGTGAACAAACCCCAGGACAGGACAGAGTTGCGGGTGGGAGACCCTGCGGGGCCGGGCCCAGCCACCCTTGTCTTTGCAGATCCTTCCTGGATCTCTCCAGGGCTCTGTGCTGGGAGCCCTGTATGTCCACATCAGCCCAGCTCAAGGAGGGGATAAGTGAGCACTGGAGCCAGGATGCTCCGAGTAGGGAGAGGCAGGAAGGGAAAGTCCCTGAGCATGGGCACCACCTGGCTTCCCTGAGAAATAACCCCATGAGAAGCATGGGAGCCCCCCCTGGCAGCCCTGGCTGTGTGCTGGGGGAGGGCTGGGCCGTAATCCCCTCCTTTCTGTTCTTCTCCCCAGCCCCTGCCTCTCCTCTCTCCAACCCTGTCCTGGGTTGTTCTGTTTTCTCTTCTCCGTTGAACGTCCAACTGCCTCCCCTGGTCAGGGGAGAGTCAGGTCCTTCCTCCAACCCCTGTCTTCAGGGCAGACTGGCCCAGGTGAGGTGGATAGAGAGTGTGTCAGGATGCTGAGACCCTGGACAAGCAGGAGGGTGACAAAGATGAGCCCAAACTCCCTGTCTCTGCAGCTTTTGAATAAAAATAAATAAATAAATAAACCAAGAATAACAGTAAAGAATGGAATATGGCCTGCTATTGGGTCCAGGATAGTGGGGAGCACAGAGTTGGGGGATGGTTGGGAAGATCTCCCCAGAGCCACCCTGGCTAACATTTGCTGGGATTCTTAGAAAGCGCTGCGTGGACTTTGTGGCGGCGTGGCAGCAGAAGGGACCCCCATCTGGAAGCCTTTAAAGTCTCCCTCCCCCTCTTCTCCAAACAGCTTGTTCCCAGAAAACAGGAGGAGAAGTTACCCAACAACAAGCTGGGGCTTCCTGTGGGGCTGGCGGCCCCTCCTTGCCTCTGTCGCAGCACACCAGGCCCTCACCCGCCCCCCAGGCTCTGCTCAGCAGGGCCCCTGCCTGTTACACATCACGGAGTTGGTTCCTGACACCTCCTTGACCACCTGGGTGCACAGCTCACTTCCCCCAGGAAGCCCTCCGGAAACACCTCTTGGCATTCTGGGAACTGCTCCAACTCCCTGTGAACACACACACCCAGCCTTTGTGTGTGCCCTTGTTCTGGTTCAGGCCTGCCAGCCTGTTTGCTGTTGTCTCTCTTCATCCCGTCTGGGCTGGAAGAGTATTTAGGGCTTGGTGAGCCCTCCCTTTTTATTTCACATAATGCAAAATTGAGGCCCAGAGAGGCCAAATGACTTGTCCCAACGCGAACAGAGCCAGATATAGACCTCAGCTCTCTTTCTCCCAGTCCAGATGTCCATTGCCCGCCCAACATGTCCATTTGGTTGTGTTTGTCTCCCCAGGATAACAGCACAGCCCCAAAGAGAGCCCGTAAGTTCTGACTTGATGTGCGGTTGGGCACAGCTGAGGTGCAGAAGCTGCCAGAAACTGAGGGGCAGAGACCTCGGAAAGGGGGCAGGACTGGCCAGTGACTGGGGAGGTGTGGTCTTCAGAAGAAAGAGTTGGGGCCCACCGATGCTGACCCAGAGGGCCTGGCAGCCTGGCCTGCATGCAGACTGGCCGATCTGGCTCTTGACTTGCTCACTTGGCATTTGAGGGAATCACCTTGAAATGAAAAATCTCCAACCAAAAGAGGTTTTTAAGTTTTAGATAAGCAGAGAGTTCCGTTTTAAATGAGACTCTAGTTCTTGTAAAATCTTTCCAGAACTACAGTGACTGCTAGTTCTCCGTAAGCACGGAGGCTTCCGGAGGAAGATGGAAATGGGCTTTGAAGGATGGGGATAGGCAGAAGAGCCTTCTAGAGCAGGGCATGAGCACAGACTCAGAAGGTGAGAGAGCACCGACTGACCTCAGTCACTCTGACCAGCTGTGTGGCCCGGGACTAGCTTCTTAATTAGTCTCTGCCCTGGTTTCTCACCTGGATGAAGAGGATTACAGTAGCACCTCCCTGAGGTAGCTGAGGCCATCTTTGTAAACATGAGGTAACATTTGTAAAATTCTTCACATAGTAAGTGCCCTCTGAGAGGCGCCTTTATTTACTCATTTACTTAACAACATCGCTTTCCTTGTCCTATCCATTTTAATTTCTATAAGCAACACAAGATGGTATTTACTGGAGCTTGTGACTCATGGATACTGGGCCTGGGGGCCTTTCAGGGAGAGAGATCCTGAGACTTGTACACTCTGGCCTCCTCATACAAGACGTTGTCCACTTCTGGGCCGCTCTCTCTCAGGATGCACCACCATGTGCCAAGGACCAGAAACCCCCACAGCCCTGACTCTGGGGGCAGCCTGGGTGGAGGCGGAGAGGGCGTGGGGAGGGGCATGTGTGGCCGTGGGTGACAGCTCCAAGTGAGAAATAAGCAGGAGCAGATGGAGCCCGGAGCAGAAGTTCCTGTTCTCATGCAAATGTCTGGGACAGTAAAAGTCAGGGGGGTAGCCATTGTGGGGGGCAGGGAGGAGGTGGAGGGAAGCAGGGGGAGGGGTGCAGAAGGAAGACCCCATGATGGCAGAATTAGCTCTTATTCAGAGTTGCTGTTGAATTGCTTGGGGATGGGGGTGGCCTTTCCAGTCTGCTGCCCAGGGCCCTTGGCCAGCCTACTAGGGCCCAGGCGGGGCCTGGGAGAGTGGGGAGGGGTCTGGGCCTGTGCCTGCTGGGGATGGCTTGACAGCAAGTGCTCTTCAGAGCTGATTGCATTTCCTGGCCTTTGATGCCCGAGATCAAAGCAGTGCCAAGCCCTCCCCGCCTCCCAGCTCCTGGCAGCTCCTCCCTGCCCTGGGGGTCCAGGCTGTGTGGTCGACATAGTGGCTGGAGGGGGCAGGCCAGCCTGGCATTAGTGGCAGGCCCCAAGTGACTTAGAGCAACTGACATGTGAGCTCTTTCCCACTCTGGGGTTGCCTGGAGCTCCAGCTGTGGGTGGGTGCAGCCCACATCCACTCTCTGTGCTTGTCACACTGGCTCTGTGTCCTCAGACACCCAGGGGTTAGACATGCAGGTCACCAAAAGCCAGGCCATGGGGGTTGGGTTTGGGGGTGAGGTCCACGTGGCCAGGATCAACCACAAGAGCCAAGACTGGAAACCAAGATTGGAAACCACAGCCTATTGAGATGGCCCAAGGTCTGTTTTGCTGTAGCAAGAAAGGATTGTACCTTCGGTCACGCAAACTGACCTTTCACAGGATCCTGGCTGGGAGAGGCTTGGTGCTGGTTTAGACGAGGGCCCCTACACAGACCTTCCTTCCTCTGATGGATCCTCTAGCCTCCTACTGACCATTCGGGCTTCATCCTGGAGGATCTTCCACTCCCTTGTTTCTACCTGACCTGAGCACCCCATGGGGAACTGGCCCCAGGAGCACTGGCTGCTGGGATCCTACCCTGAATGTCCAGGGATGCACTGTGTAGGTTTGTAAGGGTCCTGCACCCCACTGGGAAGCTCTCCTGGGCCTTTTTGCCTGTAGTGCCCTTGGAAGGGCTTCAAGTTCAAGTAGCTGCTCAGGGCAAACCACTTTTTGCCTGACTCCTTCCACCCAGGTGTCTATCAGCCTCTGTTTCTCTTTGGCAGAAGTATGCAAGGCATGCTAGGCAGAGGATGGGCTGAGAGTAGAAGGTGGTCCACGTGGAAGCTCTGGAAGGAAGGCAGAAGCTTCTGTGGTTGCAAACCCGCAGGTCCTAGGGGAGGGGTCCTTGGCCAGAATGACGGTAGGACTCTGGTGGTCTGCGTGCTGGCAGTGGGGCCCTGGTTCTCCACGGTGCCCACCCATGTGGAGAGGATTAGGGCCTGGAAAGACATCTTTTCCCGCTTTCCTTCTTGGAAGGAGGATCAAGGGGACCTGGTGACAGCCCAGAGATTCTGGGCATGTGGACAGGCCCGCTTTCCTTCCTGTCCGTCTCCCAGGCAGCCTGAGAGATGCACACCATCTGCTGGCAGCCCCGAGCCTCGAGCCCCCAGCCAGCCTGGGGAAGAAGCAGCAGGCAGACCTGCATTTCCATTCCCAGAGCCCCACCCCCACCCCACCCTGCTGAGAGGAAGCACTGGGCTCGGCCCAGTGGAAATAAGACAGCAGGTATTATGCACAATGATTATTGGGCTTAGTGGACCTGAGCAAAGTTGGTCAGGGTTGCAAAGATGTAGGGGCTTCTACCACCCCGACTTCCCTCTGCTCATTAGATCCAGGAGACAAAACTGCTTCAGGGGAAGGAATTATAGGACCCTGGAGGGTGGGCTTGGGTTTGGGGCTGGGAGTGAGGGTGATTGTGGCATCCTGTGCTTGTCTGGGTTTGTGTGTGGCAAGTGGCGGAGCAATTCTTAAACCTAGATGCATGCACTCACATGTACACTCATGCACAGTCACACACTCACACTTCTGTGAAGACAGTATCCAGCATTGCAGTGCTTGCATTTAGTGAGTGAGTGAAAGTCGCTCAGTCATGTCCGACTCTTTGCGGCCCCATGGACGATGCATTTGGTAGGTACACAATAAATATTTGATGCTGCCACTGCTGCTAAGTCGCTTCAGTCGTGTCCGACTCTGTGCGACCCCATAGACGGCAGCCCACCAGGCTCCCCCGTCCCTGGGATTCTCCAGGCAAGAACACTGGAGTGGGTTACCATTGCCTTCTTCGAAATATCTGATGAATGGATGGCTAAATTAGAGAATGAATGGCCCCCAAGGTTCTAGCCCACTGGGCTTCTCTTCCTCTACTCAGACCCTTAGTTTTTGAGGCTTTTTCATTCTTTATTCCTGGGTGGTGACTCAGTTATCTGGAGTAGTCACTTCTCACTGGCTGGTTGTTCTCTAGTTCTTAGCCTAACAATTAAATTGTGGCTTTCTGGGATAGAAGCTTGGCTCGCACCCCCACAAAATTCCCTTACCCTGGGTTTGGTCTTCATCAGTACCTGTTGCTGATTTCTTGGGGCTTCTGTAGGGTTGTGCAAGGTTCGGAGTTGGACACCGAGATGGCAATTGACATTCTAATCTGAGCTGTGCCCCTGGAGCATGGTTTAGGTGACCAGGAAAGGTCTGGGACTCAGGGGCCAGTCAGAATTAAGACTGGAACAGGAATTTCTAACCTGGGATTATATGTGGGGCCAGGCACCCCACTCCTTACCCCCCAAGCTCTCATTGCCACGTGTGATCCGTGTGAATGTGCTCAAGAGTGCATTCTAGAATGAAATGAAAGATATTTAACTTTGTCCCCCACAGGGATGGAGCAGCCAGAATGGACACCAAACAGAAATAGCTGCAGGTCAGCCCTGTAGCGTCCGATGGCCTCTCCTCTCCCTTCCCAGTCTCTCCCTTCCCTGCCCCTCTCCTCCCCTCCTCTTCCCTCCCCTTGACTCTCTCTCTTTCCTTCTCTCCATTGCTACCACGGATTGGGTGGTACTCCTGTGTTCTGTGTCGCAATGGCCCTCCTAGAGCCACGCCTGTCACTAAGGGACTAGAAGCTTCCATGCTGGCCCTGGTCCTGACCTCATGGGGTGACCGTGTCTGCTCCTCTCCTCTGAGACCTAAGCACAGGTGGGCATGGCAGGATTGATCATGCGGGGGAGGAGGGGATGGAGACCTTGGTCACTGGTGAGCTGTGGGGTTGGAGACTTTCAACTTGGCTTTTGTGTGTGACTCTGTAGGAACCCTCTCTGGAAGTGACTCAGTGTGACTGAAGCCACTCTGCCACACACCCACCAGGACTCTGAAGGGTCCCTCTTTCCAAGCTGCGAGCCCCCAGGTTGCTGAGCAGCAGGGGGTGCCACCCCCTGGCAGGCTGGCACCTCATCTGAGCCTCTCTGTGCTCCAAGTGTGTCTGGGTGTGTACGCACATTTGTGTGCACTCAAGTCAGCCTGTGTGGGCCGGCGTGTGCCTGTGCACACATGCCCAGAGTGAGCGCGGGCACAAAGTGCTGTGTGTGCACGGGTACACACATGCACGTGAATCTGTGTTGGGATGACGTGCCAGTGTGTGCACGCTCACAAACGGAAGACTTGGCTGGGAAACCCGAGTCTCCCCGTCCCAGGCCTCAACCCCTGCTCCCTGGGGCCCTGGTGGAGGAGAACATAGAGTCCCCAAACCCCGCGATCTGGGACGGTGGCTTCTGTCGGATCCCGCCCCCTCCCTCTCTCGACACAAATAGCTTGTGGAACAAAGGGAGCTGGGGATTTGGATTATTTATACAGTCAACATTAAGCAACTTGTGGTCTATTTAAATTCTTCTTTATTAGGCCGGGAAATTCCATGGCAAACACTCAGGCAGTAAGGAAACCTCCAACAAGGCAGCTCCCAGCTCCACACTGCCGTTTGCTTCCTCATCATCTTTCCTGCTTGCGACCTCTGACCTCTGCTTCTTCCAACCAGGCTCCCCCAGGCCATGCCCAACCCTGTCTTCCCCACCTGCATGCCCTCCGGATTCTCCCTCTGCCCTTCAACCTTCATCTCTCAAACCTTCACCCCAGGCCCCCACCCAACACCTACCCGTGCTTTCTGTGACTTGGGAGGGTCGGCCAGACACCAAGCCTTACACTTCAGAGACAGCTCTGTGGGAGCAGCGTGGAGCCACAGGGAGGGGGAGTCAGGCTTGAGAGAAGGTGGGGAGGGGCAGGCTGTGGGCCTGTGCTCACCATCAGTGTGCTCTGAAGGCTCAGGGGACCTCTGCTCCCAGAAGTGCCTCTAGTAGACAGCTTAGGCAGCAAAAGAAGGAGTCTTACCAACAGGATGAGCCACCAGCCTCTCCTCACCCCTGGCTGCTGGAGTTGTACATGGGGCCGAGCCGGGTCTGGGGCTGAGGAGGGGCCGAGGGTGGCAGAGCTCAGGGACGGCAAGATCCCTTCGGAAGGGACAGCCTCTGGGCTGAGGGTCCACAGGGAAGGCCTCTTCTCCTGACAGTGGGCCCTCCTTCTTCTCTCCCTAGGCTGTGGCCCTGAAGGCTCACCCCGAGGCAGACATCACTTGGGAAGTGGGAGGGAAGTGGGGAGGAGAACCAGAGGAGCATCCTGGGGTCTGGAGGATCTACCATTTCTGGGCGGGTGTGGGAGCCCCTCTCCTAGCTCTCGACTCCCAGGGGCCCTCCTAGCCCGGCTCTTACCTCGAGTGAAAGCTCCTCTCTCCTTGTTTCTCTCTCCAGCTAGACTGTGAGCCCCTGAGGACAGAGAATGCAGACATTCACCTAGTAGCCCAAGGCCTGGGGTGCAGGTAATAGCAGGAGCCTCACCGATGTTCCTTGAACTCAAAGAAATGGCACTTTGAGGGCTTGTGGCCCAGTCCAGTCCTCCACGTTCTCCCCTAACATAACCTCGGCCCAGAATCCTGTCCTGTTTCTGCCTTTCCCAGGGGACAGGGTCTTGCCCAGATGGAGAGGAGTCCACTGAGGGTTCAAGGCTCATTTTGAACCTGTCTTGATGGCAGGCTGTGCTGGGAGAAGGGGGACAGGCTGTGCCTCCTGGACTTGGGGGCCATCACCAGGGCAGGAAAGAGGTGAAGGTTGCCATGCCGACTCCATTCTCTGGAGATCTGACGAAGGCTCAGCTATTGTTTGAGCTGATGTTTGGGCTATGGGTAAGCAATGCGTCCCCTTCCAGGCAGACGGGGCAGGGGCGGAGAAGCTGCCCCTTCTAGATTGCAGTGTGACAACCTCTGTCTCTAAACGGCAGCTGATGGAGAGGGTGGAGAGACCGACCTAGAGCTTGCTGCCGATTATCACCTCGCTGTCAGTCCTGCCCTCTGGGCCTGTCCCTGCTGCCACCTCTGGGCCCGTGTTTCTGATTAGTGGGCCCCAGCTGTGTAGCATTAGTTGCATTTTTCCAGGATGAATCTTGGTTGTGACTTCCTGCCACGGGTCTGAACCAGCTGCCTGCTTTTGCCGCCTGCTTCTCATCCCCATCCCTTAGGCTGCCCCAAATGCCCTCACTCTCAGGGGGCTCCTCCCCGAGGGGATAGTGAGACTGCCCCTGGCTCAGGGGTTTCTTCTCCTAGGTCAGGGGAGATGTCCTTTTGCCTGCCTGGGGATGCTCAGGGCACAGCTGCTGCTCACAAGCAGAATCCAGGAAGCTTCTTAGATGTGTGGCCTTCAGTGGGTGACAGAGCCCCAGACCTTCACAGATGGGCAGATGCCACCAGACAAGGGCCGAGCAGGTCAAGACCAGGGAGGTGTTTATACAGGGCTGAGGAAGTTGCTCAGGGAAGTCTCCAAAGACCAGAAGCATCACCTTCTGGCTTTCTGGGGTCCGTCTTCTGTGCAGTCGTGTCTTGATGTGGTCGAGCCAGTTTCCAAATGAAGCCTTGAGCTGCATTAGCCCCTTTCCCTCAGGATTTGCAGTGTGCTTCCTGTGAGTTACTTAGTGAAGACACCAGCTCAACAGAGCATCCGCCTGAGAGGTAGTGAGTTCCCTGTCCTGTAGGTGTGTAAGTATGAGCTGGAGAATAAAATCTTTTATGTTCACAGTGGCCTTTATATTGCATGTGATCTTCACTGCATCCCTGTAAGGTAGCAAAGCAGGGGCGGGAGTGATCCTTACAATCTTCAGTGAAGGAAACAGGCCGGAAGGAGGGAGTGAGTATGTGTTGAAGCCTGCATTAGAACCCAGAAGTGAGACTCACCTTAGCTCAGCAAGAATTTAATCAATATGCCTCTTCTCTGGGCCCAGCCCGACTCCCAGAGACTATAAGCTCGGAGCCCAGCCTGGCCCTTGGTGTGTCCCCTTCCATCCCTCCCTGCCTCCCAGTTTCCTGGTGGATACCCCCAAACAGTCTGACAGCCCTGTCCCAGGCATGCCTGCCTGATTCTGACTGTCCCTCCTTGTCCCAGTAGCCTGCCTGCTGCCATAGCTGCTGGTCTCTGCCAGGATCATGACCTGAATCTAGTCTCTGGAGAGCAAAGCTCTAAAGGATTCTTGAGGCTGTCAGCATCCTGAATAGGAGTTCCATGGAGGGCAGGCTTGCTCCTGCGTCCCCAGGGCCCAGAGCAGGCCTGACACACGAGATGACTCAGGCTGGACAGTGAGTCCAGCAGATCTGAGATTTGGAGCCGAGAGTGACCTAGAGAAGTGGCTACAGCTGGCACTGGGGACCCCGGGGAGTCAGAGAGACCTGCTCACTCTGGGAAGGAGGCAGAGGCTGGAGGCAGGAGGTGTGAGCTGTCCTTAGGGAGAGGGGACTTGTGTTCCAAGAGCATGGGGCTCTTGAAAACACTGATCAGAGAAGGCCCGAGAGCAGCACTGGGTGCCAGACACTCTGGGTGGGATGATGTTCTCCTGTGGCCTTGGGCAGGGCTGCTGAGAGGGGACCAGATGCTGCTGGCAGCTGGGGGCTGCCAATGGGCTGCTTCTTTTCTGGACCACTGCAGGGGTACTGCGTTATAGCCCAGAACCCGTTCCAGGAGCCCCAGGCAGCAGCAAGGCTCCGGAGAGATGAGCCCATCAGTTCTCTGAAACACCCTTAGAGAGTTTTCTGGACTAATGCGTTGGGTGGTGTCAGGCAGGGGACAGAGGCTCTGCCCTGGGGAAGCCTCTGTCCCAACCAGGGAACCGCTGCCTCTGCCCTCGGGCTCCTCTTCAGTTTATGACGTGTTGACATATCATAACCCCCAGGTTTCCTTTGCCCTGGAACTAAAGGTTTTATTCCTTCAATTCTTTAGTTATTTTAGGCAAATGTGAGCTGTCTCTCTAATTATTGCAAGGAACTGCCAACAGCTACATTTGGCTAGATTGAGACTATGAATGAAACTTGTGTTTGTCTCTCACGGGCTTGGTTGGTTTTAGCCTTCTCTGTCTTTTGGATGGCTGGTGGCAGAGTGCTGCAAGTGCTGATCAGCTAATGGGAACGCACTGTTGGTTTGCCTGGGGCTGTGTCAACAGGATCTTGGAGCAGGGTGGACTCGTGTTAAACTTCTGCATGAGAAACAAATTCCCCTGTTGAAGGATGACTCCTTTAGCCTCCATCCCAAACCTGCAGAGACAGGGGGTGCTCTCTCTACTAGCTGATTTTAGGTTCTGTTATTTGCTCTAGGGCTCCAGGCCAGGCAGGGGGTCACTGAAGTTTCTCCTCCACAAGTAGCTCTTGCGGGGTCCCCCAGAGCCCCCTGGTGGTCACTATGAAGGTGTGCTGCCCTCCCCAGGGGTACTCTTACAGTCTCAAGTGGACTAAAGGAGGCTTTTCCTTTGGCAAGGGCTCCCTGTGCCGGCCCTGCGGCTGGCAAAAAGCCCCGAGTTAGAGTTTCCTTGCTGTTCGCCAGGCATAAGGTCAAGGCCCATCCCCTACTCCATGCAGTGACCCTCTTTGGGTACCTCTTCCTGGACATTCTTACCCCACCCAGCCAAGTCCTGGCACACCCAGAGCCAGACTGCATGGTGCTCAGGGTAGACCTGAGCTTCCCTGTGCTGAAAGGCCCCCACCTTCTAAGAGACGCTCAGCCATCACTACAGGGTAGAAGTGACATGGACTGGGGAAAGACAGAGCAAAAGCGGGAAGCAAGGCAAGGCCATCCTCGCCGGCCATCAGGCCAGGGCCCCTTTCACTGTCTAACTAGATAGCTCTGGCCAGAAGCAAACCTCTTCTGGGCTGAAGTGTCCTGGTCCTTGTGGGGTCAAAAGAGAAGAGGCCTTTATCATACCTAAGAGACCAGGGGAAAAGCTATAATTCTCCTGATGTTTTGCTTTGGAACATGGCTACCTGTAGCCCCAGTGATGGGGGTTCTGAAGAAGGACCCTCCATCTTCCCCCTCACCAACCATATCTCCATGGCCATATCCATCTTTCCAGTCTAAGCCTTTGAAAGCCATGTCTTGATAGGAAGAGCAGGAAGTAGCTCTTCTATAAAAGTAGAGTCTAGGCTGTGGTTTTAGACTCACTGAACAGTTGAGGATAATGGAAGGGAAGCAAGGGGCCCGTGGGGCTCCAGTCAGTCCTTCGGCCAATTCCATTAGACCAGGGTGATCTAGCCCAGCAGCAGGCCTGGGAGAACAGGAATGGTCTCCAGACTTCCCTCATATCCTATGCTCTGTTCCACCATAGACAACAGGCAGTGTGGGCTTCTCCCATGGCCCTTGCATGGCAAGAGAGCACCACAGAGCACCATAGCAGGAAGTTGTGGGCCTGTCCAGTTACTTTATACAGCCTCCCCTAGTCTGAGCTGAAACCCACGCCTGCAAGTCTTTCCTGCAGCCCTTGGGGTTTCCTCTTCAGCCTTCTGGCAAAAAAACCATTCCAACAAAAACCTCCATAGTCCCTCAAGAACTTGCTATAATTTATAGGCCTAAGGCAGCCCAAATCCATGCAGAGAAAAGTAACATTCTTCCCCAAGAAGCAACTCAGCCAGTTGAGAGAGAGAGGGAGGAAGAGGGATCATGGAGAGAGAGAGAGAGATTTTGCTAAAAGATTAACTCACTTACAAAATAAATTGGTGAAAGACAAAAAGGAAAGCTGAAAGTGAGCATATCTCATCCTCACAGCATTCAGTCTAAGGGTGACCAGTTGTCTCCAAGGACAGAGGGTGCCTTAGGACAAGGAATGGCTACTAGATTTTATTTGCCAAATGGTGTTTTTCTTTTTTTTCTCCTAGAACAAAGGGACACTTTTTCTCAAAGGTAATCAAGCCACTTCCTTTAGAGAAGCCCAGAAAGATTTGCAACTTTTTAACGAGTTTTTCCAGCATTTAAGCCATCATACAATTTAACTTTTACAATAAACTGGGGAAATTTGGTTTTATCATCCCCATTTTATGAATGAAGAAACTAAGGTTCAGGAAGCTTTGTGGCTTCTACTCTGATGAGGTAACAAAAGGAGGCGGAAGGCAGAGCTAGGTTTGCAGCCTCCAGAGCCCACACTGGGGAAGGGGATACAAGAACTTAGAGGATGTCAAGTCAAGAGAAAAGGCCACGTAGGGCTGCACAGGGATGGGAGGGGTTAAGTGCCATACTGTGGAGGTAGTCTTTTCAACACCACCCCCTCCCCCTTTTTTCTCTTCCTTTTCCACTGAGTTGACCTTTAAATTATGGCATCAGCTGCCTTGCCAGACAGGCTGCGATTTCCCCTCTCTCCATCTGCCTAGGCTTCCTCCTGGCACAGTCTCGCCTCTTGCTGCGCTCCCCTCCCTCTTTCCCACTCAATCCTTCCCTCTCCTCTGCCCATCCCATTCACAAAATCCCAGGATCACAGGAGCCCCGCTGCAGGTGGGCAATACCGCCCCTCCGACTTCCCGCCCCTTGGCCCTGCTCAGGGGTCGCCATCAAGAGTTTCTCCTCTGCACAGACCTGTTTCCACCTCCCCTGCTCTGGCCCCCAAACCTTCACGCCAGCCCCTCCCCACCGTTTCCCCATCCCCAGCTCTTTCTGCTCCCCCATCTGCCCCAGCCTAACCCCTCCAAAAAGCCTCACTGCAGGGATGTACCCTCTGCTTAATGTTCATTTGCATTTGGCCCAAGGCCTGAGCGATATTTTTTACCATGACTGTAGAATATAGCAGACATTAAATCTTATCGGTTTAATTTTCTTCCAGATAATAGTACAGCCTTTGATTTTTTTCCCTCAAACTATGGAAAAAGTGTCAAAGAGAAGTGGAACATTAATCAAGGGACTTTGATGAAAAGAATGAACGTGTTTTCCTAAGAGCCCAACATGTGGTGCAGCTGCTGGTGGATATTTAAATGACATTTTTCATATGTTGCTGTAAAAAAAAAAATCTCTTTGAGTCGATTCTGGAAATATATTCCAATTTGCTACAAGGCCAGTGGTTTTAAAATTATTTAGAAATAAAACGTGTTTATGATTTCTGCTCTACTTTGTATATTTGTCTGCTGCAGGCCTCTTTCCTTTGAGGAGGGCCTTGCCTGTTTCTCCCAGAAGCTGCAGGCCTCTTAAAGGCAGCAACATTCAGCTTTGGCCTAGCACGTTGCTTAGTCCCAGAGGCTTAAACTGTGATGGGAGGGATTTAGATGAGGAAGAAAAAGAAAGTGATGGGGAATGTCATTATGCTTTGAAAGGTCTGGGGAAACTTTTATAAAAGGCATGATTTCTCCCGTAAAAGAGAAAATTATTAACTCATTCAACTCCTAGGTTCCCTTAGAACCTGAACACCTACCTGAGTGAGGGAAAGCCAGAAGCTGGAAAACCTTGGCCTCCAGCCTCTCATGTGTGGAGGAAGCCCCAGTCTCATCTGCGCTGGGGAGACCTGAGTTTTCACTTTATTTTTGTGCCCACTGGGCTGGGAAATTCTTGGGACGATGCTTCCCTCCCACCTTGTTGGGATTCCTCCCTTGGAAGATCCTTTAGAGCTTTCCAGACTCCTGATTGCTGAAGGACCAGTTTCTTCTCTCTGAACCGAGCCACAGGCAAGGCCTGGCTGGCAGCAATGGGAGGACGTAAATGAAGTTCCAGACAGGGAGTGGCCCACAGACCCTCCCCAGGGCCAGGAAGGCCCGTGACCCGGAGGTTTGCTGACCTTCCCGAGGCAGGGTGGCTCCTGGGTGAGATGAGGAAAGGCCCAAGACTTTCCCTGACCTGGCCTGGGCCCTGCACTCCCAGTGGCCCTGTCCTGGCTGACCAGTGGGGGGCACACTCTCCCTAGTTTTCCTGTCTCCATGGACGTTATGAAGGACCTGAAGGGATGTGCAGGGGTGCTGGAGCTCTCCCTTGCTGGAAGCCTCCTGGGGGCGGGGTGTTCACTGTCTGCTGGGGCCATCTGTACACTCTCAGCTGCCCCGTCCTCCTGCACCAGTCTTTGGCTTCCCTGCCCTGTCCTCACAGGGTCTTATCTGGAGAAAACCTTCTCTGGGATATCTGTGGTTTGGGCAAGGGAACATGTCTGCCCAGACCCAGGGCCGAGAGGGCAGTGGCTGAGTTTCTTCAGCTCTGAGCTCAAACCCAAGCTCAAGCCTCCCCTCCTTTCAGATCTGCCCCTCCTTCCATCCCAATCTTTTCTCTTCCTCTTCCTACCCTTCTTGCTCAGTTCCATAAGGTCCCTCATGTCCAGTCCAATCCCATCGCTGTATCTCGGCCCCATTGAAAGGCCTCTGGTAGGCCCAGGAGAGGCCCCACCTTCTCTCTAGGGCCTTTATGTCCAGTTCCTAGGAACTCACTGAGTGAAGCTGGGAAGGAAGAATGGGAGTTGGGCTAGGCCACTTACCCATCTGTGTTGTCTCATCTTGCATTCTTGTTGGACATGAACTCCCAAGGCAGGACCATGGGGGCCCTTCCTTTGTTTTCCCAAACACTATTAGGTGTGAGCTGAGGCTTGGAGGAGCTGTTCAAGGAGGGTTTGGAGGCACCTCTTAAAAAAAGCCTACAGTATCAAAGAGCCCAATTCTAGCTGTTGCTCTAACTTAAGCCGTCACGCTAGTTCCATTCTGTAAGAATGGGTTATGAGGGATGTCTGTTGGGGGCTTCCTGGAAATGATTCCTCACTCTCAAGACAGAGGAACAGGAAGATAGGTCCTTTGCCTTCCTCTGGGCATAGCCATACCTGGATGGGGTGCCAGGAATTTCCACAGCATCTGGGCATGGCACTGAGACATGGAAGGGAAGATCAAAAACACCACATAAACAGGGAGCAGGAGCCCTGGTGAGCCTTCTTAGAATAGGAGACAATCAATTTCTCTCTCTGCTTGGAGGCGGGATGCCATGTTATTTACAGCTATAAGGCAGTGTGCTGGGTAGGGCGAGCATTGGGGTGGCATCTGGGGAAACCCCTACTGCTGCCACTGAACTGGGATTCCTTGATACCAAAGGTTTCCCCTCTCGGGGGATGGCCAGCCTGCCTCATCAGGCCATTCTGAATATTCTCTGATAACATACTTACCAAAGGCTCATTAGATGGTCCTTTCCTTCCCCTTTCCCCTGCTGTCTTACCTGCAAAGATGAAGGTCTTCACTTTTCTTCCTTGCTGCTTGCTAAAGGTAGTCATTAGACTGGAAAGGGGAACTGAGGGCTCTAAAGTGGAAGAATCCTGTGTCTGCCCTTGAACCCAAACCAATCAGATCCAAGTATTTTCAATAGGGATAGGGCATTGCAGGATCCCACCTTGCCCTGAGCACTGTATTTTATAACTTAATACCATCGGGCGATGGACTACATTTAACAAAGTACTTGAGAACACAAGAGTTGCCCCTTGTGCTGCATGACCTTGGTTGGTCCCAAGGAGCCCACACCCTGCTGGTCTCATCAGCCCATGCCATACCCTAGCAGTTGCCCTTGAGGATACTGGTAACCAAAGATCTGGCTGAGAGCATGCCAAGCAGGAGAAAGGATGGAACCTGGCCTCTCCTGGCCAGTGCTCTTGGACTTTTGAGTGTTAAGTAAAACTTAGTGTTAACCAGAGCTCCAAGGAGTCAGCTAAATCCTGTGTCCCTGCAAACCAGAGCCAATGAATGAAGCATGGCAGCAGAGTGCCAAGTTTCACTATGAATTGGCAGGTAGAAACAGGCTTGAAATGCAGCCAGCAGGGTGTGGGTGAGCTGCAAGGAGAACTCCTGAAAAAGTGGCTGGGCCATGGGTAGAAACAGGCAAGGAGTGATATTTACTCTCTTTACTGTTTTAGACCCAGGTGTCTTCATAGACGGGAGAGTTGCTCAGGAGACAGGTGTGGAGTTTACGCTGCCCTAAGTTAGAGACCAGGGCCGAGTGACCACCCATCCCTCCCCATGCGTGGGCTTAGTCTCAGTCCTGCAACCCAAGGATTGAAACATTGCATGGCCTGTCTCTGGTGTGCTGGAACTTGAGGAAAACCCATATTCAAAGTAATGAGTTGGGTTGGGGGGGGAGTTAAATGTCTTCAAACAAATAGCATATTTTCCCCTTTGTGGGATTCCCTGCTAACACTATTTTGTTTCCAGCCTTGTTGAAAACTCATTCATCCAGTTTCATGAACACACAGAGAAAAGGACCAAGTGGGCCACAATTCCATGTACATGACTAAATCTCAGACCACGAAGACTGGGAGAGGCTGGTGGTGAGCTCTCTATGAGAGCTAGTCCCTGGGAAGGAGAGAGGAGGCCAGGACACAGTCAGGGGAAGTGAGATGATCAGAGGAGAGAGGAGCAGACAGTGTCCACCTCAGCTTCATGGCTGGGCTCTTTTCTTGTAACCAGTTGAGTCATCTTGGGCTGGATTTCAGGAGAGCCACAGATTTCCTGCCTTTGGGAAACCCTAGACTGATGAGGAGGTCAAAGTCCTGGTCTGCAAGGAACAGGTGATCTCTGGATGTGGGAAGCTTCATGCTCAGTGGGAAGCTTCATGCTCATTGGCTCAGATAGAAAGCAGAGACTAGTCCTAATACTTCGGAGAAGGCGATGGCACCCCACTCCAGTACTCTTGCCTGGAAAATCCCATGGATGGAGGAGCCTGGTGGGCTGCAGTCCATGGGGTCGCTGGGAGTTGGACACGACTGAGCGACTTCACTTTCACTTTTCACTTTCATGTATTGGAGAAGGAAATGGCAACCCACTCCAGTGTTCTTGTCTAGAGGATCCCAGGGACAGGGGAGCCTGTTGGGCTGCCATCTATGGGATGGCACAGAGTCGGACACGACTGAAGTGACTTAGCCATAGCAGTAGCAGTCCTAATACTTAGCAGAACTAAGAATCTTTGAACCTGATTCTGAATACTTATGGAAGGGTGAAGGGAAAAAAAGGAAACCCTTTCCCTGGGGAACTGGGACAATAGGGACTTGAATTCCTAGACCCTCATCCCCAAGCCCTAGCTTCCTAGAAATGGGCTACTATTTTTTTTTGATGAGGGGGACACAGATGTCCCACTATTCCCACTGTCTAACACCACAAAAAAAAATCTGTCAATTTTACAGTCTTCTTTGGCTAGAAGGCATAACTAGTTAGCCCCCTGATGTCCTTGGCTTCCTCTTAAGACATCCTGGTTATGAACTCCTTTAAGATGATGTCTTTGTTTGGGTTCCCTAGAAAGCAGAGCCTGAGGCAAGGCTTCAGTGCTACTGTTTTATTTGGGAGGTGCAAATTCAGCAGCAAGAGTGAGGCAAAGTGGAAGTGAAGCATAAAGGCTGGGAACCAATGCAAGACGACAGTTATCACATTGACTCTTGCTTCCTGATGAGTTACAAAGAGACACAGTTCATCAAGATGTAAGTGCATCAGCCAGGCAGGACATCTTTGGACAGACTGTACAGAAAAAAAAAAGTGTCTTAGAACAATTCATTAGCAAGGAAAAGCAGACTGTTATCTGAAGTTCTCTCCCATCTTTTCTCTGCCAAAATCCATTTCATAGGGAGTTGTCTAACCTGAGCTTCCTGACTGTGTCACTCAGCTCCTTCAGTAACTGCTTATGAATTCAGAGCCCTGGCTCTGCACACTGATATTTCTTCTAAGACTGAAAATGCAGCAGGAGCCTGAAACTGGCAGGGCAACTGGTCAACCTCAGATGGCAGACCTGTGCAAGAATGTGTGGAGTTGGCAGACTATTTCCCAGGTGGTGCTACCCACCTGCCAGTGCAGGAGACATAAGAGACTCGGGTTTGATCCCTGGGTTGGGAAGATCCCCTGGTGGAGGGCATGACAACCCACTCCAGTGTTCTTGCCTGGAGAATCCTATAGACAGAGAAGCCTGGAAGGCTACAGTCCACAAGGTCACCAAGAGTCAGACACAACTGAAGCGACTTAGCACGCATGCACGAGCGCAATGGAGACTAAGTGGCTGAGGGTCTGATGGAATCAGAAGTTTCATAAGCCACGTCCAGCAGAAATCGAGAGAGTCCCTGGAAAAGGAGGATAAAAGGGGGTCCATGGGGACCATCAGACCAGTTTACAGTATGGTAAACCGTAAAGTGGCTATAAATTCTTCCCTTCCTTGAGTTCATGACCTTGCAAAGTGATTTTGTAGATTCTCTAATCAGGAGGTGGTCACTTTCTCTATCTCTAGAGTCTGTGCCAACCTTGTGAGTTACTTTAGACAATGGGATATTAGCAAGCATGATATAAGCAGTGGCTTGGAAATGACCCTTGTGCATTGGGGCTCAACTGTGCATTTGCCTTTTTGCTAAACTTAGAATCCTGAGACCACTGTGTGTATGAGCCTGAGCGAGCCCATTGGAGAATGAGAGGACCATGAGGCAGAGCTAAGGGGCCCCATCGATGTGAGTCGGACCACCCTTCATCTGGTTGCTGCTGCTGTTGCTGCTGCTAAGTCGCTTCAGTCGTGTCTGACTCTGTGTGACCCCATAGACGGCAGCCCACCAGGCTCCCCTATCCCTGGGATTCTCCAGGCAAGAACACTGGAGTGGGTTGCCGTTTCCTTCTCCAATGCATGAAAGTGAAAAGTGAAAGTGAAGTCGCTCAGTCATGTCCAACTCTTAGCGACCCCATGGACTGCAGCCCACCAGGCTCCTCCATCTATGGGATTTTCCAGGCAAGAGTACTGGAGTGGGGTGCCATTACCTTCTCTGCATCTGGTTGCTACCTGACCTATAAGCTGATTAGGGACACATAAGGAAGGCTTGGAGAAGGCAATGGCACCCCACTCCAGTACACTTGCCTGGAAAATCCCATGGACGGAGGAGCCTGGTGGGCTGCAGTCCATGGGGTCACTAAGAGTCAGACACGACTTCACTTTCACTTTCACTTTCACTTTTCACTTTCATGCATTGGAGAAGGAAAGGGCAACCCACTCCAGTGTTCTTGCCTGGAGAATCCCAGGGATGGGAGAGCCTGGTGGGCTGCCGTCTATGGGGTCACACAGAGTCGGACACGACTGAAGTGACTTAGCAGCAGCAGCAGCAGCAAGGAAGCCTAGTGGCTTCCATCCCAGACTGGAAGGACTACCTAGCCGACCCATGACTCATACACTAAGTAATTAAATATTTGTTGTTTCAAACCACTTATTTTGGGGTTGCTCATTATACCTCAAAAGCCAACTAATTCAACCTGAATAACCCATTGTGTGTTAAACTCACAGGTTGTGTTTAGTATAGATTTTTAGAATAGAGAAGAATTTCACAGAATCTATTACAGAGAAAAGTCATCTGAATAAAGAAGGACATGGACAAGGGCGAGGACGAGGACGGTGATGCTTGGTGGTGATAATGGGTGGTGATGATGGGTATGAATACCATCATAATGGTATTGATGTTTGTGGGTGATAATAGTGCTGATGGAGGTGATGGGAGTGGGTAATGATGTTTGTGAAGGTAAGAGTGATGAGATGCTGGTGATGCCTGATGATAGCAGTGGTGACGTTCTGTGAAGGAGATGGTGAGTGTGTAATTGTTGTGGTGTTATGCTAAAACTGATGAGGATGATAATATAGAAGTTGATGAGGATGTTTTGAAAGTGGTGCAGCAATGACTGTGGTGGACGTGCTAATAACAGCAGTAATGTTAAGTGGGAGGATTGTGCTGGTGGTGGTGGAGGTGGTCATGGATGTTGGTGATGGTGATAATAATCATGGTGAAAATAATGGAGACTGTGATAACGATCAGGGTGATGAGGAGAATGACAATGCTCGTTGGATGGTGGTGACGATGTAATGGTCATCATGACTATAGTATTCACGGTGGTGATGATCACAGTGTTGAAGATGATGGTTTTGACGGCAGTAAGCTGATGTTGCTAACTAAGATATATCCAGATCTCTGCGGTGAGCAAGTCTCTTGGCCTGGATTTCTCTTGCCTATTATAACTCAACACCAAAACCTAGCTCTCAAGGAAAGAGGGGTTTTCTGAGCAAATTATTCTCAGAGCTGGGAAGATTAGAACCTCTGGCTTCAGTTCCTTTCTTGACAAGAACTGATGAATTTGAACCAGGATAAAGTGGAAGAAGAACACGAGGTCTCTGCTGTTAGCACCGGCTGCCTCTGTAAAGACAGAATGGGAGAAAAGGCCCAGGAAAGGCTGGGCAGCTGGTGCAGGGAAGAGGAGAAGGCAGTTATCACACCACCTCGGGCCAGAAGCCATAGATCTGGGTCTCCAGGACCTCCAAGAACACACCCCTTCAGTCCTGGAGAGAGCCAGCAGCCAGGCAGCAGAACATAGACAGGGAGGTGTCCCCAGCCTCATGGGGCCAGATTGAATACCTATGGCAAGTGTGGGAAAGGCCTCAAGGGGTCAAAGACTCAGTTTTGTTGGGGCTTGGAGTGCTTATCACCTGCCACCTGAGTTGGGAGGAGCCCAGGTGCTCTTGCTGTGTCCCAGACACCCTGGGAATATGAGCTGTGGAGTGCACACTGCGGAGGACGGGGAGGCAGTGAATAAGACGTTGATGACAGGCTCCTGGCTTGGGGGGCAGTGTGATCCTCGGGGCCATGCAGAAGTCAGATGAGGGAGGACAGGGAGGGCCAGAGTTGTCCCAGCTGCAGAGCAGCTGCTCACTGACCGGTCATCCAGACCTTGCCGAGGGCTGGGGATGCTGCAGTCGTTTCATCACCCAACGTGGGCTCTCCTGGTGGTCTGCGGGATGTGGTACTGGCTTCTCTACTACCTCCCAGAGCCCTGCTCTCAGAACTCATACCTGTGTTCGTTTTCCCCCTAGCTGAGTGGAGACCCCCCTTTAACCCTGCCACCTGCTGTCACTAATCACAGAAGCATAGCTGGGAGCTCAGTGGAGTTTCATGATGATGAGGGTGATGATGAGAGCATACAGCAGGGCACTGACTTCAGCTGAAGGTCAGGCAAGATGTTCCTTTCTGAAGAAGTGCCACTTAGAGTGAGATGTGACTGTTGGCAAGAGGCAGAGAGTGAGGGTGAGGACAAGTGTGGTGGGCTGGGAGGGGCATGTGTGCAAGTTGTGAGGGAGGCATGTGCAAGCTGACACAAAGCTGGTCTCAAAGAAAACCAATGTATCCATAGCAAGCAAGAGGGCACACCATTAAGATGGGACGAGGGGGATATCAAGGTCCAGATCAGGCAGAAATTTCAAGTAAACCTTGAAGGATGCGATCTGAGGTGTGTTCTGGAGACTCTCCCTGGATTCTGAATAAAAATGGATGGGGGCAGGGGGTGGTGGCTGCTGCTTGATGATAGCTTCTTCAGTGAGCCATGAGGAGGCAGGGGCCCCTGGGATCCTCACTCAAAAGGGGCTCTTGGAATTTACTGTCTGTCCTGTGCCCCACACAGTCTTGGGATGGACCACCTATATCCTTGTTTAGACTTTATCTTGGCCTGGGATCCCCTGGCTCTATTTCATAGATGATTTTTTTTTTAAGGAAAAAGAAGAAAGAAGACAGAAAGTGCCCAGCACTTTGTATATTGTGGACTCTTGATCAATATTTGGCAAATGAAGGACCAGTGAGAGAAACATAAGGAGGAGCTGGTGAAAAACAGCAGTAGAGATACCCCATCTCTGTGCAGTTTAATCAGGTTCTGTGAAGGTTAGAGGGCAGAAATGTGAGGTCAATGTAAGGAAGGGAAGGAAGGGCCTAGACTTTGCAGAAGAGCTTGCATTTTAAAAAGAAAATTATTATTCAAACAAATCCATAAGAGGCACATTTTTTTAGGCAGTTGGGAAAAGGGAAGGTAAAGAATTGAGGCAAGAAATGAGGTATTTTGGACTCTGGCCAACTCTGGGATCACCTTCTACAGTGTTCCTGCGATGCAGGACCCATCAGAGACCAGATATATCCAGGACAGGCCATGACAGCACGTGGTGTTTCAGGAGCAACATGGGCTCCAGAGATGAAATGAGTATGAAAGAAGAAGGGACATCCACACTTAAGAGAGACTTGGCATGCTGGTGGGGCTAGTGGGGATCCAGGCGAGAGTCAAGAGAGCTCATGGAGACCTCAGGAGCACTGAATGTGAGCAGAAGCCTGAGAGAGGATCACAGCTGCAGAAGGGATACTGCTTGAATACTGCCTTACCACACAGTGGTAAGGCCAGGGGAATAACCGGGGACATGGTAAATAAATCACCCTCCAAACATTGACACTGTTAGGCTACCATCTTGGGCTTCTAGCTTCATACTTGGAGCCAGTGGGACAGAGAGAAATGGACAAAGGATGAAAGTAAGCCTCGAAGGGCTCAGGGCCAGAGAGCGCTTCCTGATGGCAGAAGAGTATTTATGAAGCAGTGAACTGTGGGTGACCAGCCCCTCCCCACCCAAGGTGGGCTGTGCAGAGGGTCTCCAAATCCTCTAACATCGGCTTCCTCAAGTGCTTCATGTCCCATTCTTGAGAGTTGGCTGGAGGGGCCTGGGGTCATTGTGAAGGGACAGATGAGGTCAAATGAGGACCTATCTGTGTCTAGGGCAGGACAGTCTGAGGCTAAGGACACAGCCTGAGAAAGAGTCTCTCACTGGAGTATAGTCTCCACACTGGCTTACGGTCTGTGACGGGATGAAGGGAACAGTGCCCGCCTGATATCCCACATATGGCAGGGATGATATAGAGCTCCAGCTTCATCAGAACTTTTCTAAGATTTCTCGGCCAGCAGGGACAAAAGAAAGAGATGGCAGGTTCACGGGGAGCCTGCTGCGTCAGTGAGGTCCTCAGGGCCTGCCAGCAGGGAGAGGACAAGGCGACCTTGGAGGAGGTGAAAGGAGGGGTTGTGAAGATTTGAGCCAAGATTCCTTCAGGCAACTTAGGGCCAGAAAGCTTGAGAGGGGATGGGAAGGCAGAGTGGAGTGGGAGGGAAGAAGCCGGGCTGTTCCCAGGAGCTCAGACCACCTTGGTGTCCTCGCCGTCTCTCCCACCAGAGTCTTGCCTGGAATGTAGCTGAGGAACACAAGGTCCTGGGGTCTGGAGGCCCAGGAGGGAGAGATAGTGGCCTTCCTGCGGTCTGGGTGCTGGCAGTGGGAAATGGCCTTGAGTCTGGACCCCTGGGAAGCCAGCAAGTGGAAGAAGATGCTAAGAATATGGAAAGAGAGGCAGGGGCATGGAGCTGGGGATGCATATATGAGAGAGGATGAAGAAACTTGCTTTCTCGATGATCCAACAGGTTTTGGGAGCTGGGTCCAGCCAGGACTCCCACCCTAGACAACCTCCAAGACAGGGGTGAGCTCTGAGCACGCACACACTAGGCTGGGAGGATGGACCAGCCAGATGGAACCTGGTGAGCTCCATATGGATGCTGAGCTGGCAACCTGATGGATTAGGGACTGTCCTGGGGCTACTGTGACACTGAGCATCCAGGAGGAAAGAAGAAGGCTGGAAGATTGCACCAGGCAATGGAGAACTATAGGACCTGAGCTGGTAGAGGGAGGTGGTCCTCTCTGGATGGACTGATACATTTTGAGAGGTGGCAAATAGTGGTGGGGCTTCCCTGGTGGCTCAGATGTTAAAGAACCCACCTGCAATGCAGGAGACCTGGGTTCAATCCCTGAGCTGGCATGGCAGCCCACTCCAGTATTCTTGCCTGGAGAATCCCCATGGACAGAGGAGCCTGGTGGGCTACAGTCTATGGGGGTGCAAAGAGTCAGACATGACTGAGTGACTGAGCATAGCGCACAAACTGTGGTGAGGGGCAAGTGAGGTGAGTTGCATGTGGCCACCCCAGAGTGTCTTTCCTGATGGGTTTCCCTTTAATCTGTGGGCTACATTTTCCCACCAATTCTTTTATAGTAGGTTCAGGCCTCTGCACATTCAACAATTACTGGTGTCTCCGTTGTGCTATGTTCTAGGGGCTTTGGATTCATCTGTGAACAGGAGACCTAAGGTCCCTGCCCACAGAGTGTTTATATCCTAGTGAGAGCCCAGCTAGCCAGGAGGTGGGAGGTGGCAGGGATCTGGGAGCAGTGCTTGGGCACTGGCTCTTGGGCTGAGGATTCAGAGGGAACTTGAGCCTCTGGGAGGAGAAGCAAAAGCAAGCCCCAGGCCTGGGCTTCCAAACGATGTTAAGAGTATCTCGGAATGGAGGTTCAGAAACGGGGAAAAGGTTGAGGTGGCTGCTGGGTCTCAGGTACAAGGTAGACCTCATTCATCAGAGTCCAGGCACAAGGTCGGGGCTGCCAGGGGACGGGGCTGCCTCTCCCCTGCTAGCCTTCCTCTGGCCTGCCTGAGGGGCCTGTGAGCCAGGCGGGCCTCTGTCCTCCCGCTTGCATGCAGGGATGCTGGAGCAGACGCTCAGACGGCTACATTTCACGCTGTGGATGGAGTCAGCATCTTCAGCAGAAAATTCCCAAAGAGATTGTTCAAGGTCAACTGTAGTTCCAAGCTCAGTAACTCAATATTCAGTGTCCCTACATAATATATGCCATCTTACTTGATTCTGTTTTTCAGACTTCCTTCTAGAGAACATTGTTGAAAGTGTCTTGGAGATAATGTGTGCTTTAAACACTCATTAACATATGCAGGACAGCAAAAGAGACACAGATGTGTATAGCGGACTTTTGGACTCAGAGGGAGAGGGAGAGGGTGAGATGATTTGGGAGAATGGCATCGAAACATGTATAATATCATGTAAGAATCGAATTGCCAGTCTATGTCCGATGCAGGATACGGCACGCTTGGGGCTGGTACACAGGGATGACCCAGAGAGATGTTGTGGGGAGGTGGGTGGGAGAGGGGTTCATGTTTGGGAATGCATGTACACCCGTGGTGGATTCATATCAATGTATGGCAAAACCAATACAGAATTGTAAAGTAAAACAAACCAATAAATAAATAAATAAATAAAAAAGAAAAAGAAAAAAAAACACTCATTAACAAAATTCAGAAACAAATATAAGATTTTGTTTTTGCCCAGGTGTTTATGAATGTAAGTTAAAAATAATATTTGATTTAGATTCAAATATTTATAGATTTACACTGTATCTATTTTGTCAAAATGTATAATATTTAATAAAATCAAATACATAAAATAAAGTTTTCAATACTATCTATACAAACCCCTAAACAAAAAGAAAATTCCCAAAGAGAGACCTCTTTCTTGGAATACTTTAGATGTGTTAGTTTGCTTCCTGGGTGCTCTGGCCACTCTGGTTTCTTGTTAACCCTCAACTGTGAGTGAGGTGAGGTGAGGGGAAGTCAGGATATACCTCCCTTTTTCAGAATGGGGATATTGAGTCCTGACCATTTACAGTGATCCCAATGCTACAAAGGGCGTTGCTGGGAAAACTGGACCTGGCTGGCAGAGCCCAGCTTTCCCACACAGCTGGGAGCCAGAGCAGAGTGCATCTCAGACTCTGTCAGACACACAGGGAGAAGGAGGAGCAGGTGGGCTGCCCCTGTGCTCTCAAGGTCACGGCAGTGGCTTGGAAGAGGAAACCCCACGCCTTCCCCTCAGCCCCTCCCCTGTTTCCAGGGGCTGTGGCAAGCTGAGAAACAAATCTGGGCCCAGCACTGCCTGCCGGCTCCTGCCCCGTGACAGAGAGGTGAGGCTGGGACACACCGTGGATTCCTGGTTGGGGCTCTCTAAACAGCAGCAGTGTGGGGTCAGCCTCAGTCCATCAGAGGCCTCCTGGGGAGCCAGAGGGCTGGGCAACCTCAGTCTACCCTGGACTTTCATGTACTTGGTCTCTCTTGGCCACCTGGCCTGGGGCTGGTCCCCTCCCGGGCACTTTGTCTCCTCCCGGGGACCTATTTTCCTTTCTGTGTATCTACTTCTAATCTTATTCTTCCTTGTAATGATCTTCATGCCAATTAGCGGCCAATCCCTGTAATTATTGCCACATCTATTCCACAAATCTGGCTTCTGGAGAATAAGAGCTGGATCTTTTAGTAGGCAAGCTGAGATACATGTCTTTCTGTATAGTGGGGCCCTCCTAACCTTGGGGCACATCTCTCCCTGTGGGCTCTTTGCCCACCCTGAGCCCCAGGGATATGATGGCCTTGGACCCCCCCCCTCCCATGTCTGGCCCCTTGCCCTGCTCTGTGCCTCTGATCCTCGCCCGGCTGCCTGCCTCCCTCCCTCTGCAGGCAGCCTCCTGGCTGACTTCACTCCTTGTCACATTCCTGGCTGTGAAAGGGACCTCTTCCAGGACCCTGGGGAGATGACATGAGTTTGTTTGTTTTCCTCCTGTCTCCACTTCAAGGGCTCCACTGGCAAAAACAACACCCTGATGACTTCCAGCTCTTCTCCTCCTTTGCCCTGAACATGGGAAAGACATCCTCCACTCTCAGCCATGGCAGCTGGGGAGAGATGAGCACAGGCGCTGGCTTTGGGATGGCCACTTCCTCCCTCTGCCCTTTGGAGGAGTAGTCAGAGAGTCACCTGGCGTCCACAAAGCTCTCCCATGGGACCAGTCCCAAGAGCTCCTCGAGGGAGGGAGGAAGACCACTGTTTAAAAAGAAGGGTCTGTTTAAAAGGAGGGCAAGTCTCAACCCAAAAGAATGAGTCTAGTGGGAAACACTGACTCAGATTTGAGGCTTGGAATATCTTTCCTGACACCTCTCACCAAAGTTGTATGCGATCAAGCCTCCTTGTGGCAGACGTGTGTTCCTATACAGATGAACTGTACTGAAGCTTTCAAATCATGACTCTAAGAGACTTTCGTCTGGTGGAAGGGGTGTCACCCACAGAACCAGTGAGAAGGGATTGTCCATGGGGCACAAGGTGTGCCCACCTGCCAACTTTCAAAGATATGTTACTGAGGACCAGGTTCTCTTTCAGGGAACAAAGGCAACAGCTGCTGATTCCTTTAAAGGATAGTGTTTGGGTCAAAGAAGCTGGTATTAAGAGCCCAGGAGAAGGACAAGGTGAATGATTGAAGACATTCTAAATACTACATCACCCTCTACAACCTTCATATTGGTAAGGCCGCCTTTTGGGGATTTGGGCCTGTTGTTGAGAATGGCCTAGTTTCCAGTGGGAAAAGAAGTGGAACTGTCTACAAAGGCAGAGCCAAACTGTACTACCACCAGCTTTGCACATAAACTCCAGGGTACCACAGAGAGCAGGCTGAGAGCAGGACTATAAGGGCCCAGGGCCAGAGAGCCCTTCTTGTTGGCAGGAGGGTCTCTGTGAAGTCATGGATTTAGGGAGAGCTCTTGGGTCAAGGAGAAACCTATAGAGAGCTAAGTCAGAGCTACAGAACTGCTCAGTCTATCTTTCCTGGATTCTCAGAAAGCAAAGGAAGGTGATGAGTCTCGAGATGCTGAAATAGGAGCTGATACAGGAAAACACCGGGGAATTCAACTTCCACAGATCCTTAAGGTTCAGGCCCGTGTTCCTCACTTCTCCCAGAGTCTATCCACTGCCCTGAAGAGAAGCTGTTCCATAAAGTCCACTTGAGATTGCACAGGAGAAGTAGCATCGCCTTGAAATCCTTTAAGCCCCTGCTCTGTGTCTGCCATGGTGGGCAGGACTCTAGGTAAACAGTTTCCGTGAGATCAGATCTTGGGTCCTCCCCCTAAGGGGCCTGCCAGATAGGAAAGAGCCTCTTGGGGAACCCTTGCTCATCCTGATGAGTAAAATCTTACCCCTAGGGAGCCCAACTCTTAGGGTGGCTCTCATCCCTGGGGATCTGTTGACTAGTCAGCCTGAAGGACAGAGCAGAGTTAAGGACATAAGACATATGCCCTGGGGCACAAAATGGACAGTGACCGTAGCCGTCAGATGGAGTTCCTTCACATTGTACTTGGGGATGCTGGACAGAGTATGGAAAGTAGGACCAGCTGGGGTGGGTCAGGAGAGACTTCTCAGGGAATTTCGAGGACAATAAGGGGACTGGATTGACAGAGAGGTAAAAAGAGGTGTCACAGAGGAGAGGCCGATAGGATGAGCGGTCCTATGCAGCTATGTGTGACTTGATGGTGCTGTTGAAGGACACTGGCCCTAGTGTCTAGGGCACAGAGAGGCCACCTTGCTCACACTGAGCTGTCCTCTCTGCCTTTCCCCCTAAATCATATCTTCTCTTGGTTCCTGTCTTTGCAGCCTACTTCATGCAGGTCACCCATATTCTCCTTCACATGTGGTGTCCAGAACTTATTCTCTCATCTACTCATTCAGTCCATACATATTTAGCATCTTCTATGTTCTATATTCTGTCCTGGGTGCCAGGGGCACAAAGATGATAAGACCCAGTTTGCTCCTCAGGGAGTTCTTAGTTTAACACAGTGCTGTTCTACAGATTGAGAAGGTGCTCTCAATCTGCAATGTTTAATATTGGAGCCACTGGCCACACGAGGCTACTGAGCACCTGATCATGTGCTAGACCAGTTGAGGAGCTGAAATTTTATTTTGATGAATTTTAATTGATTTAAAAGTAAGCAGCCACATATAACGGGTGGGCGCCATATTAAACAGCACAGATCTAATGGAACGAGAGACATAACCAGACCGTTTCATAATCAGTACGGCAAGATCGGACCACCATTGTTGTCCGATTAAAAATTGGAGGAGAGAGAGAGACTAGATGTGCTTGGGAATTCGGAAGCCTGCCCAGATGAGGTGGCCTTTGAGCTAAATCTGGGATGATGAATACGACATGCGTGATGATGAGGAGAGGATGTGTGGGACAGAAGGCTCAAAGTAGTGATTCCTGTGTTTTTTGTAGACTTTCTGGCTGGGTTTCTCCATAGATTAACCAGCAGAGCTGGGCTTGAACAAAGGGATACGAATGTACTCTGCCCGCTGGCCTGGCTCTCTGCCCTCCTCAGTTCCCAGGGAGGTGGGTGATGACAGATGGACTCATGATTCTTCCTACGCTGAAGGATTCAAGGAGCTGAGCTGACCCTCGGAATGATGATCACACCCCAGGGAGAGGGTGCGGGTTATCTGGACACCATCTGGGAAGCTGGGAAGCATTTAGGGGAAAAGGACTGACGCAGGGGGAGGAGGTTGCTGGGAGCCAGTTTCCCAGTAGAGGCCAAGAATCGCTCCCAGGGTCAAGTCCATCCTCCTGTCCAAATGGAGACATGGGGAAGGGGTGCTTGGGGCCTCATGGGGCTGTTGGAGAACAGTCATTGTGGGGCTGGGGCAAAAAGTGGGTGATGAGATCTTCTAGGCCTCCCCCGTGCTTGAGTCCTTGGTGATTGACTAGTAGAGTACACGCCAACCCATAAGGCAAGGATCTCCCAGGGATAAGGCACAGTGTGTGACCGCAGACACAGAGTTTTAAAAGTAGATGTTTAATTTCTATATGCCTGAAATAGAGCTCTTGATTTACCCTTTTAAAACTCACCCCTCCCCTTTGTCTTCCCATCCCAAGGCAGCATCACCATCCAACAAACTGCTCTATTCAGAAACCTGGGAATAATTATAGATTTTCCACATTTCCTTGCTTCCCACATTGTCTTCATCAGCAGGTTCTATTGATTCTTCCTCAAACATACATCTCTAGTCCATTTGCTTATCTCCATTTCCACTGACACCATTCTGGCCTAAACTTCTTTAATTTCTCATTTGGGAACTTGCCTTTAACCAGTTTCTCTATTTCCTATGCTGCCCTTTCCTATCTGTTTTACACATAGAAGTTAGAGAAATTTAAAAAAAAGAGAGAGATCAGATTTTTCACATGCCTAAAAACAGGTTTTTTTTTTTTTTTTTTAGAAGAAAATCCACACTCCTCAACATGGTCCAAGCGGATCTGCATAATTTGGTCCCAGTACTTCTTCAAGGTCATCTCACTTGAGTCTCTCCCAGCACATGGTGCTCCTGCTATACTAACTATCCAGTTCCTTGAACAAAACAAGCTCTTTTCTACTGTGAAGACCTCACCCATGCTGCAGCCTCCCTTCTTCCTCACTGAGATGGCTTCTTCTCACCCTTGACATCTCCATGTATGTACCCCATCTTCTCTTCTGCAGCACACTCTTCATTCTCCTCTTAGCAGAATTTGAAATTCGTTCTCTTATTGACTGTCTTTTCCCGCTAGATTCAAAGCTTCGTCAAAGCAGGGGACACGTTTACTCTGCTCACCACTGTGTTTGCAGCAACTGGTAGGCTGCCTTGCACACAGAAGGAACTGGGTAAATACTCCTCAAAAATATGAATGAATGGTATTTCTCCTTATTCAGTCCCATGAAATCAACACCATCCTCTGTTAGGAAGAGCTGGCTAACCCCAAGGGCTTCCAATGTTATCTTCAGCTTTTACTCAAGTTTGTCCTACGTTTCCCACTCTCCCTTTGTCATAACTGAGACAAGTCACACTTTTAAGGGATTACCGAAGCCCTGTTGGCTTCTAAGTAACCTTGGTTCCATTAACTTTGATGTCCACTACAGCATTTTTGAGCATCAGAGCTGTTAACTGTGTGAACAATGTGATGAGGACAGGCCTTTCCCATCTGAATCTGGCTGGGATTTCCATAAACTTTTCTTTTTTCTAAAAACTGTCTGTCTAGAAAACTGTGGGTTATGTGAGAATCAGAGGGCTTCATCTTTGAGAACCCATTTGGGCAGGAGGGTGAGAGTGGACCAAGCATCTTATACTGGTGAAAAGGGTTCTGTGGCCCAGAAGAAACCTCAGACCCAGCCAGGAACAAGGATATTGGTTCCTCCTTTCCCCCAAATTTCTGTTCCAAGGAATTTAGAGCCCCTGTTCTGAGCAGTACAGACCAACCTTTGGGATAATATAGTGGTGAGGACAGGAACTCAGACTTTGGAGGTTATTCCGCATGGACTCAAAACCCGTGGAACTATAAGTAAGTCACAGGCTCTCTGCACTTTGTCCTTCCTTATCTGTCTTCTAAGTACATCTTTCCTTCTATCAGATCTTGATCCTGTTTTTTACCCCCATTCAATTCAGTTCAGTTGCTCAGTCATGTCCAACTCTTTGTGACCCCATGGACTGCAGAACACCAGGCCTCCCTGTCCATCACCAACTCCTGGAATTTACTCAAACTCATGTCCACTGAGTCAGTGATGCCTCCAACCATCTCATCCTCTGTTGTCCCCTTCTCTTCCCGCCCTCAACCTTTCCCAGCATCAGGGTCTTTTCAGATGGGTCAGTTCTTCGTATCATGTAGCCAAAGTATTGGAGTTTCAGCTTCAACATCAGTCCTTCCAATGAACACCCAGGACTGATCTCCTTTAGGATGGACTGGTTGGATCTCCTTGCAGTCCAAGGGACTCTCAAGAGTCTTCTCCAACACCACAGTTCAAAAGCATCAATTATTCAGTGCTCAGCTTCTTTTATAGTTCAACTGTCACATCCATACATGACTACTGGAAAAACCACAGCCTTGACTAGACAGACCTTTGTTGACAGACCATCCCTAATAGAAATTATATGAAAGGAGCTGTTGGTGGACTGGGCTATCCTGGGCACTTGCCTCTTATGTGATTACTGCCAGTGTGTTGGGTCCAAGAAAGGCAAAGGCCTAAAAGCTAGGCCTGAAAACAGAGCCAGCTGCCATATCCTTTATCCATATTCTTGAATCCTGGCTCATATATGCCCTCAATGGGTACCCAAATTTTTCGCCCTTAACCAGGAAAGTGAAAATGAAAGTGAAGTCGCTCAGTTGTGTCTGACTCTTTGTGACCCCATGGACTGTAGTCTACCAGGCTCCTCTGTCCATGGGATTTTCCAGGAAAGAGTACTGGAGTGGGGTGCCATCACCTTCTCCAGGAGGTCTTCCCGACCCAGGGATTGAACCCGGGTCTCCCGCATTGTAGGCAGATGCCTTACCGTCTGAACCACCAGGAAGCCACCAGAGAGCTCCTTAACTGGGAGCTCTCCTGAAATAGAAAATGTCACAACTTACTTGTTGATTTGTTTTTTAAGAAAAATAATCTGTTTATCCCCTCTGTTATAAAGCACTTCATAGAAATACAGAAACTGTCCAATGTTAAAAAGTTTATTCATGTAGTTTGCACAAACAAAAGAGAGTAAATTTATGATCATAGCAATTGACATTCACTATAACTCAAATTAACTTTTAATTAAGAAATTTCAGCCAGCTAGGCCTACAATGATATTTTTCTTACTTGGTAAAGAGTGTCAAATTTTATCCAAACCATTCTGCCTAGAATAGTAAAATATTAGAGGCATTCCCATTAAAGTCAAGTAATACTATTGCTATAATTTTTCCATATAGTTCTGGACACCCTAAACAATGCAACAAGAAAAGAAAAACTGGGTAGCAAAAATACTGAAAACAAAGACGCAGAAACACCATTATTTTCAGATGATTTAATTATCTCCATATTGGATGTCTATTCCTATCTGTTTCCTCTTCTTCCTGAATAGCTTACAAACTTCACTTGAGGGTCTACTTCCTCATACATGTTTGCCTCATGTGATCTGGATATAATTTCTCCTTCAGCACCAGGAGTCAAGCATGTGATCCAGCTCTGGTCAATCAAAACACTCCACACTTCTGGGTTATTTGGTGATGGCCATGTGACCAACTCCAAAGAGTCTGAGAATAAATTTTATACATCCAAAGGCCAAGGAGAGAGACAGACAAAGCCCCAGACCTCTGATGTCAGTCATTGTCCTGGATTTTCCATTGTTAGGGCAAATAAATTTCCTTTTCATTTAAGCTGGTGGAAAAAAAAAAACAGCTTTATTGAGACATAATTCAGATACCATACAATTTGCTCATTTGAAGTGTACAATTCAAAAGCCTTTAGTATATTACCAGAGTTATACAATCATACCTTTAGGCAACCACTAATCTTTCTGTCTATATAGATTTGCCTATTCTGTACATTTTATATAAATGGAGTTATATAACATGTGATCTTCTGTGACTGGTTTCTTTCACTTGGCCTAATGTTTCCCTGATTTAACCATGTTATACGATGTGTCAGTATTCCAGTCCTTTTCACTGTCAAATAATACTCCATTGTATGGAATACCATATTTTATTCACTTACTCATTATTTGATGAACATTTTGGTTGTCTCCACTTTTTGATTATTAAGAATAATGTTGCAATGAGTGTTTGTGTACGAGTTTTTCTTGGACATTTGTTTTCATTTCTCTTGGGTATTTATCTAGGGGTATAGTTTCTGGGTTGTATGGTCATTCTATGTTTAATCTTTGGAGGAGATGCCATACTGTTTTCCAAAGTGGCTGAACCATTTTGTATTCACATCAGCAATGTATTAGGGTTCTGATTTCTCCGTGTGTAATTATCAGTCTTTTTGATTATAGCCATACTAGTAGATACATGGTATCTCATTGTGGTTTAGATTTGCATTTTCCTGGTGGCTAATGATGTTGATCATCTTTTCATGTTCTTGTTGGCCATTTACATATCTGCTTGGAGAAATGTTTATTCAGATCCTTTGGATTTTTTTTTTCTTCTAATTGTGGGATGGGGAAAACCTTCCCAGATATTGCACAATCTCAGAAATGTTAAAGGAAAATATTGAAAATGTTGAAACTACATGAAAATTTTAAAAATCTGTAATTTCAAAGACAAACAGTTAAATGAAAATCACCTTCCCTTTACTTTAGAGGAGAAAGTGTATGAAACACATATATAAACGCTGGCATACAAAATTTTTTTCTACAAAACAATAAGAAAACTCAAACAACTCGAAAGAAACCTGGGCAAAGAGTTTGAATGAGCCTTTCACAGAAGTGCCAATAGCTAATGCATGTATGAATACTATCCTGCAGCTCTGGGGCTACAAATTAAATCTACAAGGAATTACATTTCTTCTTAACCATCAGTTTGGCAAAACTTTTTAAGATCAATATTATCCAGCATTAGTATTAGGTCTCAGGAAATAAGGGTTTCAAGCACCCAGTTGACATGTACATCATTATGACCTTCTTGAAGGTCTTGGCAGAATCTATACACATTGAACTATTAATAGAAGAAATTTCAGGGTAGTAAGATTGAAGATCGTTTTTGCGTGCTTTTCAAGCATTCTGCATTAGGTATATTTTAGCTTTGTAGATGGAATTGGGGAAATTATTTAAAAATAACAGAGGGCAATGTTTTAGAAAAGATTTATAGAAGTTACTTATCTTGCATAAATGAAACTTTGTAACTATTAAACAGGAACTCCCCATCCTCCCCTTCTCTCAGTCCTTGGCAACTGCTATTCTTCCTTCTGTTTTATGTAAGTGGAATCATGGAGTATTAAGCTTATTTCACTTGGCATAATGTCTTCAAGGTTCATCCATGTTATCATCTATGGTGGGATTTCCATCTTTCTATGTGTGAATAATATTCCATTGCATTGCATATTCCATCCCAGTAGTCATGTATGGATGTGAGAGTTGGACCATAAAGAAGGTAGAGCCTCGAAGAATGGGTGCTTTTGAACTGTGGTGCAGGAGAAGACTCTTGAAAGCCCCTTGGATAGCAAGGGGATCAATCCAGTTAATCCTAAAGGAAATCAACCCTGAATATTCATTGGAAGGACTGATGCTGAAGCTCCAATAGCTACCTGATGCGAAGAGCTGACTCATTGAAAAGACCCTGATGCTGGGACAGATTGAAGGCAGGAGGAGAAGAGGGCGACAGAGGATGAGATGGTTGGATGGCATCACCAATTCAATGGACATGAACTTGGGCAAACTCCAGGAGATGCTGAGGGACAAGGTGGGCTGGTGCACTGCAGTCCGTGGGCT
The DNA here is from genome assembly GCF_014754425.2 of Oryx dammah. Lineage (NCBI taxonomy): Eukaryota > Metazoa > Chordata > Mammalia > Artiodactyla > Bovidae > Oryx > Oryx dammah. Next base: position 12,652,512 of record NW_024070209.1, on the reverse strand, counting down.
CGCAAAGAGTCGACATGACTTGGCAACTGAACAACAGCAATATTTCATTTCATGTATATATCACATCGTCTTTATCCATTCATCCACTGATGGGACATTTAGGTTGTTTCCACGTTTTGTTTCTTTTGAATGACGCTGCTGCAATAACACAGGAGTGCAAATATTTATTCAAGATCCGAATTTCAATTCTTTTGGAACTGCTGGCTTATATGTTAGTTCTAAGTTTCAATTTTTTTGAGGAAACTCTTAACTTTTTTACACAATGGCTATCATTTACAATCCCATCAACAGTGTTCAAGGGTTCCAATTTCTACACAACCTTATCAATGCTCATTTTTTTTTTAACAAAAATAATGGCTGTCTTAAAATGTTCTAAGTGATATCTCATTGTGATTTTGACTTGCATTTCCCTGATGATTAGTGATGTTGAGCCTCTTAACATGCTTGTTGGCCACTGTTACATCTTTGGAGCAAGGCCTATTCAAGTTCCTTGCACATTTTTAAATTGGGTTATTTGTTGTTTGCTGAGTTCCTTTTATATTTTGGGTATTACTATTTATGAGATATTCAATTTACAAGTATTTTCTCCTACTCCATAGATTGTCTTTTCACCCTGTTGATCATTTCCTTTGCTGTGAAAATGCTTTTTAGTTTGATGTAGTCTCAAATTGTCTAAATGCAGAGTTCCAAAGGATGGCAAGGTGAGATAAGAAAGCCTTCCTAAGTGAACAATGTAAAGAAATAGAGGGAAACAATAGAATGGGAAAGACTGGAGATCTCTTCAAGAAAATTAGAGATACCAAGGAAAAATTTCATGCAAAGATGGGCACAATAAAGGACAGAAATAGCAAGGACCTAACAGAAACAGAAGATATTAAGAAGAGGTGGCAAGAATACACAGAAGAACTGTAAAAGATGATGCTGTGAAAGTGCTGCACTCAATATGCCAGCAGATTTGGAAAACTCAGCAGTGGCCACAAGACTGGAAAAGGTCAGTTTTCATTTCAATCCCAAAGAAAGGTAATTCCAAAGACTGTTCAAACTACCACACAATTGCACTCATTTCACATGCTAGCAAAGTAATGCTCAAAATTCTTCAAGGTAGGCTTCAACAGTATGTGAACACAGAACTTCCAATGTTCAAGCTGGATTTAGAAAAGGCAGAGGAACCAGAGATCAAATTGCCAACATCCATTGGATCATACAAAAAGCAAGAGAATTAGAGAAAAACGTCTACTTGTGCTTCATTGACTACTCTAAAGCCTTTGAATGTGTAGATAACAACAAATTGTGGAAAATTCTTCAAGAGATGGGAATACCAGACCACTTTCTCTGCTTCCTGAGAAACCTGCATGCAGGTCAAGAAGCAACAGTTAGAACCAGGCTTGGAACAATGGACTGGTTCCAAATTGGGAAAGGAGAATGTCAAGGCTGTATATTGTCACCCTGCTTATTTAACTTATATGAAGAATACATCATGCAAAATGCCGGGCTGGATGAAGCAAAAGCTGGAATCAAGATTGCCAGGAGAAATATCAATAACCTCAGATATGCAGATGACACCACTGTTATGGCAGAAAGTGAAGAAGAACTAAAGAGCCTCTTGATGAAGTTAAAAGCAAAGAGTGAAAGAGCTGGCTTAAAACTCAACTTTCAAAAAACAAAAATTATGGCATCCGGTCCTATCACTTCATGGCAAATAGATGGGAAACAATGGAAACAGTGACAGACTTTATTTTCTTGGGCTGCAAAATCACTGCAGATGATGACTGCAGCCTTGAAATGAAAAGATGCTTGCTCCTTGGAAGAAGATCTATGACAAGCCAAGAAAATATATTAAAAAGCAGAAACATTACTTTGCCGACAAAGATCCATATAGTCAAAGCTATGTTTTTTCCAGTAGTCTTATATGGATTTGAAAGTTGGACCATAAAGGAAGCTGAGAGCCAAAGAACTGATGCTTTTGAACTGTGGGGCTGGAGAAGACTCTTGAGAATTCCTTGAACAGCAAGGAGATCAAACTAGTCTATCTTAAAGGAAATCTGTCCTGAATATTCATTGGAAGGATTGATCTTGAAGCTCCAGTACTTTGGCCACCCGATGGGAAGAGCTGACTCATTAGAAAAGCCCTTGATGCTGGGAAAGACTGAAAGCAGGAGGAGAAGGGGACAACAGAGGACGAGATGGTTGGACGCCATCACCAACTCAATTGACATGAGTTTGAGCAAGCTCCGGGAGATGGTGAAGGACAGGGAAGCTGGCCTGCTGCAGTCTGTGGGGTCGCAAAGAGTCAGACATGATAAGCAGCTGAACAACAGCAGCAAATTGTCTATTTCAATTATGCAAAAATAGTAAGTTCTAGAGATCTTTTGTACAATATTGTGCTTATAGTTAACAATGCTATAGTGTATACTTAGAATTTTGTTAAGAAGGTAGATCTCATGTATGTATTCTTGCCACAGTTATTTATATACATAAACTATATAGCTAACCGAATTGTCAGTTTAACCAGTTGTTTAACCAAATGTCTAACCAATTGTCAGGACATAATGAAAATATTCCTAGTGATACATAGACTTGAATGACCAGCCATGAGAAACCTGCATTTGAAGACATTCTTTGAAGTGTCCTTTAAGAAGAGAACTAAATTCAAGCATCTATGCAAGATACAGCAGATGCAAAAGTGATCGAAAATCTTGGCAAAGTTACTTAACTAGACTGTTTTTATTGATAGGATCAAACAGAAAAAAGAGAAATGGCCCATTACAACATGGATGAATCTTGGTAGTATAATTTTGAGTGAAAAAAAGAAATCTTAGGTTCTGGTGCTCAGCTATAATCCTGCAAGTTTGAAAACAAGTAAAGCTAAAAAAATTTTACTTTTAAACATACATTTAAATCTGATAAAATGACATTTAAAAGAATGATAAGCATGATATTCAGCATAGTTACTCTGACGGGGTGGGGTATAGGGACAGGAAGGGAGGGGAACACAGGTAATTGTCTGTTGCCTATAATGTTGGGTGGTGCTCTGTGGGTCTTCAGTTTCTTAGAAATAAACAAAAATACATAAATAAAAAATAACCAAGGGTCATGTACCCAACAATGATAACGTGCCATGAGGTAAGTTGGGTATTATGGTAACTTTGTGTACATGAGTCCATAAGAAACAGAAATTAAGGAAATACAATGCAGTCTTATTTATTTGTCTTCTTAAACTTGCGAGCTGTTCATAGTCAGTGTTAGGGACCTTTGCACAAAGTAGGCCTGGGCAGAAGTGGATTCCAAAGTTCATGCGTGCCTTCTGGATTCCCAACCTACCCCAGCCTACCTCACCCTCCTTAGATGGTGCTACAAGGGAGTGTAGACCAAAGGAAGTCAGGGTAGGGGTGATCAAAACACAGGCTTGAGGGTCAGAGAGTTTCATTTCAGCTCCCATTCCTGCCACAAAGGAGCAACTATGGGCAAATTATTTAACCCCTCTAGTCTGGTAAAATGTGCACATTGCTTAAGTCTGATAAAATGGTTGGTGATCACATTGCAAAGTGCTTGGCACACGGCAAATGCTCAAAAATATTAGCAAAAAATTATAATGAGAAAGAGAATTAGAACAATAAAATATGAGCAAGAAGCCCTTCTCCAAAAAAGAGAAAAAATCCTGGGGGATTTAGATTGGGTTCTTTGATCCAAGATTGTTAATAAAATCTGGAATTCTGTAATAGTTCCTCAACCTCCATCACATGCATTCTGTTTGCTTTGTTTGTTTCTTAGTTTCCTAGTAAACATTTTTTAAAAGTCCAGCCTTATTTTTGGCTGAGTGAAGAGGGAAAGGACTTGGCTGGAAAAGCAAGAAGGAAGCTATTGTGTTCCTGGTGAAGCTGCCACCCAGGTCTCCTGGGACTCAGAGATGGGATGGGGACAGTAAAGGGACCTCACGTTTGTTGAGCCCCTACTTGGAGTAAGGCACGGAGTTCTGTGTTCTCTCAAAGATCAGAACAAGTTTGGGTAATGTCACTTCCAGTCTCTGCACTAGATAGATCCCAGTGAGTGAAGGGAACTCAGAGGAGCTGGCTGCTAGCAGTTAGCAAGTGTGTTCTCCAGCACCTGCTCAAAGGGGGTTGAACGCAGGTCCTGCCACCTGGGGTCCACCTGCCTGGCCCAGCATGTGGATGCTGTTTCTGTCTTCTGCTCTTTCCAAGCCCCTGCCCGCATCCTGATGCCTCTACTTCAGTTGCCAGGAAGGACACAGAGGTAGAGAGAAGCAGGCCCTCAACCTTCCCAGCTTTTGGAAGTCAGCAGCCTCTGGCCCTTCCTGAGGTCATGTAGGCCTCTGTGGGTCACCCAGGCTCGTTCCTTAGTTTGTGCTGGGGTTTCTGGGAGTTTCCCGGTTGACTCCAGTTTGCCTGTAACTCCAGTTGCCAGTTTACCTCTTCCTCTGCATCCCGCTGTCCCTCCAGCTCCCTTCCGGCAAACCCTTGGGAAGGAGCCAGAGTTCCCTCTCCCAGCATGTGAAAGCTCAGATTGTGGAGGGCTCTGGGTCCTATCTGGCAGCTGGCACAGGACATATGGACAGCCCAGCATGGGGCTGATCATGGGGCGGGTGGCAGCCTCAAAAGGCCGCTGCTGATAGATGGCGGTGGCCTGGCCCCACATTGACTGGTGACATCTGAGTCTTCGTTGCGTTCGAAGCTACATCTTTTGTCTTCCTGCTTTCCTGAAATAAGGAATGACAAACAATCCCAGAACTGGAGCCACATGTCCCCAAATGCGTGTGGCTCAGCATCAGTCATGTTTTTCCAATTATCCCTTGTTCTGAATGCCACAGTTAATACGCGCGTGCACACTCACACACATACCCAGGACCATTTTTAGCCAGACATTCAGGCTCCTCTTTTCCCAGAACCCCATGGCCCTTCAAGGCCATGCCCCACCCAACCTCTCCATCTCTACTCCATGTCCTCCACAGCCCCCTGGCCCCTGGGCTCATCCCAGCTCTGGGAAGGCTACTGTCTCAAGACGGGATGTACTTGTTTTGATGTTGCCTGGAACACCCTCCCATCCGTCTTGGGATCTAAATCCTGCCCATTCTTAAGACTCAGAACAAGGCGTCTGTCCTTCATGACAGCTTCCCAAGTCCTGTTCCCCTTGCTTGTCTCCCTGAAAACTGCATTCTGATCACAGTCGAGGGTCCAAATGAATCCCTCCTAGCCTTTCTCAGAATCTAAGAATACTTATTATAATGTTTTAAGAATAATATTTTGGGTGGATAACAAAAGGAAAATAGATTCATTGGAAATACAGATATACAGAATAAAGAAAATAAAGATGATCCCATTCCTTCTACTTGGAGGTAACCATCATTCACATCTCCAGAGAGTCTGAAAGGAAGGCCTTTTTCTAGACACACACACACACACACACACACACACACACACACATACTTGTACTCACTTTTTTAAAGAAAGAGAATTGAAGTCATACTTACATATGGCTTCACAACTGCTTTTTTTCATCCAACGATGTATTGTGAACAGCTTTCCACAAAAAAAAAAAAAATCCCTTTTTTAATGTCAATAGATTCCATGAATGACCACATAAGAGCACTTATACTTTTCAAAAAACATTTTATTATGGAAAAGTTTGAACATACAAAAGTAAGACAATGGTATAATAGCCCCCCATGTGCTCATCATCCAGCATCAATAATTATTAACATTCTCTCCTTCTAGTTTCATCTACCCCCTGCCTTTTTTCCCTTGAGTATTATAAAGAAGAGCCCAGATATCGTTTTATTTCACTGTAAACCACAGTTGTCTTTATAAGGTCTGCTGTTTGAGAAACTGCCTTGTAACCCAAAGGCGGTCTGCATGCAGGACCACTTTCGAGTGAATCTGTGTTTCATTCGTGACAGCAGCATTGATGATTTGAAAAATAGTCACACATATACATGCAAGTTGTATTATTTATTCAACCTTCGGTCGATGCTTGTAGGGCATATGGATGTACAGCTCCCTTGCAAGAGTTCCAGCCCACAAGCAGTCACTGCCGGTCTGATCCACTCACTCAGGCATTCAATCAAACTCTGCCAAACATTTGTCTCCAGTTGGTTCACACATGTGGGTTCCTCTCCTTACCCCACTGCTCCACCATTAAGTTCCTTCGGCTTCTGTCCTGCACACAGAGCTGAAGGCATCAAACCAAATTCTGATCCTGAAGTTGCTTAACACGAGGGGCTGTGAGGTCCTCTGGGGTCTCCTAGAGCCATCTTGTGCTGTGTGGAAGGACACTGGGCTGTGGAGGGGGAAGAATTCCTGCAGGGGAGGGCTGGAATCGCAAGTCTTCTGTCTCCTAGCCTGTGCTCTTCACCTTATCTGCTTACAGGGGCAGAACATGCTGGAACTGTGACCTTGAGGATGCATTTTTAGCATCTTCACTGAGTTTTCTCTATACTGGCTCCTTATTAGGTTCCAGGGAGGTCTGGGGCCTGAATTCTACGGTTCACCTCCTTGCCTTCCAGCTCTCCTGCCAAGGGAGTCTCGAGCATAAGGATAAAATCCAAAAGGGAAACAAAGTAGCAGCTCCCTAATCCCCGAATGCATGCCCAGCATCTCCCCAAAGCAAGGCTGCTCTGATGAGCTGGGTGGACCGGAAGCTCTGCCTGGGAAGTCCAAGGGGAGCTTCCCGCTCCTGGCCCCCCACGACTCTGTAGCCCGGAGCAGTGTGGCAGGCTTGGCAGCCACCTGCCCACTGTCCATAGGCTAGGAGCTCCTGGTCCACCCCGCCTCAGGCAAGCCGTGAGAACGTAGTGGCCTTGTCCTCTGGGAGCCACATTACAGCGCACGAAGTGAGAGGAGGCAGGAGGCTGGCTTGGCCTGCCTGGGAAGGCCAGGTCCCAGGAAGTGAAAGAAACAAGAGGTGGTGTCTGAGTCAGCCCACCCACCGTGAAGTGTCCAGTCTTGACCAGATCCCTAGTGTGGCTGGCTGGGGCCAGAAGGGAGGCAGATGAGGAGAAGGTCTGTGATTCCTCACCTGATGTTCCTTAGACTGGAGAGGGATGGACTGGGTGTTCCCCTTAGGGTCAAGCTGAATTGTGGGGGTCAGAATCTCATCCCGTTCCCCAGCATGTCAGAAGCTGTAATGTTTACTATTCTATCTATTCAACAGTCACTTTGTTGAAACAGAGGTCAGCCGGCGTCTCTGAGCCGCTGCGCTGCGCACCGTGTGGGCCGCAGCCACACCAGGATGCTGCTGCAGGAAGTCTGTGTGTTCTGCTCCTCTTTCTTCTTTACCATCCTCCTGCCAGACGTTTTAGGTCAGAAGACTAATTCCTCTCCCACTTCCCTGCCTACCCTCCCTTTCGTCCTATTGCAACTTTGGGCTACCTCCAGAGGGTTGGGTCTTATGCTGTACTCGGGGCTTCTGTAGCTTGGAGGTTCCCAGATGAGGACTGAAGCTGTTGGACAGAGGCATCAGTAAGGAGAGGGTCCCGAGAGAAAAGCAAAGGAAGCGCTGTAAAGAGATGGCCGGCCATTAGACACGCCCTGGACCCCTGTGTCCCATCCCCCACCACTGAAGATGAGGAATCAGAGTCTTCAAGGCAGAAAACGATCCAAAGCTTCTACTTGGGAACCTGCCAGGAGGGCTCCCCGATCTCCAGCCAAAATGAGGAGATTCAGGGCTAGAATCAGCTAGTACCAGCCCAAAAGATGGGGGCTTGGGCTCTCCAGAGAGCCCAGGGCTGTCTTAAGAACCCTAGAGTCCAAAAGTCAGACAGGTTAATTCCTCCAGTTCCATTCTTCTTTCTCAAGATGCTATTCAAGGTTTTTTGTATTTCCATACAAATTGTGGGAGAGGGAGAAGGTGGGATGATTTGGGAGAATGGCATCGAAACATGTATAATATCATATATGAAACGAATCGCCAGTTCAGGTTTGATGCATGATACTGGATGCTTGGGGCTGGTGCACTGAGACGACCCAGAGGGATGGTACGGGGAGGGGGGAGGGAGGGGGGTTCAGGATGGGGAACACGTGTATACCTGTGGCGGATTCATGTTGATGTATGACAAAACCAATACAATTTTGTAAATTAATTAGCCTCCAATTAAAAAAAATAAATTTATATTAAAAAAAAGAACCCTAGAAACTACTCAGGAATCCCAAACATTCTAATTCCTCCCCTTTGGTTTAGTACAGTCTTCCATGCGTGTCACATGCAAGGGCAGGCACACATGCCCACACACAAGTGCATGTGCACACACACACACACACACACACACACACACTGGGTAAGCCTCCCCATCCTTCCCATCATCCGCCATACCATCCACAGTCCCTACCCACTTTTCGTATTGCTAATAACTGAGCCATTCTATTTATTCAATTGCTAACTAAGATTTATTAAGCTTCTGCCATGCTGTGCCATGCTAAGTCATTTCAGTCATGTTCGACTCTTTGCAACCCTATAGAATATAGCCTACCGGGCTCCTCTGTCTTGATTCTCCAGGCAAGAATACTGGAGCGGGTTGCCATGCTCTCTTTCAGGGGGTCTTCTCAACCCAGGGATCCAGCTCGTGCCTCTTACATCTCCTGAATTGGCAGGCGGATTCTTTACCACTGTGGTGTGCTTAGTCACTCTCTCATGTCCAACTCTTTGTCACCTCATGGACTAGAAGACTAGCCCACTAGTCTTCTCTGTCCATGGTGATTCTCCAAGCAAGAATACTGGAGTGGGTTTCCATGCCCTCCAGGGGATCTTCCCAACCCAGGGACTGAACTCATGTCTTCCGCATTGCAGGCAGATTCTTTACCATCTGAACCACCAGGGGAGTCCACTAATTTCTTACCATTAGCACCACCGTATTAAAGCTCCACATGTGCCTAATTATAGATTGAGTGCTTTTGGAGACAGAAGAAAAAGAAAACGTTAGGAGCCCCTTCTTTCTTCCACCTCCATTGTGAAGATTCTATTATGATTGTAAGAGATCATCTGTCTGACTTTCAGAAGTTGAGGGAAAGAGAGACCATCTGAGGGTCAATTTTGTGTGGTTCAGATTCTGGGTTAGGGGACTCAGATCAGTCCTGGCATGGGTGGTCCAGCAGGCTTCTAGGAGGAGGAAGTTGGAAGGCCACTCTGAGATGAATGGTGCCCAAGTGAGGACAAGCCCAACGGAGAAGGAAGGTGCCTCAGGTGGAAGCAGGGGGACGTGGGGACAGGCGGGAGGCAGGTGCCCCGGGGATAGGGAGGAACCAGCCTGGGTGGAGGGCAGGTGCACAGGCCAGAGACAAGCAGGATGGGGAAAGGGTGGTGAGGGAACAGCCAATTGCGGGGCCTGCGTCAGACACATTTGTAGGACATTCTGCCTGGAATTTTTCCGGAGAGGTAGGGAATTTGGGTCTGTGTGTATTTTTAGCCTCGTCTTTTCCGCCCTCTTCTGAGCAATGCTTCTAAGAGCTTTCAGCCTGAGGTCATCTGTTTTCCTAGTCCCTGTTCCAGGGAATCAGATGCCAGCACTACCACCTCACACGGAGGCTGCTGCCGCCCCGGCGCTGACCCCAGGAGAGCGACGTGTCCACTGGACCACAGGAGCAGCCTGTGGGAGGCCGCCCTGGTGGCGGGTGCAGAAGTTCTGAGCGCTGCCAGAATGTCACCCCTCTGTCCTGGCCTGGCTCTAGGGAGGAGCTCCTCTGAGGTTGTGAGACACCCCCAGATGCCTGTCCCCACTTCCCTTCAGGGAAACACGGGCAGCCCTCAGCCTCCAGGACTCCTGTGGTGAGGCACTGCCTGCCTTTCTCTCCTGCTGCTTCTGGCTCACCCCCTTGTCTATCTGCTCCACTCCGTTTTCCTTGCCACCACTGTAGGTAGTTCCCAAGACCTGCTTTCTCCCTCAGTCTGCCTCAGAGGACAGCTCCTTTGATACTTCCCTTTCTAAGCCCACATCCTGGCCCACAGCCTTGTTGCCAAGTTTCAGGCCCGCATCTCCAAGTCCCTGGTGGGCATGCCCACTATTAACAGAAAAGCATGGCCCTAACCAGTTCACAACCTCTCCTCCAGAACCTTTCAGCCGCCTTGTTTCTGTCAGAGGTACCACCAGGCTACTTTCCAGACTAGAAGCTCCAAGGCGCCTTGCTGCCTCCCTCCTCTCCAGTGGTCATGCGCAGTGAGACAAGATGGATTTACTCTTTCTCAGCCCATGTCAATCCCACTGGCATCATGGCTTGGCTGGATGACCCTAGCTGCCTCCAGATGGCCTCTTCCCTGTGAGCCCTTCTTGCCTGGCCACTCCATAATGCACTTCCCACCCAACCAAGAGTCCTCTGGGTCACCCCTTCTCTTGTTTCATCAAATCCCAGGTCCTCTCCTTGACGTCCACATCCTTCTCTTATTCCCTCCACCTTTCAGCTTCAGCTTCACCACTTCTTTGACTCTTCTCCTCCACCTTAGTCATTCCCAGAAGATAGCAAGTTTATTCCTGTCTCAAAGTCTTTGCTCTGTGTTTCCTCCATCTTCCCCCCCTTCTCTCCAATCTATTTCAAATCCTTTGCAAGGGTTTAATCTCCCAAAGGCAAACTTTATTTCTCAAAGCATATAACACATACCAGCCTGGAATTGTCCTCAGAGGCAGTCTGAAAGTCAGAAGAAAATCCATCTCATTTTTTAAAATGTTTTGTCTATTTAAAAATTCTTTTTCACCAGAATGGTATTACCCAGCTTGAGCAGTAAGCTGTTCTCCCTGGGTCTTCTGAAAAGCATAGAACATGACATTAAAAGACATGAAAGAGAGTTACCAGAGGAAAGACCTGCAAAGGAAAAGGAGGAACACTCTCCCAGAATAAAGGAGAGGGAGCCAGGGGGCTGAGAGGAGCCTTCTGAGAGCAGTGCAGGCCTGCCCCTGGGAAGGGGAGGGGGAAGGAAGGAGGGTTGGGGAAAAAGAGTCTGAGACTGTGGTACAGTTCCAAGAAAGTCTGAGCATTGGGAGGATGCTGAATCGAATTCACCTGGCTGAGGAGCCCTGCGTCTCCAGGAACGGGCTAGCATTAGGAGCCCTGCTGTGTTTGCCATCGCCTGGAGTAGCCCCCGGAAAGCACGGGAAACACTGTGGCGGATCCAGCAGGGCAGCAGCTGGAGCTGTCTTTCCATATCCTCATCAAAGCAGCAGTTCTGGGCAAGATATCTTCATGGCTGACTCAGGGGTCAAAGCTGACTTAGTTTCTGCTGCTGAGGAAAACCTAGAGTAAGGGCTTAGATTCTGAATCCTCCAAAGTTGAAGATGAGAGCCAAAGTTATTGGAATGTGCTATGCATTCCCAAAGAGAACTCCTTGAGATAAGGGGGGTTCATCTTGATTATCACGTCAAGGCATTGTCACCATCATCACCACCAGCGTCACCAGCATTTCCAGCCTCGTCGCCATCATCATTACTATAACCATCTTAACTCTTATCGTTACCACATCATCCCCTTTACTGCCAACTGTCATCAGTTTCACCACCTTAACCACACTGTCCCCACCATCACCACCATTGGTTTCATCAGTACTGCAGTCACTGCAACCCCCACCTCCATCACCACAACCATCAACACATCTCCACCATCACCAGTACTCCCACCACCAGCACCACCAGCACTGGCTTCATTTACCACCACCTTCTTCACCATAACTCCACCATCACCACCATCACACTTGTGAATTCAGAGAGTACGGTGCAGGGAAAAGGAATCTGATTTACCCTTTGTTGGCTGCTAGTTCGTAGTGTGACCTCAAGCAGCTCTCTATCTCGGCTGATCTTTACTGTATTTTTCCATTTAGCAAATAACTATAGTGCATCTGCTCTGAGTCAGGCAGTCCCGCATGAAGCAGAGAGTAAGCTGAAATTACTGTAGGTCTGATTGGCTGCCAAACCTAAAGCCAAAGGATCAGTGGTGTTGCCTAAAGATTGACCACACCCGAGGCTTCCTGAAAACAGTGGTCATGGTAGCTGCCGTTTCGGATGTGACCTTGCCCTGGTTAGAATACCCAAGGGCAATAAAAGGTTTTATATTTTATCCAGTTCCTGTGGGAAGCCAATAAATGCATCACTAAACTCAAGGGCCTTGAGAATGATGCGGAAGTTCAGGAGAGAACTTAGGGCTCAAGCTTTAGCACATATCTAGTGAGGCCCAAGGAGGGTGAGGCCCTCCCCATTGGTGGCACAGCAGAGTGTGCATTGCATGGCTGAGCTGGACCCATAATCCTCAGCTGCTAAGTGTTCTCTGGAGTTGCTGGAGGAGGATGGTGGCCGGGGTGGGGCCTGTCTGGGAGAAGAACAGGAATGTTGCTAGAATACAGCTCAAGGGTGAAATAAAGGCCATAGGCTCTGGGTGATGACAGAGGCAGCTGCCACAAGCCAGAGTCCCAGCCACATCTGGGCTGCTGATTGCACAACCCAGCTGTCGGCTGGGCCTTCTGACTCCCTGCTGGGATGGGCTGGCTGGGGGACTGGAGGAGGGCGGGCAGGAGGCCTCGGGAAGATTCAGCACCTGCTGGTGGGTCTGGTAAGGCCTTCCTCCTTTCTGAGGACGACCTGGCTGAGGACGAAAGTGGAGGCAGAAAGCCAAGGGATCCTTCTCAGTTTTCAGTGCTCCGTTTGCTTCCACCACCCCCTGCTCTCTGGGTCACCCCGCACGTCCCTGAAAAGGGAATTTCCACAGTTCCCTTCCCACCCATCCTGAAGACTGGGCAGGGTGGAGGGTGAGCCGAGGGACAGAGAAGAGATGGAAATTCCCTTAAAGTTGGTGATAGTGGGGGATGCCATGTGTAGGACTGAAGCTACAAATCTGTGGCATCAAGTCCCTTCCAGGAAGGATGTGCTCTCTGATCCCCCCTCATCCCACACCCCCTCGTAGAACCCCAGTGTACCCAAGGGCCCTTTGCTTTCTGGAACCTGTAAGGGGTTGGGCTGTCCACCCTTTCATCAGTCTGTGCCCCTAGTCTGACCTCTCCCCACACACATATCAAGGCTGGGACCTGAAAAGAAGCCATTCCTGAGGTCAAGGGCCGTGTCTCATTTGGGAAAAGGAGTTCCCCCATGCCTCCCCCACAGGACTGGGGTTCCCAAAAGAATGGATGCCAAGTACTTGAGGGAGTGGGGAGCTGGTGGGGCCTTCCTTCTTCTTCATGATCAAGAGGAACCAGGCTCTGTGATAAATGGGACACCACTGCTCATTTTAGTGCTCTATTTTTTTTTTCCCCCTGAGAACTGGGACAAGAGCCCAGAAAATACATTTCCTCAACTCTAAGATTTTATAGGTTTTCAGAAGCACTAAACTACTGCACCATTGCACTCATCTCACACGCTAGGAAAGTAAGGCTCAAATCCTCCAAGCCAGGCTTCAGCAATACATGAACCGTGAACTTCCTGATGTTCAAGCTGGTTTTAGAAGAGAGAGTTCCAGAAAAACATCTCTATCTGCTTTATCGACCATGCCAAAGCCTTTGACTGTGTGGATCACAATAAACTGTGGAAAATTCTGAAAGATGGGAATACCAGACCACCTCACCTGCCTCTTGAGAAATCTGTATGCAGGTCAGGAAGCAACAGTTAGAACTGGACATGGAACAACAGACTGGTTCCAAATAGGAAAAGGAGTATGTCAAGGCTGTATATTGTCACCCTGTTTATTTAACTTGTATGCAGAGTACATTATGAGAAACGCTGGGCTGGAAGAAGCACAAGCTGGAATCAAGATTGCTGGGAGAAATATCAACAACCTCAGATATGCAGATGACATCATCCTCATGGCAGAAAGTGAAGAAGAACTAAAGAGCCTCTTGATGAAAGTGAAAGAGGAGGGTGAAAAAGTTGGCTTAAAGCTCAACATTCAGAAAATGAAGATCATGGCATCTGGTCCCATCATGTCATGGGAAATAGATGGGGAAACAGTGGAAACAGTGTCAGGCTTTATTTTTTGGGGCTCCAAAATCACTGCAGATGGTGACTGCAGCCATGAAATTAAAAGATGCTTACTCCTTGGAAGGAAAGTTATGACCAACTTAGATAGCATATTCAAAAGCAGAGACATTACTTTGCTAACAAAGGTCTGTCTAGTCAAGGCTATGGTTTTTCCAGTGGTCATGTATGGAGGTGAGAGTTGGACTGTAAAGAAAGCTGAGTGCCGAAGAATTGATGCTTATGAATTGTAGTGTTGGAGAAGACTCCTGAGAGTCCCTTGGACTGCAAGGAGATCCAACCAGTCCATTCTAAAGGAGATGAGTCCTGGATGTTCATTGGAAGGACTGATGCTGAAGCTGAAACTCCAATACTTTGGCCACCTATGCGAAGAGTTGACTCATTGGGAAAGACTCTGATGCTGGGAGGGATTGGGGGCAGGAGGAGAAGGGGACGACAGAGGATGAGATGGCTGAATGGCATCACTGACTCAATGGACATGAGTTTGAGTGAACTTCAGGAGTTGATGATGGACAGGGAGACCTGGCGTGCTGCTATTCATAGGATTGCAAAGAGTCAGACACGACTGAGCGACTGAATTGAACCGAACAGAACTGACTGATGTAATTACAGGTTTTTCTTTGGTTGTGTTGTTGTTTGCTGAGGTAGGAGAGGGAATGAATTGCCTAGCAAGGACTCAAGGTCCTCTGTTTTATCATCAGGATTTTGGGTTTTCCAAGATGGAGGCAGAATTCTAATGGCCCAGGTTTCTTTTTGAAACTGTGTCTTGGATGGAGGTGAGAAGGCTGGGTGAAACGGTGGAGTCATCTGTCTTCTTTCCATGATACTATACCTATTCACTTTCCATTCAAGGGGAACAGGCTCTGAAGGCCCAAAAGAGACCTTAAAATACATGCTCAAGCTATGCTCAGTTACATCTAGGGACAAGAATCTCAGAATACGCTTAGTTATGTCTAGGGGCGAGAATTTCAGAATGCTCACCCTCAAATTCATCCAATGTCAGGGCCACTGGGAGGGTGAAAGATTTCTTCTTCATGCTGGATTAAAATAAACCCCCTTGGAGCCTTCTAGTTTGAGTTTTAACCTTAGGACCACACAAAATAAGTCCATGAAGTGAAGTGTTAGTTGTTCAGTCATGTCTGACTCCTTGCAACTGCAGGCTGTTTCTGTCCATGAGATTTTCCAGGCAAGAATACTGGAGAGGGTTGCTATTTCCTCCTCCAGGAGAGTTCCCTGACCCAGGGATCAAACCTGCATTTTCTAGGTCTCCTGCATATGCGCAGGCAGGTTCTTTACCACTAAGCCACCTGGGAAGCCCACAGGAACCACAGAAATAAGCCCCTATCACTTAAGAAAGTGGCATAACCTCATAGATTTTCTCTTATTTTGATGAAATGTTCATATCTAGTTCCTTTCTTTTTAAATATGTTTCTAGATCCCTCCTCATCTAGATGTCTTTTCTGTCTGTCAATATCCTCTGTAAAGAGTTAAACCCACGGCTGACCACTGTACCACATCATTGACAATGATGTGGAGTCTGCAGGACCCTTCTCAGTGACAACATGGAACCTCTGTTTCTCCATTCCAAGCCCAAACATCTTTTTGCATCTCTTTATTTTCTACAGAGCTCGTAGTTAATTAAAATTCATAAGCCCTTTACACATTATAAAGTATTTTCCTATATCCTGTCAGTCTAGATTTAGTTGTCTTCTTTGATCTCAATATAAAAATTTGCATTAAATCTGTACTTTAAAATATTTGGTTAGACCATCTTATACTTTCAGCCAATACATTAGTTTCCTTTTGCTGCTTGTAATGAATTGTCACACGCTCAGTGTTTTACAACAGCGCAAATTTATATCTTATAGTTCTAGAGAGCAGAAGTCCAAAATGGGCTTCACTGAGCTAAAATCAAGGTGTGGAGGCACTGGGATAAGATCAGTTTCCTTAACTTTTCTAGTTTTTAGAGGTTTCCCACATTCCTTGGCTCACCATCCCCTGTTTCATCTTTAAGGCCAGCAGCGAAGCATCTTAGACTTCACCCTGCCTCTATTTCTGTCAGCACATCTCCTTCTCTGAGTCTGAAGGGTTCTTATCCTTACACCCAGATAAACCAGGATAAGTTCCCCTTCTCAAGGGATTTAAGGTAATCACATCTGCAAACTACCTTTTGCCACATAAGGTAACATATTCATAGGTTCCAGGGAGTAGTAGCTGAACATTTTCTCGGGGGAGGGTCACATTATTCTGTCTTTAACAGCCAGAAAAGCTTTTTTGTCCTGATTCTTTCACTTAATATATTATTTATTCCCATTAATAGTATAGCATCTGTCAAATTGGATAACATCAAGTTATTGTTCTTGTTCAAATTATTGATAAAAATGTTAATATAGATTGGACACTAAGATCCTTCTTCAGGTTGATGCTGATTCATTAATAAACACTTTTTATGATTATTCAAATAGTTAAGAGTCTAAAGAGAGCTTTCCTCTTCCCCTTCCTTTCTTTCTGCCTTTCCTCCCTTCCTCATATAAATCCAATTTGTACAAATACTCCACTAAGTTACTAAATATAGGAAGGGAAAATATAGAAACTGTCCCTTCCAAGTTGGATCTTATGGTATATTGGTGGAGAAATATTATTCAGAAATTATACTAGTTAGTATTAGATGTGGCAGTGCCTGCAAGAGATCCAACTTCAATGTTTTAAACAAAAACCTATTTGCCTTTTTCTCCAAGAGAGAAAACTAAAGGTAGGCACCTAGAGATGGTAGATACATATTTATCTTATTTGGAAGATACATATCTATTTCTGTTTTAAGAAACATTATTTTTTTTATATTACTACATAAGGAAGTCTAAAGTTACTCAAACTATTTACTCTTTTCTATGTATGATGATCTATCACACCCAAACTTTTATTAATACACTATTTTCCAAATTTTATTCCCATTGGAGGAGGTAGCCATTAACCCCACCATAGAGCAGCCAGAACTTACATAGGACTGGGAAATAGACTCTTGAAGGGCACAACAGATCCTTGTGCACCAGGACCCAGGAGGAAGGAACAGTGACCCCACAAGAGACTTGCCTGTGGGTGTCTGGGAGTCTCCAGCAAAGATGTGGGTCAGTGGAGGCCTGCTGCAGGGCTGGGGGCACGAGTGTCCAGGAGTCTCCGGCAGAGGTGTGGGTCAGTGGAGGCCTGCTGCAGGGCTAGGGGCACGAGTGTCCAGGAGTCTCCGGCAGGGGTGTGGGTCAGTGGA
>NW_024070209.1:12511496-12635292 GCF_014754425.2 Oryx dammah | reverse complement strand
GGGGTGTGGGTCAGTGGAGGCCTGCTGCAGGGCTGGGGGCACGAGTGCAGCAGTGCATGCCTGGGCCCTTCTGAAGGAGGTCACCATTACCGTCATTACCTCCACCACAGTTTAGTCAGTCAGTCAGTTCAGTCGCTCAGTCGTGTCTGACTCTTTGCGACCCCATGAATCGCAGCACACCAGGCCTCCTTGTCCATCACCATCTCCCGGAGTTCACTCAGACTCACGTCCATCGAGTCAGTGATGCCATCCAGCCATCTCATCCTCTGTCATCCCCTTCTCCTCCTGCCCCCAATCCCTCCCAGCATCAGAGTCTTTTCCAATGAGTCAACTCTTCGCATGAGGTGGTCAAAGTACTGGAGTTTCAGCTTTAGCATCATTCCTTCCAAAGAAATCCCAGGGTTGATCTCCTTCAGAATGGACTGGTTGGATCTCCTTGCAGTCCAAGGGACGCTCAAGAGTCTTCTCCAACACCACAGTTCAAAAGCATCAATTCTTCGGCACTCAGCCTTCTTCACAGTCCAACTCTCACATCCATACAAGACACAGGAAAAACCATAGCCTTGACTAGACGGACCTTAGTCGGCAAAGTAATGTCTCTATCCCCAGGTAAATAGCAGAGAGGGAACACAGCTCGACCAGCAACAGAAAATTGGATTGAAGATTTACTGAGCATGGCCCCACCCATCAGAACAAGACCCAGTGTCCCCTCAGGCAGTCTATCTCATCAGGAAGCTTTCATAAGCCTCTTATCTTTCTCCACCAGAGAGCAGTTCAGTTTAGTTCAGTTCAGTCGCTCAGTCTTGTCTGACTCTTTGCGACCCTGTGAACCACAGCACGCCAGGCCTCCCTGTCCATCACCAACTCCCGGAGTTCACTCAGACTCATGTCCATCGAGTCCGTGATGCCATCCAGCTATCTCATCCTGGGTCATCCCCTTCTCCTCCTGCCCCCAATCCCTCCCAGCATCACAGTCTTTTCCAATGAGTCAACCCTTCCCATGAGGTGGCCAAAGTACTGGAGTTTCAGCTTTAGCATCATTCCTTCCAAAGAAATCCCAGGGCTGATTTCAGAATGGACTGGTTGGATCTCCTTGCAGTCCAAGGGGTTCTCAAGAGTCTTCTCCAACACCACAGTTCAAACGCATTAATTCTCTGGCGCTCAGCCTTCTTCACAGTCCAACTCTCACATCCATACATGACTACTGGAAAAACCATAGCCTTGACTAGACGGACCTTAGTCGGCAAAGTAACATCTCTGCTTTTGAATATGCTATCTAGGTTGGTCATAACTTTTCTTCCAAGGAGTAAGCGTCTTTTAATTTCATGGCTGCAGCCACCATCTGCAGTGATTTTGGAGCCCCCCCAAAATAAAGTCTGACACTGCTTCCCCATCTATTTCCCATGAAGTGATGGGACCAGATGCCATGATCTTTGTTTTCTGAATGTTGAGCTTTAAGCCAACTTTTTCACTCTCTTTTTTCACTTTCATCAAGAGGCTTTTTAGTTCCTCTTCACTTTCTGCCATAAGGGTGGTGTCATCTGCATATCTGAGGTTGTTGATATTTCTCCCAGCAATCTTGATTCCAGCTTGTGTTTCTTCCAGCCCAGCGTTTCTCATGATGTACTCTGCATAGAAGTTAAATAAGCAGGGTGACAATATACAGGCTTGACGTACTCCTTTTCCTCTTTGGAACCAGTCTGTTGTTCCATGTCCAGTTCTAACGGTTGCTTCCTGACCTGCATACACATTTCTCAAGAGGCAGGTCAGGTGGTCTGGTATTCCCATCTCTCTCAGAATTTTCCACAGTTGATTGTGATCCACACAGTCAAAGGCTTTGGCATAGTCAATAAAGCAGAAATAGATGTTTTTCTGGAACTCTCTTGCTTTTTTGCTGATCCAGAGGATGTTGGCAATTTGATCTCTGGTTCCTCTGCCTTTTCTAAAACCAGCTTGAACATCAGGAAGTTCACGGTGCACATATTGCTGAAGCTTGGCTTGGAGAATTTTGAGCATTACTTTACTAGCATGTGAGATGAGTGCAATTGTGTGGTAGCTTGAGCATTCCTTGGCATTGCCTTTCTTAGGGATTGGAATGAAAACTGACCTTTTCCAGTCCTGTGGCCACTACTGAGTTTTCCAAATTTGCTAGCATATTGAGTGCAGCGCTTTCACAGCATCATCTTTCAGGATTTGAAATAGCTCAATAGGAATTCCATCACCTCCACTAGCTTTGTTTGTAGTGATGCTTTCTAAGGCCCACTTGACTTCACATTCCAGGATGTCTGGCTCTAGATGAGTGATCACACCATCAGGATTATCCGGGTCATGAAAATCTTTTTTGTACAGATCTTCTGTGTATTCTTGCCACCTCTTCTTAATATCTTCTGCTTCTGTTAGGTCCATACCATTTCTGTCCTTTGTCAAGCCCATCTTTGCATGAAATGTTCCCTTGGTATCTCTAATTTTCTGGAAGAGATCTCTAGTCTTTCCCATTCTATTCTTTTCCTCTATTTCTTTGCATTGATCGCTGAAGAAGGCTTTCTTATCTCTTCTTGCTATTCTTTGGAACTCTGCATTAAGATGCTTATATCTTTCCTTTTCTTCTTTGCTTTTTGCCTTTCTTCTTTTCACAGCTATTTGTAAGGCCTCCCCAGACAGCCATTTTGCTTTTTTGCATTTCTTTTCCATGGGGATGGTCTTGATCCCTGTCTCCTGTACAATGTCATGAACCTCATTCCATAGTTCATCAGGCACTCTATCTATCAGATCTAGGCCCTTAAATCTATTTCTCACTTCCACTGTATAATCATAAGGGGTTTGATTTAGGTCATACCTGAATGGTCTAGCGGTTTTCCCTACTTTCTTCAATTTAAGTCTGAATTTGGCAATAAGGAGTTCATGATCTGAGCCGCAGTCAGCTCCCGGTCTTGTTTTTGTTGACTGTATAGAGCTTCTCCATCTTTGGCTGAAAAGAATATAATCAATCTGATTTCGGTGATGACCATCTGGTGATGTCCATGTGTAGAATCTTCTCTTGTGTTGTTGGAAGAGGGTGTTTGCTATGACCAGTGCATTTTCTTGGCAAAACACTATTAGTCTTTGCCCTGCGTCATTCTGCATTCCAAGGCCAAATTTGCCTGTTACTCCAGGTGTTTCTTGACTTCCTATTTGTGCATTCCAGTCCCCTATAATGAAAAGGACATCTTTTTTGGGTGTTAGTGCTAAAAGGTCTTGTAGGTCTTCATAGAACCATTCAACTTCAGCTTCTTCAGCATTAGTGGTTGGGGCATAGACTTGGATTACTGTGATACTGAATGGTTTGCCTTGGAAACGAACATTCTGTTGTTTCTGAGATTGCATCCAAGTACTGCATTTTGGACTCTTTTGTTGACCATGATGGCTACTCCATTTCTTCTGAGGAATTCCTGCCCACAGTAGTAGATATAATGGTCATCTGAGTTGAATTCACCCATTCCAGTCCATTTTAGTTCGCTGATTCCTAGAATGTCAACGTTCTCTCTTGCCATCTCTTGTTTGACCACTTCCAATTTGCCTTGATTCATGGACCTGACATTCCAGGTTTCTATGCAATATTGCTCTTTACAGCATCGGACCTTGCTTCTATCACCAGTCACATCTACAGCTGGGTAGGTCTGACAGAATGTGGTCCACTGGAGAAGGGAATGGCAAACCACTTCAGCATTCTTGTCTTGAGAACCCCATGAACAGTATGAAAAGGCAAAATGATAGGATACTGAAAGAGGAACTCCCCAGGTCAGTAGGTGCCCAACATGCTACTGGAGATCAGTGGAGAAATAACTCCAGAAAGAATGAAAAGATGGAGCCATCAGAGGGCAGACAGACTGAAAACCACAATCACAGAAAAACCAACCAATCTAATCACATGGACCACAGCCTTGTCTAACTCAATGAAACTATGAGCCATGCCATGTAGGGCCACCCAAGACGGATGGGTCATGGTGGAGAGTTCTGACAAAATGTGGTCCACTGGAGAAGGGAATGGCAAACCACTTCAGTATTCCTGCCTTGAGAGCCCCATGAACAGTATGAAAAGGCAAAAAAGATAGGACACTGAACTCCCCAGGTGGGTAGATGCCCAATATGCTATTGGAGATTAGTGGAGAAATAACTCCAGAAAGAATGAAGAGACAAAGCCAAAGCAAAAACAACACCCAGTTGTGGATGTGACTGGCAATGGAAGCAAGGTCCAATGCTATAAAAGAGCAATATTGCATAGGAACCTGGAATGTTAGGTCCATGAATCAGGGCAAGTTGGAAGTGATCAGACAGGAGATGGAAAGAGTGAACATTGATAATTTAGGAATCAGTGAACTAAAATGGAGTGGAATGGGTGAATTTAACTCAGATGACCATTATATCTACTACTGTGGGCAAGAATCCCTTAGAAGAAATGGAGTAGCTATCATAGTCAACAAAAGGGTCCGAAAGGAGGTACTTGGATGCAGTCTCAAAAACGACAGAATGATCTCTGTTTTCAAAGCAAACCATTCAATATCACAGTAATCCAAGTCTATATCCTGACCAGTAATGCTGAAGAAGCTGAATTTGAGTGGTTCTATGAAGACCTACTGGAGAAGGCAATGACAACCCACTCCAGTACTCTTGCCTAGAAAATCCCATGGACAGAAGAGCCGGTAGGCTGCAGTCCATGGGGTCGCTAAGAGTCGGACACGACTGAGCGACTTCACTTTCACTTTTCACTTTCATGCATTGGAGAAGGAAATGGCAACCCACTCCAGTGTTCTTGCCTAGAGAATCCCAGGGACGGGGAGCCTGGTGGGCTGCCGTCTATGGGGTCACACAGAGTCGGACATGACAGAAGCGACTTAGCAGCAGCAGCATGAAGACCTACAAGACCTTCTAGAATTAACACCCAAAGAAGATGTCCTTTTCATTATAGGTGACTGGAATGTAAAAGTAGGAAATCAAGAAACACCTGGAGTAACAGGCAAATTTAGCCTTGGAGTACAGAATGAAACAGGGCAAAGGCTAATAAGTTCTGCCAAGAGAATACAGTGTTTATTGCAAACACCCTCTTCCAACAACACAAGAGAAGACTGTATACATGGACATCACCAGATGGTCAACACTGAAGTCAGATTGATTATATTCTTTTCAGCCAAAGATGGAGAAGCTCTATACAGTTAGCAAAAACAAGACCGGGAACTGACTGTGGCTCAGATCATGAACTCCTTATTGCCAAATTCAGACTTAAATTGAAGAAAGTAGGGAAAACCGCTAGACCATTCAGGTATGACCTAAATCAAATCTCTAACAATTATACAGTGGAAGTGAGAAATAGATTTAAGGGACTAGATCTGACAGACAGAATGCCTGATGAACTATAGAATGAGGTTCGTGACATTGTACAGGAGACAGGGAGAAAGATCACCCCCAAGAAAAAGAAATGAAAAAAAGCAAAATGGGTGTCTGAGGAGGTCTTACAAATATCTGTGAAAAAAAGAGAAGAGAAAAACAAAGGAGAAAAGGAAAAATATACCTATTTGAATGCAGAGTTCCAAAGAATAGCAAGGAGAGAAAAGAAAGCCTTCCTCAGTGATTAATGCAAAGAAATAGAGGAAAGCAATAGGTTGGGAAAGTCTAGAGATCTCTTCAAGAAAACTAGCAATACTAAGGGAACATTTCATGCAAAGATGGGCTCGATAAAGGACAGAAATGGAATGGACCTAACAGAAGCAGAAGATAAATACACAGAAGAACTGTACAAAAAAGATCTTCACGACCCAGATAATCACGATGGTGTGATCACTCACCTAGAACCAAGCATCTTGGTATGTGAAATCAAGTGGGCCTTAGGAAGCATCACTATGAACAAAGCTGGTGGAGGTGATAGAATTCCAGTTGAGCTATTTCAAATCCTAAAAGATGATGATGTGAAAGTACTGCACTCAATATGCCAGCAAATTTGGAAAATTCAGCAGTGGCCGCAAGACTGGAAAAGGTCAGTTTTCTTTCTAATCCCAAAGAAAGGCAATGCCAAAGAATGCTCAAACTACTGCACAACTGCACTCATCTCACATGCTAGTAAAGTAATGCTCAAAATTCTCCAAGCCGGGCTTCAGCAATACGTGAACCATGAACTTCCTGATGTTCAAGCTGGTTTTAAGAAAAGGCAGAAGAACCAGAGATCAAATTGCCAACATCCTCTGGATCATCAAAAAAGCAAAAGAGTTCCAGAAAAACATCTGTTTCTGCTTTATTGAATATGCTAAAGCCTTTGACTGTGTGGATCACAACAAACTGTGGAAAGTTCTGAACGAGATGGGAATGCCAGGCCACCTGAACTATTACTTGAAAAATCTGTATGCAGGTCAGGAAGCAGCAATTAGAACTGGACATGGAACAACAGACTGGTTCCAAATAGGAAAAGGAGTACGTCAAGGCTGTATATTGTTACCCTACTTATTTAACTGATATGCAGAGTACATCATGAGAAATGCTGGGCTGGAGAAGCACAAGCTGGAATCAAGATTGCCAGGAGAAATATCAATAACCTCAGATATGCATTGACACCACCCTTATAGCAGAAAGTGATGAAGAAGTAAAGAGACTCTTGATGAAAGTGAAATAGGAGAGTGAAAAAGTTGGCTTAAAGCTCAGCATTCAGAAAATGAAGATCATGGCATCTGGTCCCATCACTTCATGGCAAATAGATGGGGAAACAGTGTCAGACTTTATTTTTGGGGGCTCCAAAATCACTGCAGATGATGACTGCAGCCATGAAATTAAAACACGTTTGCTCCTTGGAAGGAAAGTTATGACCAAACTAGACAGCATATTAAAAAGCAAAGACATTACTTTGCTAACAAAGGTCCATCTTAGTCAAAGCTATGCTGTTGCCAATAGTCATGAATGGATGTGAGAGTTGGGCTATAAAGAAAGCTGAGTGCTGAAGAATTAATGCTTTTAAACTGTGGTGTTGGAGAAGACTCTTGAGAGTCCCTTGGACTGCAAGGATATCCAACCAGCCCATCCTAAAGGAAATCAGTCCTGAATATTCATTGGAAGGACTGATGTTGAAGCTGAAATTCCAATACTTTGGCCACCTGATGGGAAGAGCTGACTCATTTGAAAAGACCCTGATGCTGGAAAAGATTGAAGACGAGAGAAGAAGGGGACAACAGAGGATGAGATGGTTGGATGGCATCACTGACTCGATGGACATGAGTTTGAGTAAACTCCAGGAGTTGGTGATGGACAGGGAGGCTGGCATACGCAGTTCATGGAGTTGCAAAGAGTCAGACCTGACTGAGCGACTGAACTGAACAGAACAGATGTAATACCCCAAAGTTACCCATCAAAATAATTATTATTTTATAGTGTCAATTCTTGTTGAGATTTACCTACATGTTGATCAATCTCTTTGCTCATTGTAGTTTCTTATATCTCATTACTAACTTGTCAGTTTAATTCCCTTCTCCTGAAAAACACTCTTCAATATTTTTTTTTCCAGTGAGGGCCTGAAATAGTATACTCCCTATGTCGTTTTGAAGATATTATTTTTACTTTTTAATTATATATTAGCTGGGTATAGAATTGCAGTTGACAATTACCCTCATTACTTTGAAGATGATCCAGTTGCCAGTTTTCATCTGTTGTTGATGATGAAAACTCTGCTATCAGTTTAAATGCTGTTCCTTTGTGAGTAACCTATTTCTTCCCCCTGGCTACTTTCAATATTTCTTTTCTATCTTTTTGGTTCTGTAATTTCATTATGATGTATCTAGACATAGATTTCTTTTCATGTTTTATTTCCTGAATATGTCATGTCTTTCATAAAGAACATGGAAAATTCTTAGCCATTATCTTCAGATATTCTCTCTCATTCACTGTTCTCCTATTCAAAAACCTGTAGTAGAAATATGTTGTATTTTCTAATTCTCCCCTCTACATTTCTTAAACTCTCATGCGTTTTTTACAATTATGTTTATTTCTGTCCTGCAATTTGGGGAATATTCTCAGAACTATCTTCCAGTTTGCTAATCCTCTCTTCAGCTATATTTAAAGGGCTCATCCATTGAGTTTTTAATTTTGTTGATTCTGTTTATTTCTAAAAGTTCTACTTGGTTTCTTTTAAGGTAATCTGATCTTTTTTAAGAGGGAAATTTGTTTTAGTCATATATTTAATTTTTGTCTTTAATAATTAAAATGTTTATTTTATACTATCAATTTGATAGTTTTATTACCTGAATTCTTAACAGTCTAATTCTACTACTTGTTTGTTTTCTTTACTACCTCTTGCTCATGACAGAATTTTTCCTTTCTGAATTTCATTTTTAGAGGATCTTTATTTATAGGAATCTAGTGCTGGGTTGGAATCTATAGGAATCTATCTGGGTTGACTACTTGATCTTCAAAATTTTGTGTTTGCTTCTTCCAGGCATCCTAGGGATTTCACTGGGATGGAACTGCTTTTCATGAGAATCATTCAAGAGTGAATGAAGCCCAAATTTGCATTAAGGCAGGTGAATGATTGCAATGGCAACCCACTGCAGTACTCTTGCCTGGAAAATCCCATGGACAGAGGAGCCTGGTAGGCTGCAGTCCATGGGGTCGCTAAGAGTCAGGCACAACTGAGTGACTTCACTTTCACTTTTCACTTTCATGCATTAGAGAAGGAAATGGCAACCTACTCCAGTGTCCTTGCCTGGAGAATCCCAGGGACGGGGGAGCCTGGTGGGCTGCCATCTATGGGGACACAACTGAAGTGACTTAGCATCAGGTGAATGATTAAACATCCTCAGAGATTAATTCCTTCCTGTATCTAGATCATAGGTGGATAAAGAAGGTAGTTAAGCATCATTCTTTTCTACTCTTGCACTAAGGGTACATCCTATGATCTTGACATTATGAAGAATGATACATTCCAACTCCCTAGCCTTAGGGGATAGTTTTCCTGGCCCCATGTGAGCATTAAAACCTGAGTTTCTTAATTCTTGAGTTTTAGAAATCCCTAATATTATGAGACTATTCAAAACATATCCTTTGATCTTGCTGGAAACCCAACCAGCTACTTTTACATAATGGAAAAATAGACAAAAAGAGAGAAACTTAACATTTTGAAGATAACTTAAGCTTTCTATTGAGTGTTACTGTATTGAATTCTCAGAGAAACTTTAAGACAAATATAACTCTCATTTTACAGATGAGGAAAACAAAGCCTTAGGTTCAGTAATTTTCTCAAAGTTACACAGCTAGTGAATGGCATAGACAGACTTTAATCTTAAGTTTGATAGAGGCCACAGTTCAAGCTTTCTTTCATTGTGTATATATTTTAATATAAAACCATCAAATATTGTAAAGCAATTATCCTCCAATTAAAATAAATAAATAAATTTTAAAAAATGCTACCTCCTTCCATCTTAAAAATATGCCTTCCATCACCTATGCTTCCCATCAGCTAATGCCCTCATTCTCAACCTAATTACAAAACACATGTTCTTGAAAGACTGATGGATTATGACTCCTATTCAATCCTCTTTACTATCAAACTTGCCCTCCATTGTATTCCAAAACCACTTCTTCTCTCGGCTCCAGTGAATGTCCTGTCTGCTACACGTGTGGCCCTTATCCACCTTGATGTTGGCAGAATTTTTTTTTTAATTGTTCCTTGACTTCTTGTTGGAGGAGTTCCTCCTCTGGCTTCTTGAGTTCCACTGATTCTTCATTTGTGCCTTTGCTTTCGTCTCTTCTTTTCCACTTTCAGAGCTTCTTTCCCCACTTTCCTCACATTCTCCTTGACCCTTACTTTACTCTCTTCATTTCCTGTTGGTCTCACCAATCCCGTGGCTTTGACCTCTTACTCTAAGCAGGTGACTCTCAAATTTCTGTCTCCAGCCTGGACCTCATACTATAACTTCAGATCCCTATGTTCAACAGCCTATCAGACATCTCCACTGGATGACTCACAGAGATCTCAAATTCAATGTACCCAAACCTCTGCTTCCTCCTAAAACCTGCCTTGATCCCATCAGAGAAAACACTCCATCAGTTCCCATTCATGCTTAGATCTCTGGTCTTCCCATACCTTCCATGGCTTGAACATCACCTAACAAAATTTCTCAGCCCATAACATATTTTAAGTTTCCACTGGTCCTGTGGTCTTGCTTCCATGATTTTACTCTTACTATTGCCTTTTCCTTGAATGCTCTTCTTGTTTTTGGTTTTCAAATCTTAACCAATCTTCAAATTCCACCTCAAATTTAGCTCCTATAGGCACCATTCCTGATCTCCATCTCCTTTAAACAAACTTCTTACTACATTGTAACAGATGCTGTCACTGCACATATCCTTTTGCCCTTTCTATTTTAGTGCATTCTGGCTCAACTTCCAACCAACAGCACTCACACTTATTTTCCTGTGGGGTTTCTCTGATTACCAGTAGCTTTGTTCTCTGTGTTGGAGGCTAGAAGTATTGGGGTATTAACACTCCTTGAAAATAGCTCTCAACCAATAAAATACCCAGATCCCTTACTCTTGGGTAAAATAACTCAAGGAGTGTCTTCTGTTGGCCCCCACAAAGCCCCCAGTAGAGTTAAACTCTAGTGGCCCACAATTGTAGCTGGCTTGTTAGGGCACCCAATGACTGCTCTCCATTTCCTGTCTCATGCCCCCACTCCAATACTGGCTGAATTTTTCAGAAAATACTTCTCAAATAAACTACCTCACTTAAATCCTTGTCTCAGGTTCTGCTTCTGGGAAACCCCAATTAGGGTGCATGTGGTCTGTGGCTCTCGCGGCACTCTTGACATTTGGAGGGACCAGACTGGCCTTTAATTTCCTTCCCCAGCAATGGTTCAGCTTCTGCCCATCGAGGATGAGGAAATGACAGTTTAATAGAGGCTTTGGAGGTTACAGAAAAATAAGCTAGGTCCTATTCATGGTGTGTCCTGTATGTCAGAAAGAGGATGCTGGACTCTTATCACAGGCTTGTGGGCACTACTGAAGCCGTATGTGGAGGAGAACACCCGGGGAAGAAAGGTGGGGGTCTGGTGATGTAGAGACCAGCCTGGAAAAGCACAGATAAAGATCAATGACAGAGAAATGGCTCCAGAAAGCCAAAATGAGACAGGTGAATCTGAAAGTCAAGGGTGGAGAAGAGGGGAAGATTTATCCTAAAAAAGCAAAGGATAAACCTTAAAGAATCTTACCACAGTCTGAACATGTCAACTTCACCTCTGTCCCAAGTAAGCCCCACTTTACTACTGTAGCCTCGCAAGTTTTCTCCAGGCCAGTAGCAAGCACAGAGAGCTCCATGCCCTGGGCACTTGCCAGCCCATCAGCACCTATTCTTGGTGAATCAGTGCCTCTCCTGGGAGCCCAGGACTCCTCCAGGGACTAGATAGCAGGACTCAGCCTCCGTAGTGTCCTTACCCCCTCCATTAGGCACTTTCTAAATGCCTGTTCTGTTGTTACCCCCATCTTCGCCTCTGAGTTGTGCCTGACTCACGCTGGTCCTCTCCTCGCTGTCCCTCCAGGACAGGCTGGCAGCCCAGCGGGCTAGAGGCCTTCTGATGAAGAGAGCATTTCAGGCCCTCAGTGCTGCCCTGCACTCTCCAGCAGTCTGTGATCGCACGCACTGCACTCCCTCCAACAGATATCCCGAACTCATCTGTATTCACCTCATCCAGAAGTGCAGAGGCCCGGTCCAGAGCAGGTTTGGAACATGTCAGGACTGACCAAGGGGATGGGAGCAATGCCAGAAGGCAAGGCCTTGGGCCAGCATTTGGCTGGGGTGCCTTCCTACCTGCCCCAGAGACAAGGATCTCAGACAACGCTTGCCCAGCCTGCTCAGGGCTGAAAATGTGAATACTGCAGAAAGTTTCCAGCTCTATAGTAATAAGCCTATTGTTGGACGGAGGCAGATGGGGAGCAGCATGGAATAAAGAAGTTTGTGAGGCTTTTGAAGAATTGTTCCCGGGAACGCCGCCCACTAACCCAGAGCTTTAAACTACCTAGAAGCTGTGTAGCTTCATAGTAAGGCACCCAAAAGGACATTATTGAAAATCAATGTAACAAGACAGTTTTGGTCACCTGCTCTAGACCATCTGTGACAGAAACAAGGGAAGAAGACATCTTTACCACATGAGGGAGACACCCTTAACATCTTTACCCTCCAGCTCCCTAGTGAAGTGAAGTGAAATGAAGTTGCTCAGTCGTGTCTGACTCTTTGCAACCCCATGGACTGTAGCCTACAAGGCTCCTCTATCCATGGAATTTTCCAGGCAAGAGTACTGGAGTGGGTTGCCATTTCCTTCCCCAGAAGATCTTCCCAACTCAGGGATCGAACCCGGGTCTCCCACATTGCAGGCAGACACTTTACCGTCTGAGCCACCGGCTCCCTAGATCCTTCCGCCAACCCTGGGGTTAGAGGCAGAGGGGACGCTTCTCCTGGGAAAGGCTCAGCTCTCCTTCCATGTCCCTTACTCAGACCTGGCTCCTTGTCGTCCCTTAGGTCTCGGCTCTGATTCCATCTCCTCACAAGGACCCTCGGTCTCCATCAGGGCCCCCTTCATAGTGTCCCTGTATCACTCCCAGAATGATATTACGTATTTACTTGTCCACTCTCTCCTCTTCCTTCTTCCTATATTTCTACGAAAAGTCAGACCTCCTCTCTCAGGCCTTGCCGCTAGAAGGCACCTCAGGACTCAGATCATGGCCAAGAAAGCCAGAGGGGAAGAGGCATCAGTGAGGAGTAGCAGGCATGTGGGGAGGCTGGGAGGCTGGGAGGGGTGGAGGCTGAGAAGGGCTGTGGCAGGGGTGGAGCTGTGGTGAGTGACCCCACCCAGCAAACCACCTCCTTCCAGTCACTCTTCCTGGAGTGTCCCCTCGGCAGGGCCTTGGTTTGGGTGAGAGGCCCCCTGGGAGAGGCATCTCAGGCCTCAGGTCCCAAGCCTCAATTCCACAGACCTGACTTGGAAACCACAGGCCTGAGAGAAGTTGGACGGTTTTCCCTGGTGCTGACTGTGAAGCTGTGATTACTCAGGGCTCCTGGCGAAGCTTCTGGCAGAAATCCTAGGAAGGGACTGGTATGGTAATTAGAGTGACTGAGCAGTTCAAGCTCCAGTTCAGATCGAGGGTGGAGTCCTTCCCATTGTTCTGCTTCTCATCCCCTCTTCCCGGCCACAGGCTGAACATCTAACGGCCTCGGCAGGCCCGAGTTTGACCCCGATTCTTGGTGTGGCAGGGATTCCCACTGTTCCCCAATATCTGGTCTCCTCACCTTCTAGGCAAATGAAGATTGAACTTCTCCAACCCCTATAAATTAAGCGTGGTCACATGACTTGCTTTGGCCAGTGAAATGTGAGCAGAAGGAATGTCCACCCACTTCTGGGTAGAAAATTAAATTGTGCCAAACTCTCCATCTTTCTCTCCCATTGTTGTGGTGCCCGAGCAGTTGCCTTTGATAAGAAAGTGCAACATTAAGATGATACGTAGAAGGAAGACCCTTCCCAGAAGAGTTACTTTGACTTTTGCTATTTAAGTCACTGATATTTCAGGGCTATTTGTCACTGCATCATAACCTGGCCTGTTCTGACTGATACCAAGCTGAATCTAATGTACCTTCTAGGGCTATGGGGTGGGAAGGGAATAGAAGATAAAAAGAACCACTTCCAGAAGGTCTATAAAGCAGCTGGGAGAAATGGAATACTCAGTTAGATTTAGGTCTTATCAGCAAGAAGAAACTAAGTAGAAAATTTTAAGTGAGAATAATGTTGATGAATGGTGACAGTGTAGCTAGAGAGATTTCCAAAAGCTCTGGGAAAAATATTCTTTCATTAATTCAGGCATTTGGTCTATTTATTTGTCCAACAGTTACTTACTGAGTGCCAGGCATGCTGCTATGATGTGGGATGGCTACGTAGAAGGTGAGGCTACCCCTTGAGAAGTTCACAGAGAACAGAGGCTTTTATAACTGAGAATCCCAAGGGAAATTCTGCCCAGAGAATCTTGAATGACCATGACAGTGAAAGGAAAAAGAAAGAGCTCAAGGTTAGAAGTAAAAGGCAAGGACGATGCAGAAGGTGGAAAGAGGCTCATAGCCCAGGTTGAGAAAGTGCAAAGCGGTCAGGGGTTCTGCAGACACTTACTGAGCATCTGTTATGGGCTAGACATTGTTCTAGATGTTAGGAGGCTGCAAAGGGAAACAAAGCCTGGGGAGAATCAACATGCAATATTGGTTTAATAACGTATTGGTAAACATCAATGTGGTAAGTATATGATAAAAACTATGAATAGGGGTTATTATGGAGTGAGTGACTCTACCTGGGCACTGGGGAAAGGCCTTGGTGTGTGAAGACTGAATAGGAGTTTACTGTTCACTACTCATTTGTTCGTTAAATCTCTCTTTGGGGCCCTGGTAAACCTAGATGAGGACTGCCCGGGAGGGGCTCTACCCAGATGCAAGGGCCCAGGGCCAGGCTGAGTCAGGAGCATCTCAGCTGCTGCCATGGGACTCTGCACCCTGGTTATAGGGCAAAGCCACCAGCCAGAGTGAAAACGGTTGCTTGAGGTGAGGGCTTTGAAAGAAGAGAACACAAGGTCAAAATGTGACAAAAACCAGGGTAGGGTCAGAAAGGGGAAGCTTTTAGGGAGCGGCCTGAACCGTGAACCATGGCAGGAGCCGGGAGCAACTCTTAATACTCTGAAAATGGTCTGCGAGAGGCTATGTCCCAAGGTGCAAGCTTGAGTTCTGACCATGGGTCTGGATGAGTATGATGCAGTCCTGAGCTTCCCTGACCGGGGCCAGCAGATCGCCTGACTCACACCTTAAGAAGATCTGAGGTCCCCCAGGGCCTCCTGAAAGGCCTCAGAGGAGGTCAGACTCCACAGGCCCGGCTTCTGGGGGCCCAGGAACCTTGTTCCCAGGCTTCCCTACTCTTAGGCCGGGACTCCAAGGCTGTCAAGGCCGTTTTCACATGTGTGTGTGATTTCTTGGTTTATGTTGGTCTCTTTCTGTCTTTAATTAAATTCCTTTTGGAAAAAAAAAATCTGTCTTTGCAGAACCAAGGGAAGAAAAGCTTTCAATTTTGTTTCTGAGTTTCCACCCCATCCATGCTATGGTTTCGGGGCTCTTTGAGATGGATTTTCATGCTTTTGGGGACAGCAGGCACCTGATTGAACTGTGTGTGGTGGGGGAAGGGGTGTTGAGCAAGGGGAGTACGGGAGGCCAGACAGGTGGACAAGCCAAGGAAAATCTCTTCCTCTCAGGTTTCCCAAATGCCCACCTCTGGGAGCTTCCCGGAGAACCTGAGCCCCAAACAGCCTTTGCTGTCAGCCCTGACTACCTCCACTTAGGCCCCCGCCCTCCCAGCCTCTCTCCTCTCCTCCTGTGTGGCCACGTCCCAGCCTGGACATTCCGTCTTCAAAGGAAGAAGACAAAGCCTGCTTGTTGCTCTGTGTTTGTCTTGGGAGCTCCTGCTCCTAGGAGAGCCTCCTGGTCTCCCAGGCCAGGAATAGCACTGAGTCTTCGGGGCCGGCCAGCCTGCTTGCCCCGCCAGACCTTCTGAATTGCTTGTTTTTATTAAAATTCTTCTGCACGCGCAATCCCGGACGGTGTGTGGATCTTGGATGAGGTGGCGTGGGGGGACTTGGGGAGAGCAAGGCCTCAGGCTCATTCGGCCTAGTGTTTATTTGGCCTGCCTTTCCAGAGTAGGAGAGAATGGAAGCCCATAAAAGCCACCCGAGATTGGTGTCCCAGAGTGTGGTGGGGTGTGACAGGGGCCCGGGCAGGCCTTGGTCGGGCTGTGGGCTGCCAGGCCCTGACGTCACAGGAAACACTCAGGAGAGCTGTGGGGGCAGAGAGAGGACAGGGCCCAGCTCCGTGAGGCGAAGCTCAGAAGAACCGCCCCCTCTCAGCTCTCACCTGCAGACTCCTGCAGGGTGACTTGGCAGCTGTCCGCTGACCACAGGCACTATTCTGAGGCAGGCGGGGGCTGCCTGCGACAACTTCAGCAGGACGAGGCTGTTGTGAGAAACGCTGGGCTCCTGGCTTCCTTTTTTTTCTCAAGTGCTGGCCCGGTCCCAGGCTCTGATCCCAGTACTCTGCAGGGCTACATGTATTACCTTCTCAGGCCCAGATATTCCTCAACATTCCCTTATCTGGTCTTGGAAGGCAGCACTTGGAAGGTACTCCCCACACTCCAGAGTCATTTGGTTCTGTGTGGTTGGAGTCGTGCAGAGAAAATTCTGTTCCCATCATTCTAACCCGTTTACCTGGAGATTGGTTTGTTTCTTGCCCACTGATCTCTGTTCTCCTGGGAGGCTCTTGGGGAGACAAGCGGGCGATGGGGGCTTCTAGCTGAAGGGTGCCTTTTGTCATATCACAGGTGAAGACCTAGCATTATGCTCCCAATAGTCTGGACTCTGCGCCTGTGCTGAGGTGACCACCCCATAAGACCTGCAAGGGGCTGTGGTGGAGGGCTCAGGGGTGGGGGAGCAGTTTTTGAGTCAGGAAATTGCAAAAGTTCCAGTGTCTGCAGCCAAAGTCTCAGTGTGGAAAATTTCAGGCTCCAAGCAGGGTTCCAGAGGAGGGGGAAAGGAGCCTTGGGCCCAAGATGCTTGTCCCGGGCTTCCCAGACCTGGGCTGTCCCGCCAGGGGAGGAGGTGTGGCCAGGGCACATGGCAGTATGCGCCGGGGCAGAAACCCAGGGAGAGAAAGACTGCTAACTCACGTACCTTCCCTGCCCTTACACCAGGTAGAAAAAAAATGCAGAAGGGTCCTAGCTCCTAAGGGAGGGCTATAGAGGAACCCCAGACCTTAGTGTTCAAAGGGAAACTGAGGCAAGAATTTTCTCTAGACAAGACCAGAGTTTCAGTGTGGGGATGGCCTCTCCCGTGTAAGGGTTGAGCATCCTAGCAGGGCATAGGAAGGGGGTGTAGTCCTGGGGGAAGATTTAGGGTGGGAGTGGCGGTCTGGGAGGAGGGCGCTTCCCCTCCCCTTGGATTCACTGCTGGGGCCTCTGCTAGAAAAAGCTGAGCCTCAGGGTATCCAGGAAGATGAAGGGATGAAATGAAATGGGGAAGGGAGTGCCAGTCATTGAGGCCAAGAGTGGCTGCAGCCTTGGCCAAGCTGCCAGCCTAGACCCAACCCCTGCCTGGCCCAGCCATCACTGCAGGTCCCCTGCAAGGGCCCTGCTCTGCTCGGTGGCCTCGCTCCAAGTGGCAGGGCTCCCACCTGTCATCAGGAATCACCAGGGCCCCACAGGCACCACGCTGACCCTGCATCCGGTCCCGGGACCATTTGACTGGACCTGGGGGGAGCTGCCCGCCGCCGCCATCAGCATCTCCGCCGCCTGCTCGGGCCTCCTCGGGGCTCCTGGAGCCAGGCCGAGAGCGTGCAGCCTGCCGGCTTGCGGCTGGGGATTTCACTTGGAGCCGCTACATTTGGAACCCATTATTTAATCATTAATTTCCTCCTCTCATCGACCCCTTCCACCCCGCCTCAGCTTGGCGCCCCCGCCCCAGATTAGATCTCCACGTGGTGCTTTGCAGTGATCCCTGACAGGGGCTTCTGTGCTGGGGACGGGGAGGCAGGGAGGGGAGTGAGCTAGCGGCTAGGGCTGTCCCAGGCCTGGATGTGTGGGACTAGAGGGTCCAAAGCGTCCAGACCCTGGCCCCAGA
Organism: Oryx dammah; assembly: GCF_014754425.2. Taxonomy (NCBI): domain Eukaryota; kingdom Metazoa; phylum Chordata; class Mammalia; order Artiodactyla; family Bovidae; genus Oryx; species Oryx dammah. Next base: position 12,617,604 of record NW_024070209.1, on the reverse strand, counting down.
ACTCAGGGTACAAGTTGTGGCCTGCCTGGGGCAGTCAGAGGAGGGAGCCTTCCCCAAGGTTGAGGGAGTCTAGCCAGTCCTGCTCTGGCGCTTTTGCAGGCCAAGGGCTCCTGAAGCTCCTCTACGATGAGGGAGCCTCCATAGTGGGATGAGACTCAGCGTGCCTCTTTCTGACCCCAGCCCTTGCCCCCTTCTCCTCCGGGGGCTTCATGGAGGTAGAGAGAAGGGGAGCAGGGTGGGGAGACCTATGCTTGGTAAGGCAGTGGTTAGTGCCCTCCACTGTTCTGAGGACCCACCACCATCATTGGCCCCGAGTCCAGCCAGTTAACAGGCCCGTCCCTCTCCCCAGGGAGGTCCCAGGCCAGGTGAGGAATAGAGACTTACCAGGAGCCTGGACCTGGCAGGGCCTGCGGAGCACTGGTGCAGTCCGGGGGGGCCTGGGGTCGCTGGGGCTAAACCAGGAAAGCAGAGCCTCTGTCGGGCTCCTCAGGACGTGAAAGCAGATGAGGTTGAGGGTGCACAGCCTTCCCCTGCTCCTCCACAAACCCTTCATTATAGGCTCTAAGACCTGAGGAGTGGCCATGACCATAGCAAGTCCCATTCTTGGGCGGTCCTAAGGCCTGTGCACCTTGCGGGGGAGAAAAGGCAGTGAAATCAAAGAAAGAGGGGAGGAGAAAGCATTTGACGCATGTTTGCTTAGTTGCTCAGTTGTGTCCAACTCTGTGACACTTTGGACTGTAGCCCACCAGGCTCCTCTGTCCCTGGGATTCTCCAGGCAATAATACTGAAGTGGATTGCCATGCCTTCCTCCAAGGGTTCTTCCTGACCCAGCGATCAAACCTGCATCTCCTGTGTCTCCTGAATTGCAGGAGGGTTCTTTACCAGCTGAGCCACTGGGGAAACTCTGGAGAAAGTTTTAATGGGAGTCCACTCTGGGCCTTATCTGTGTGCTAGGTTTTTACTGCAATCGTCATCCTTGTCATCAGCAGTAATAGCATAGCTAACCTTATACAGTGCTTTTATGTGCAACAGCGTTCTAAGCAATTTACATCTGGACCAGATGTAAATCCTCCCAGCAGACCAATGATGGAAGCACCACTATTTTGTTATGTTAAGGATGGGAGCATCGAGGTTCAGAGATATGAAGTAACTTGGTCTACGTGAGAAGAGTCAGGATGAGGATCTGAAGTCCGTGCTCACCCAGGCACCTAGTGAATTTCTGAATGTCAAGGTTATCTGGGCTCAGTCTGAATGTAAGCTACCATTATTCTCCCTTCCCCCCAGCCTTGGAGAAAGCTGGCCAGCCCAAGATGCACTGGTAGAGCTCAGCAGGAGATGAAGAAGGGACAGGGGCCTCCTCTTGCCCATCACCCATTCTCAGCAGCATGCCTTCTGTATCCCCCATCCCAAACCCTCTAACTTCTTCCAAGGCCCAGCCTTCTCTGTCATCCCCAATCCCTTCTCTGAAGTCTTCCTAACTCTTAAAGGATGAGACCCATCACTTGCCCCTGCTGTTCTAAAGAAGTTCCCTGTAGGTGAGATTTTCTTTACCTGGAAGCCCTTGAGAGCAGGAAAAACATCAGAAGAGCCGCCTGGGGCTGGAGGCCAGGATGCTCATGTCCGGCTCTGGGTCTCACTGCCTCACCACTGCCCGAGGTGTATAAACAGGGGTGGGAACCCCAGGGACAGGCCTGTCTCTCTTCCTTCACATATTCTCTAACCTCACTAGCTGCAGGTTGCCTCCTGAGCCTCTGGACAGACTTTTGTCTTTTTTAAAAAAATTTTGCTTCTTAGCCTCTGAACCCCTTTCCTGTGCTTGGAGGAATCCCTGACCATGAATCCTGGTGAAAGACAGGTTCTGTTTCTTACTGCAGATGCTGGAGTCAGATACTTTCTTTCTGTGCAACTGAGACCTGAGCATCTGACCTGGGCCTATTGGAGGCCTGGACTTGAAGGCCAGGAAAGAGAAGAATTACTCTGGGGGTGGCTGGTGGCAGCGGCAGCGGCAGTTGTGTTGCCAGTGTGCAGGGCAGCAGGTGTTAGGGTTCCTTCTGCTGCATGCTCTGGGCTGTGCTCTGGCTTTTTGACCTCCCCTGCCACCTGTTGTCTTCTGAGTCTATCTTTCCAACTCTGGGAATTCTCAGAAACACTAAATAGACTTTCTCAGCTTAAAACAGTCAAACTAAGTTTTTGTTGCTTGCAACCAGCACAGTCTGGATTCTCAGAGCCTTCTTTGCCCATCTTCCACCCACACTTTGGAGTCTGCTTGGCTTGCAGTCAGATATGTAGGGACAAGCCAACAAGTTGACATTATTTCCAGTATTGGTTTCCCAAATCAGACACCCTTTCTTTCTAAGAAGACTCTAGGGGGGGAAAAAAGGACGCATGATGCAGTGGATGAGAGGCTTCAGCATATTTAGAACTAGGGTTGAGATCCTGCCCTAGACTTTTACAGGTGATATATTGCTAGCCTTTTTGAAAAATGGATCTTTAAATCTACAAAGTAAATATAATAAAACATGCTTCATATCAATTGTTTCAAAGATTTATTAATAAACTAACGAATCAATTATTAATGAACACAAAGTGCCTAAGTGATGCCTGACTATAATAGGCACTCAACATTTATTTATCCAGCTAGTATTTTCTAATCGCTGGTTCCAATTTTCACTCCTCTCTATGTCCATGCACTTTGCCATGTGAATGTGTGGGTCCTTAGAAGCAGAGTACAGTTTACCAGCCCTCAACCATTTGGGCTCTTCTATATGGCTTGTTTTGGTTAATGGGATGTTAGCAGATGTGACGCAGTTCAGTTCAGTTGCTCAGTCATGTCTGTCTTTTTGTGACCCCATGGACTGCAGCATGCCAGGCTCTGTCCATCACCAGTTCCAGGAGCTTGCTCAAACTCACGTCCATCGAGTTGGTGATGCCATTTAACCATCTCATCCTCTGTCATCCGCTTCTCCTCCTGCCTTCAATTGTCCCCAGCATTACGGTCTTTTCCAATAAGTCTGTTCTTTGCATCAGGTGGCCAAAGTATTGGAGCTTCAGCTTCAGCATCAGTCCTTCCAATGAATATTCAGGACTGATTTCCTTTAAGATTGACTGGTTTGATCCCCTTGCATTCCAAGGACTCTCAAGAGTGTTCTCCAACACCACAGGTCGAAAGCATCAATTCTTCAGCTCTCAGCTTTCTTTATGGTCCGACTGTCACATCCATACATGACTACTGGAAAAACCATAGCTGATGCAAATAGAGACCTGAAATGTACAGTTGACCTTGTCCCCTTGTGATTCTACTGTCATTATAGGAGAACATGCTCTGGGTTAAGTGCTAGCCATAGAAGGAAGAGATGTTTATGGATCTGATCCATCTGCAGCATGGAGCTAAGGCCAGCTGATCCTGAGATGCATGCATGAGAATGAATAACCTCTTTTATTTTATTTTATTTTTTTTGCATTTTTGATAATTTTTATTGTTTGTTAAAATTTTATCTTTTCCATACTTTCCTTTTTTTTTAATTTTCATATTATTTTACTAAAAGATACAAAATAATTCCTAAATAGTTTCTATGTTCTTTTTTTTTTTTTCCTTCCTTCCTGATTTTTTTTTTTTAATTTTTACTTTACAATTCTGTATTGGTTTTGGCATAGATTGACATGAATCCACCACAGGTGTACATGCGTTCCCAAACATGAACCCCCCTCCCACCCCCCTCCCCACAACATCTCTCTGGGTCATCCCTGCGCATAACCTCTTTTAAAAGCCATTCAGTCTGGGGATGATTTGTTATGCAGCGAATAGTGACAGTTGTTGACTGATACACTTAGTAACAAGAAGTTTAAAGAAGGCAATCCAGGAATGGCAGAGTCTGGCCTCCAACATGCTCTTAGAGACCCAAGCTTTTGTTACCTCTCTGCTTTGCTATCTTTAGTGTATAAAATTTGACTTCATTGTTTCATAGAATGGTTCCTGTACCTCTGAAGATCATGTCCATGTTCTAGGCAGGAAGAAAGATGAAAGGTGAAGTGTGAGAGTGAAGGGCAAAAGCTGAAAAGGAACATGTCTATTGAGTCTGTTCCTTCAATAAACTTTCTCAGAAGTCCTAGTCAGTACATATTTTATATTATATATATTATGTGCACGCATGCTTAATCGCTCATTCATGTCCTCTTCTTTGCGAACCCGTGGACTGTAACCCGCCAGGCTCCTCTGTCCATGGGATTCTCCAGGCAAGAATATGGAGTGGGTTGCCATTCCCTTCTCTATATACATTATATTATCCCACTTATGTATTATGACACTGTTGTAACGTGACCCTAGCTGCAAGAGATTCTGTGAAAGCTGAATACTTAAAATGCATCACACTGCTTCTTTGAACAGATTTGAGGTTCACGACTGAAGCGACTTAGCAGCAGTAGCAGTAGCAACAGGGAAGAGGAGGGGACTCTCTGCCTTGGATTTGTTGAGAAGTTATTAATATAGTGTGCCAAGGAGTATGCTAAGAGGTGGGGATGCAGCTGGCCCTGGGCCCCCGGCTGAGTGAAAGAGAGGTGAGCACAACAGGGACTCACATTCTTCCCTACTGTCCTGTGGGAAGAAGCATCTTGGTTCTGCTCTGTCAGCTGTAAAGTGGGTGTGAGGAGATTTCCTTCCCCAGCACCCCATCCCTTTCAAAACTCCACATCCCTGGGATGGTGCCGTGTTCATGGGGGTCCAACTTTTTTGAGTTGGATGGGGACTGGGGACATAGAGCGCAGAGAGAGGTTTCCCTCTCACTGGATGGCCAATAGGCAACCTTCTGCTTGTCCACAGCAGGTGCTCTCTGGAGATCAGAGAGCTCCCACCCAAGTAGAGATCAGGGAGCTTGAGGTTGTACCCACTTGGCTCCCACTGCTGGCTGCCTGTTGCTGGTAATGAATGCTGCCTCCCAAGGGGCCAGGCATTTCTAAATGCTGATCCCACCCTGGGACACTCTGCTCCTCTGGGTTCACCTCCCTTCTGTTCAGGCCCCACCCCTCTCTCATGCCTCCCTCTCACTCCTTTCGCTTTACTCTGGGGCATCCTAACCACATTCGTAACTTCTTCCATCCTCTCAAGATCTATGCTTTTAATTCTCTAAAGTCTATTTCTGCTTTTTTCTACTGAAGCAGCCTTTCCTGGAGGCATATATGGCTTACAATCTAGCTTTAGTGAGAGAAAGCCATGGGATGAAAATAAATACTGAGATAAGAGTACATCAATGCAGATGCTGAAATCCCATCATCTGCATAAGGCTGTTCCATCAGGCTATTCCAATATAATATGACAAAAGCTAGGGAGGCCTAAGCCAGCTAGAGATGCCTAACTTGGCCCAGGGGAAGGGAGGGAGGGCAGAGACTGAAAGATTCATTCAGTTATCATTATTCATTGGCACCTATTTGGTGCCAGGCGCTGTCCTTGGTGCTGGTATGAGAGGAGTTAATCGGGTGCATGACAGAGGGTACTTTCCTGGGAGAAGGGACAGCCAGTAGGGGGTGGTGGGCAGGGAGAGAGCAGGATTCTTAGAGAATTATGAGTGGTGTGAAGTGGGTGCAGGAACATGGGTAAAGTGGGGGTGTTAGGACATGGTGTTGGAGCAGTAGGAAGGCACCTGGTCTGGTAGGACCTTTGGGAACGTACTTGGAAACTTGACCTCTATCCTGAGAGCTGAGGAAAAATATTGATGGGTTTGATGCAAAGCAGGTATTAATATCTGAAAGGTGGAAGAGGGCTCTGGCTGTGATGTGGGGAGTGGCTCTGAGAGAGCCTGGGGTACACACAGCAGGGTTGGTTAAGGGGTTTTGCCATGCAATATTTCAGGGCTCCCACCCCACCTGGAAGCATGGGCATGAGAGACGGGGATGGAGAGAGAGGCAGTTAAGGCAGAGGAGCTCTGCTGTGTCTCCTCCTCCTTCTCAGAAGTCAATAGGGCAGACTCGCTGCTCCTTCTGGTACCCCACTGCCATATTTTCCTTCTCGGGTTGAGACTCAAGGTCCAGTGTTCCTCAGGGTGAGACTCATGCAGGCGTGGGAGATAGGAGTGGTGGCCGAAGTGAGTTCTAGGCTAGAAGGAGCAGGGACCCGAGACTGGGGAGCATCAAGCACCAAGTGACCCCACTCCTCCCGCCAGGCCAGCCACCACTGTGTGCCTCCTGCCCTCCACCAGACTTAGTGCCCCCTGCTCCCTGGGGGTTCCTCACCAACCTTAGGTGTCTCCATTCATGCTCAGATCACCCGTGTTCAGCCTCTAGCCTCCCAGGAGCCCACTGTGGGGAGACCAGCTCTCAACCTGCCTTCACCCACTGCTCTGAGGCCAGACAGGACCCCCTTTTCCTTGGCTCCCTAGTCCAGGCCCTCCTGCAGATCTCTGCCCATGGCCTCCATCTGGCCTTCAAGGCATCGCTTCATTTTCTTTGGCTGTTGCTTTTTCCTCTTTCCACATACCTGGTTGGCTTCCAGGATCAGCCGAGGCTCAGACTTGGCTACATGGAAATAGAGATAGACACAGTCCCTCTATTATTTAATTTAGTGAAAATAATTTTTTTAAAGAAAGGAGAATTCTTGGCTAGGTTGGTACCTCTTAAGCCAGGATAGCCTACCAAAGACCCTGGGAGCTTGGACGGGAAGTGGCCAGCAAGGATCCCCTTTCCAAGCTTGAAGGGCCTCCCCACCCCCGCCTCAGGTCTTCTCCTCTGGCAGGCTCCAAGCCTCTCGGCTGCCCTCTGCCTCCCACCTCCTGGGCCCCTCTTGCTCCCAACCCCCCAGGGCTGGAGCCCTTGCCAAGGCCTGGCAGTGACACACTGCTCAGCCCCCGCCTGGGGCCCTCCCAGCTCCAGCGACCTCTGGATGCCCCCCCCAGGCCCACCACACACAATGGGCTGTTCCAGCCGAAATTCCCTCGCACTCTGGAAAGAGGAAATGAGAGCAGGGGTGGGGGCAAAGGATAGCAGAAAAAAATAAAATGAGATGGAACCAAGTCCTGGAAGGAACGAGAGATGAAGGAAGGAGACGAGGATTAGCTGGCTTGGTTAAGGGCTACCCTGGGGCCTGGCAGTGGGTCTTGTCAGGTCATACCCAGACAAAAATGGGTACCCACACCACCCCAGGGACAGTGTCTAAAGGCGGATCTTGCCTTGGTCTGGGCTTGCATGAGTCTTCAGCCCTGCCTCCTCTTGAGTAAGCATTACTGTCCATGATAGCTGGCCAAAGTACCTGAAGCGTCGGAGGCGCCTGAGGAAGCCGGGGATGTGTCTGGGCTGCATGGCCTCACAGGAGGAGCTCTGGCATGGTGGCCCTTACAGCAATGTCCCAGCAAGCTTGGCCTCCCTGGCCTCCCCTCACTCCCTGATCCCCGATTCCCAGCACTCCACTCTCAGTGCCTTTCACACGCCACTGCCCTCTCCCTTCCACAACAAAAGCATTCCACCCTCTAAATTTCACAGCACCTTGTCATTTTGCACCTTTATTCACCACCTACATCTTTCCGAAATGCATCATGGTGATTGGGTAACTACTATATTGTCTCTACAAAACTGCCGCTCTTGGGGAATGGGCTCTGTTCCCACCAGTGGGGCTCCCTGATGTCACCGCATCAGTGAGCAGAGCATGACGTCCTACTGCTCACCTGAGTGGAGGCAGAGGTACCAGAGAACAGCCCAACCCCAGGCTGAGGGGCCCAGGGGACATCAAACTCTCACCAACCTCAACAGTGGTAGAAACAGTACTGGATCATTGCTTCATGAATTGAGTGGATTTATAAAAGCAGTGCATTAAACTAATCTATGCTAAGATATAAACGACTAAGAACCTTATTAGTCTCCCCAAACAAAGTGCTCCAAAGTGATAAAAATGCTCAATAAACTAGGGAGAGGGAAATTTCCCCAGCCTGAGGAGCTCGGTAGGGGTGATGGAAATCTTCTAAAGGTGGGTTGTGGTGGTGGTTGTGCAACTGTATGAATTTACTAAAATCAATGATGATATTGTGTTACAAGTGAATTTATGGCATGAAAACATACCTCAGTAAAGCTGTAAGAAAACCAGAAAGACACTGCTCATTAATCTAGGTGCGTCCTCCATGGAGCAATTCCTTCCAGCGCTGGAGAGACCTGTGGGTCAGATGAGGAAAGACTGGTGACACCCTGCTGCCCCCTGGATATGTCTGTCAGGGCTCAGGTTACTGCAGGTAAGAGGTAAGACATCCTTCTCTGTGCCCGATCCAACAACACCAGGAAACGCTGCCCTTGGGAATTATTGGGATTCTGACTCTGGGTGCTGACGCCCTTTTGACTCCCAGTAGATTAGAAATAGAGGGTGCATGGGTGAGCACATGAGTGTGTGTAACAGTATATGTCAGTGTGCACATGAACGAGTGTGGGTGTGGATGAGTGTGTGAATATGTGTGCTCGTGTTTGTGATCTGCCTCCCAAACCTCCAACAGTGACTACCTGTTCTGCAGTCAGAGAGGCTCAGCAGAGGAAACAGCCAATCAGGCTAACTGGCCAGCAACTGGGGGTGACTAAGGGCTGACAGCAGCCTGAAACAGCTCAGGAGAAAAGGGTAGCTTGAGGTTCCTCTCCTGCCCCATACACTTTGCCATCTCACTCACACACACGCAGACACACACACATACACACTGTTCTGGATGTTGAGACCACAGTCATCAAGAGGGCCACAGCTGTTGCTGGATCTCCAGACACTAAGAAGCAGATTCTGAATTCTTCTTTTGATCCTCCTGCTACCATCACAGCCTCTTTAAGGAGACAAAGGAGAGGGAATCACAGCATATGATCCTCAAATTTTTTAAGTTTAATGCAGGATACATCTTTAATCTGGTGTCTGATAGAGACAGAAGAGGACACACCATCTTGGGGGTCTTGGCCAGCATCTCTTGCTCCCTCCCCCATAATATTGGAGCATAAATAACAACGTCCAGCTATTTCGCAAGCTTCCATCTCTCCACCCATCCACCCATCTACCCATCCATCCATCCATCTACCCATCTACCCATCCATCCATTCATCCACCCATCCATCTGTCTACACATTCATTTGCTGAGTGAGCTTTTTACTAGGCACCCATCAGATGCCAGGCACCATGCTGGGTCCTGAGAACTCAGTGGTAGAGGATCCCAAGTTGCTTTCCTTAAGGAGCTCATGTCTGCTGAGGAAGACAGAGAAACTGATCTACATGGTCACAGATGTTTATTTGTGTTTGCATATGTGTGCAGAGAGGGGTGGGTAGTGCCCTGGAGGTCACAGAGCAGGGCCACCTGACTGAGCCTCAGAGAAGGGACCCTGGGCAAGAGAAGATCTCCACCAGAGGCGGTGCCACACGTACCCCAGTGTTCATAAACAGCACTGTTTACACTAGCTAGGACATGGAAGCAACCTAGATATGCTTGGACAGATGAATAGATAAAGAAGATGTGGCACATATATGCAATGGAATATTACTCGGCCATAAAAAAGAATGAATTTGAGTCAGTTCTAGTAATGTGGATGAAACTGGAGCCTATCACACAGAGTGAAGAAAGTCAGAATAAGAAAAACAAATATATATTAGTGCATATATATGGAATCTAGAAAAATGGTATTGATGAACTTATTTGCATGGAAGGAATAGAGACACAGATGTAGAAAGTGGACTTGTGGACACAGTAGGGGAAGGAAAGAGTGAGATGAATGGAGAAAGCAGCACTGATGTATATATACTACCATGTGTAAAATAGATCGCTGGTGAGAAGTTGCTGTACAACACAAGGGACCCAGCCTGGTGCTCTGTGATGACCTAGGGGGTGGATGGGGGGAGAGGAGGGAGGCTCAAGAGAGAGGTGATATATGGATAATTATGGTTGATTCGCGGTATTGTACAGCAGAAACTAACACACATTGAAAAGGAATTTTACAACCAAATTGTAAAGGAATTTTCCTCCAATTAAAAAATAGATTAAAACGATAAGATGTGGTGCTAATGGAACAGGACAGAACAGCTTCTGTAAACCCAACAGGTAAGATGAACCTTGACTTGTGGTGGGGACTGTAGGCATTTGGGGGATGGATGGTGGCCTCAACAGGCTCCTTGACATGCTGGAGAAAGAGACAGTCTTTGGGCTCAAGACTAAGGTAAGAAAGGCACACAAGTGCCCCAGCCCCTGGGAGCCCTTGCCAGGCTCCCTGCCATTTCTGTAGCGACTGGAGCCACTCCGATGTGCTTCTGTTTGTAAGGTTTAGGATGAAAGGAAAGCGGGAGAGGAAAATCTGCCCTGACCCTGTGCCTGGCATGGACTGGTGGTTGGGAAATGCTGGGCGAGAGGCTCACTAACATTCCGTCAAGCTGATGTTCCTGCCTTCCTGGTAGGGGAGCTGCAATACTAAGGCATTTTCTTCAGAACGTCAGGGAGTGGGGCTGGGGGGTGACATGGACCAAAGAGTGTGGGAGAACACAGACCTCAGGCCTCCTTTGGGGTCCCAGATGGTGACGGCACAGTCCCTGCCCCGGGGCATCACCATCTGATGGAGAAGGCATCAGACCTTTTCTGGGTCCCTCAAAAACAGTAAAGAAGATCTAAGGGCAGGGGAGGTCCCACCTCGGAATTGTGAGGCCCGGGCCATACAGTGGCCCTAAGGACTGGGCTCTGGGGTGCAGGCACCCACACAGCTCCACTCTCAGCCACCAAAATGGTCACAGTTCAGTTCAGTTCAGTCGCTCAGTTGTGTCCGACTCTTTGCGACCCCATAAATCACAGCACGCCAGGCCTCCCTGTCTAGCACCAACTCCTGGAGTTCACTCAAACTCATGTCCATCAAGTTGGTGATGCCATCCAGCCATCTCATCCTTGGTCATCCCCTTCTCCTCTTGCTCCCAATCCCTCCCAGCACCAAAGTCTTTTCCAATGAATCAACTCTTCGCATCAGGTGGCCAAAGTACTGGAGTTTCAGCTTTAGCATCATTCCTTCCAAAGAACACCCAGGGCTGATCTCCTTTAGAATGGACTGGTTGGATCTCCTTGTAGTCCAAGGGACTCTCAAGAGTCTTCTCCAACATCACAGTTCAAAAGCATCAATTCTTCAGCGCTCAGCTTTCTTCACAGTCCAACTCTCACATCCATACATGACCAATGGAAAAACCATAGCCTTGACTAGACAGACCTTTGTTGGCAAAGTGGATGTTTCAAATCCTTCAATCCCATCAAATATGTCACCAAAGCTTTCATTTTTTGAAAATGTGCCTCACACATGAGCACTATCTAAAGTATCATGGGATGTGAAATGCGGAGATGTTTGAAAGAAGAGGAGAGTGTGGGGAAGTTAGACACATCATGTTCTTTGCAGACGTCTTCAAGAAGGTGGACAGGAGGTAAGCCAAGATCCCTGTGATAGTGAGAGCATGGCCTTGTCCAAAACAAGAGAACCTGAATGTCTGCCTTTCCAGTGAAGTGAAAGCACAGTTCAGTTCAGTTCAGTTTAGTTGCTCAGTCATGTCCGACTCTTTGTGACCCCATGGACTGCAGCACGCTAGGCTTCCCTGTCCATCACCAACAATCAACCTTAACTCTGAATAGACAGGGCTGTGTTCATTTCACTTCCCAAGACTGTGACCACATCACTGGTCCAGCTGGAGCTCCATCCCCTCTTTGCTCCCATCCACATGCCAAGGCCAGCTCTGGTCCTGTTTTCTCCAGTCCTCTGAGGTTCCACATGGCTCTCGTATGACTTGGAAGAGGTGCCAGCTCCTCTCTAAGAGCTCTTAGAGAGCAGATGGCCATTTGTTCTTCATGTCCCTGATGCCCACCTATCACATGCCCAACACAAACACATACAGGGATGCCTAACAAATGTTTCTCTGATAAGATTAGAAAGAGGCTTTTGTATTCCCTCCTGTATGATTCAAGTTCCCCTCCAGGTGAGTTCGCCTAGGTTGCAAACCTTATCTTCTCAGCCACAGTGGAAATAAAACAGGGCTATGTTGCCTCCTCTTTTGTTTCTTAGAGCCCAGGGCTGAGCTGGAAGGTTCTCTCAGAAACCATCTGTGGCCTCTTAGATTTACTCTGGGAAAACTTAGGCCCCAAGGCAGGGAAGTGTGGTAGAACGAAGAGTAGCTGGGTGTGCAGTATCAGATCTACTGTTAATCCTTCATCAAACCTTGCTTTTCTCGTTTGTGAAAGAGGGCATTAATTATCTCATAGGTGTTGGAAATAAAAACCAGGGAACAGCATGTGTTTCCCAGCTCCTACTAGTACTTCAATTTTGCACAAAGGCAAATATTGTTAACACTTTGATGGATTTTATTTTTATCCTTTTGCCATGACTTTTAAAAAAAAATTTTTATTTTTACTTTATTTTACTTTACAATACTGTATTGGTTTTGCCATACATTGACATGAATCCGCCACAGGTATACATGAGTTCCCAAACATGAACCCCCCTCCCACCTCCCACCCCATATCATCTCTCTGGATCATCCGTGTGCACCAGCCCCAAGCATCCTGTATCCTGCATCAAACATAGCCTGGCGATTTGTTTCTTACATGATAGTATACATGACTTTTTTTGTATTATAGTGACCATGTGGCATATATCAAGTTGGATATATTGATTTTTTCATTGTCATTATTTTTTTTTAAATCTATCATTGCAGAATTTATTTCCTGTTTATCCCAAGAGTTATTTAGGAGACTACATGCAAATTCCTAAGTAGTTGCATTTTTTGTTATTAATATCCAATTTTATTGCAATGTTGTTAGAGAATGTGGTCTGTACAGTTTCTACTTTGAGGATTTTATTTGGAAGCATTCTTTGTGGCCAACAAATATGATCATTTTTTAATGTATTATGAATGTTTTATTGGGAAGTGTATTCTGTCTGTAAGATGTGAGGCTTATAAGCGTATTAATCTGACTTTATTAGCTGGATCATTCAGATGCTCTTGCTTTTGTAATTATTTTATTAGTTTGATGATGACATGGACATATTAAATCTCCCCTTTGGCCCCATTCCTATCAATCTCTCCTTCCTTATTTAGCAGATATTGCTCTATCAAGTTCAACAGTGTGTTAATTGTGCATAAAGTTTTATGAATATTGAAGCAGATGTAACCTTTAGCATTCATCAAGTGACGCTTTGTCCAATCGAATTGCTTTGCTTCGTACTCCTGTGGCTTTTGCTTTTTTGCCGTTTCCTCACTTGTTTGGCATCCTTTCATTTGCTCTATTAATGCTTGTTTTAAAATGCCTGTTTCTCTATTTGGTTGCATCAGATCTTAGCTGCAGCACACGAGATATTCACTGCCACATGTGAGATCTCTGTTATGGTATGTGGGATCTTTAGCTGAGACACCAGAGATTTAGTTTCTCTGACCAAGGGTTGAACCCAGGCCCCCTGCATTGGGGGTGTGGAACATTAACCACTGGGCCACCAGGAAAGTCCCATCTCACTCCATTACTTCAAATCTCCTGTATCACTTTAGTATAGGTGTGTCTTTTGTGACTGGCATAAAATTGAATTTGTCATATTTTTGTTACGATAGATAGTCATACTTCATTCATGTTTAGGGCTCTGTTCCATGTTGTTTTAGCTTTCATTTGCTATATGTACTATATTTCCTTGCTTTCCTGGATGGAGGAGCCTGGTAGGCTGCCGTCCATGGGGTCATGAAGAGTCGGACAGGACTGAGCAACTTCATTTTCACCTTTCACTTTCATGCATTGGGGAAGGAAATGGCAACCCACTCCAGTGTTCTTGCCTGGAGAATCCCAGGGACGGGGGAGCCTGGTGGGCTGCCGTCTATGGGGCCGCACAGAGTTGGACACGACTGAAGTGACTTAGCAGCAGCAGCAGCAGTTGGCTTCAAGTTTTTACGGGAAGAAAAGAAAAGAGATGCTATCTGGGTAAGATGGCTCATATCTGGGCACACTTGGGAGATTTTTCGAGGGTTTTGAATCCTAAGGGCAGTGTAATAAGGAAGAACACTTCTGATCACATATTAGAACTGTTTCTTTTACTTTAATCTTCATATTCTATTGCTTTTGCTACAAGAATGTTGCATATAGCCTGAAATATACAGATGTCAGTAGCATGTCAGCATGTCTAGATGTCACTAGATGTCAGTAGCAACCCCCCTTCCTAAGCTGTGGCGACAAAGCACACCTCCGTCTTTGGTTACCCCAGTGTTCCTTACACCTAGTTGTTACCACAGACACCTATTGCGTGCCAGCCTCCCTCTTGACCTTCCTCCCTTCCCTCTTCCAAGTAAGGTCTAAGGAGATCTCTTCAACCCTGAGCTTTTATGGGACCAGATGGACGCAGACGATTTTACACACACTGGCCATTTGCTTCAAAGTGGGGAAGAGCTCTGACTCTTTTTACAGCTTCTCTGGGGTCTGAAATTATTGGCCACGGTGAGCATCAAGTGCAACTCTATTATGTCATTTGAGGGCAATGAACAAGTCTCCCTGCGTTCTGTTACACCAACATCTAACAAACTGACACAGTTTGGGACAGAGTAATTTCTCTTTGTAAAATTCACCTTTAGGGAAAGGTGCACATGAATTCTAGTGCCACTGACCTCTTTACAATAGAAGGCTGCTAAAGTTTGTTAATCTCATTTATTCTTGAGATAAATATATAAATAAATTCTATGATGAGAACTATGGGGCTTTAGCTGTCAGGGCAAGTAAACGCTACGAAATTCTACAGCTCGTGAGAACAAAGATGCCCTAAATTCTTGCCACTAGTGTAATTAATTCAGAAAGAGAAAGAGATGGTGGTGTCATTGGCTCCCTTAGAAGACAGACAGAACAGTATGGTGGGGGCAGGTGGGCCTCGGGCAGCCCTGGGGAACTGTGGGGTGTGGGGTGATCGCTCTGGTCAGCAGGCTTCCTAACGAGTCCAGGGGTCCGGAGCAGACTCAGCCCATTAGTTTCCTCCCTATACGGTACCAGGTCACAAACAGGAGCGGGACGGCTAACTACAGACTCATCCCCTACTCACCGGCAGGCCCTAGTATCTGTGGGGATCGATGTAGGAAAAGGCAAGGGATTTCTGAGCAGTGGTGTGAAGTGGAGGTTATCCACTCATTTCTGGCAATTGTAAACAGGAGTCTTTTGCCAAACTTATGGCAAATCCTATGACAAAATTCCCTTGCCTTGCCGAGGGAAAGGATTCCCTTTTCCTTTGCAGAGAAATCCACCATATTTCTCTAGAAACTAGGCTTGGTAATAAAGAATGGGCCAGGGTCAATGAACTCTGCAAACCAGGCAAGAAAATATCTCAGTAGCAGTTGGCTGTCACTCTATGCAGAGGCAGAGGCTACGGAGGAAAGGTGGAGGAAGCCAGGACAGCAAAGTCTAAACCATAACACTGGGCAGGTTACACACTGCCCAAGTGCAGCAGAGTTAAGGGGATACTATTTCGTCATAGTCATCAAAGGCAGTATATATTTATTGCTAGAGTTTTTAAGAGATGGAAGTAAAGGCTCTTGAGATGTTCCTTTCTACCATGCACAAAGATGTCACGTGGACAGCACCCCTGAAGATACCCATTTAAAGGCATTTCTTCCTGGTGGTGGGAATTCCAGTGTTTCAATATCAATGGATTTTTTTGTCTTTTCACTTTATGTATTTTTAATGGAGGTATAATTTACATGTGATTAAATCTTAAGTACTAAATTTTAATCTTAATTTTTACTTTTGGATATACCTATGTAAATACTACTTGTATCAAGGTAGCACATTAATGGCTTAGGGAATTCTTTCTGGTCAAAGAATTAATGAATCTAGAATAGAATCTGTACATAGAAATGTCCAACTAGGTCCTAGAAGTTCACTCTAGTTTTAGAGAGGGGCAGTCATTTTTCTCTCAACCATATTTACCATGATTATTTAGATCCAAGTCTGAATTTAATAGTGCTCACTGTCCTTTCTTGAGTTCTTTATTGGTTGGATTATATGTTCAGATGAATTATATTTTATATTTACTTGAACTAAATATAATATATAAATATCATATATGTATATATATTTACATTCTTCTAGGTAGGGTCAGTTCAGTTCAGTTCAGTCACTCAGTCGTGTCCGACTCTTTGCGACCCCATGAATCACAGCACTCCAGGCCTCCCTGTCCATCACCAACTCCCGGAGTTCACTCAGAATCGCACCCATCGAGTCAGTGATGCCATCCAGCCATCTCATCCTCGGTCGTCCCCTTCTCCTCCTGCCCCCAATCCCTTCCAGCATCAAAGTCTTCTCCAATGAGTCAACTCTTCACATGAGGTGGCCAAAGTACTGGAGTTTCAGCTTTAGCATCATTCCTTCCAAAGAAATCCCCGGGTTGATCTTCTTTAGAATGGACTGGTTGGATTTCCTTGCAGTCCAAGGGACTCTCAAGAGTCTTCTCCAACACCACAGTTCAGAAGCATCAATTCTTCAGCGCTCAGCCTTCTTCACAGTCTAACTCTCACATCCATACATGACTACTGGAAAAACCATAGCCTTGACTACATGGACTTTAGTCGGCAAAGTACTGTCTCTGCTTTTCAATATGCTATCTAGGTTGGTCATAACTTTCCTTCCAAGGAGTAAGCGTCTTTTAATTTCATGGCTGCAATCACCATCTGCAGTGATTTTGGAGCCCCCCAAAATAAAGTCTGACACTGTTTCCACTGTTTCCCCATCTATTTCCCATGAAGTGATGGGACTGGATGCCATGATCTTCGTTTTCTGAATGTTGAGCTTTAAGCCAACTTTTTCACTCTCTTTTTTCACTTTCATCAAGAGGCTTTTTAGTTCCTCTTCACTTTCTGCCATAAGGGTGGTGTCATCTGCATATCTGAGGTTATTGATATTTCTCCCGGCAATCTTGGTTCCAGCTTGTGTTTCTTCCAGTCCAGCGTTTCTCATGATGTACTCTGCATAGAAGTTAAATAAGCAGAGTGACAATATACAGCCTTGACGTACTCTTTTTCCTCTTTGGAACCAGTCTGTTGTTCCATGTCCAGTTCTAACTGTTGCTTCCTGGCCTGCATACTCTAGGTAGGGTACATGGATGCAATACTCTGAATGCTTTCATATCTGATAATGGCTTCTACACATAAATGACAACTTGGCTGGTTTGTGTTTCCCATCACAGACTTTTTCTCTTAAAGGTTCATAAGACCTCACTCCTTTATTTTTTTGCATTAAACAGAAAAGAAGTGTGAAGTTGACTTTTCTTCTTTTGTAAGTAACCTATTTTTTTTTTCATCATGATGTTCTTCATCTTTTAATTTTAGAAATTTCATTGTGAGTATATCCAATGTATTGATTCCTTTTCAGATCTTTCTTTAACTCAGGAAAGTCTTGTTTCTGTTGTTGTAATGGATTTTTTTGGTTCTGATGAAATTGATTTCAGGATTATCAATTCATTTAATGCACATTGGATCCTGTTCTTTCCTTCTACAATGCCCTGTTCTCTCTCTCTTTTTTTTTTGCCTCTCCTTTTTAAAAAGACTTTAGTTTTTATAGCAGTTTTAGTTTCAAAGGAAAAGTGTCAGAAAGTACAGAGAACCCCCTCCCCCAGCTTCCTACAGTATCAATATCCATACCTAAGTGGTACTTTTGTGACAATAGATAAATATTCTTTAACACCTCAATATCACTCAAAGTCCACAGTTTGCCTTAGGGTACATTCTGGATATTGCACATTCTATGAGGTTTGAAAAATGTATGATGACATCTATCCACCATTGTAGTTTCATACTACTATACAGTACCACAGAATAGTTTCACTGTCCTAAACATCCTCTGTGCTCCTGATTAGCCCTCCCTCCAGGATAATACCAGCAGCCACTAGTCTTTCTCCTCTCTCCATAGTTTTGCCATTTCTCGAACGTCATATGGGTGGACTCATACATCTATTATCTTTTCAGATTGGCTTCTTTCACTTAGTAATATACATTTAAGGCTTATCCATGTCTTTTCATGGCTTGATAGCTTATTTTTAAAGCACTGTATAATATTCCATAGTCTGGATATACCACAGTTTCATCCATTTACCTACTGAAGGACATCTTGGTTGCTTCCAAGTTGTAGCAATAATGAATAAAGTTGCTCTAAGCATTCCTCTGCAAGTTTTTGTGTGGACATAATTTTTCAACTTATTTGGGCAAATTCCACAGAGCACAATTACTGGTTATATGCTGGGAGCATTTTTAGTTTTCTAAGAAACTGTTAAGCTGTCTTCCAAAATGACTGTTCCACTTTTCACTCTCACCAACAATGAAAGAGAGTTCCCATTGCTTCACATTCTTATCAGCATGTCGGTGCTGCAAGTGTTTTTAATTTTGGCCATTCTATTAGGCATGTAGTGATGTTTCATTCTTTTAATTTGAGCTTCCCTGATGACATATTGCTAACATCCGCTGGATCATCAGAAAAGCAAGAGAGTTCCAGAAAAACATCTACTTCTGCTTTATTGACTATGCCAAAGCCTTTGACTGTTGGATCACAATAAACTGTGGAAAATTCTTCAAGAGATGGCAATACCAGACCACCTGCCTCTTGAGAAACCTGTATGCAGGTCAGGAAGCAACAGTTAGAACTGGACATGGAACAACAGACTGGTTCCAAATAGGAAAAGGAGTACGTCAAGGCTGTATATTGTCACCCTGCTTATTTAACTTATATGCAGAGTACATCATGAGAAACTCTGGGCTGGAGGAAGCACAAGCTGGAATCAAGATTGCTGGGAGGAATATCAATAACCTCAGATATGCAGATGACACCATCCTTGTGGCAGAAAGTGAAGAAGAACTAAAGAGCCTCTTGATGAAAGTGAAAGAGGAGAGTGAAAAAGTTGGCTTAAAGCTCAACATTCAGAAAACGAAGATCATGGCATCTGGTCTCATCACTTCATGGCAAATGGATGGGGAAACAGTGGAAATGGTGTCAAACTTTATTTTTTGGGGGCTCCAAAATCACTGTGGATTGTGATTGCAGCCATGAATTAAAAGACGCTTACTCCTTGGAAGGAAAGTTATGACCAAACTAGATAGCATATTCAAAAGCAGAGACATTACTTTGTCAACAAAGGTCTGTCTAGTAAAGGCTATGGTTTTTCCCGTGGTCATGTATGGATGTGAGAGTTGGACTATAAAGAAAGCTGAGTGCAAAAGAATTGATGCTTTTGAACTGTGGTGTTGGAGAAGACTCTTGAGAGTCTCTTGGATTGCAAGGAGCTCGAACCAGTCCATCCTAAAAGAGATCAGTCCTGGGTGTTCATTGGAAGGACTGATGTTGAAGCTGAAACTCCAATACTTTGGCCACCTGATGCAAAGAGCTGAGTCATTTGAAAAGACCCTGATGCTGGGAAAGATTGAGGGCAGGAGGAGAAGGGGACGACAGAAGATGAGATGGTTGGATGGCATCACCAACTCAATGGACATGGGTTTGTGTGGACTCTGGGAGTTGGTGATGGACAGGGAGGCCTGGCGTGCTGCAGTTCATGGGGTTGCAAAGAGTCGGACATGACTGAGCGACTGAACTGAACTGATGGCCTATGATTTGGAGCATTATCTAATATACTTATTTGCTATCTGCAGTGGTAAGTTTTCTGTTCAGGTCTTTTGTTAATTTTTTTAGTTTTGAGTTTTAAGAAAACCTTGTGTGTTTTGAATAACAGTTCTTCATCAGAAGTGTCTTTTGCAAATATTTTCTCCTAGCCTGTGGTTTGTCTTTTCATTTTCTTAACAGTATCTTTCCCAAGCAGAAGTTTTTGATTTCAGAGAAGCTGAGCTTATCAATTTTTTTCTTCATGGATTGTGACTTTAGTGTTGTAGCTAAAAACACTCATTGTCAAATTCTAGTCATCTGGTTTTTCTCTTCTACTATCTTCTAGGGGTTTTATAGTTTTGCTCTTTTACATAAGGTCTATGATCAGTTTTGAGCTCATATTTGTGAAAGCTGAAGATCTGTGTCTGATTCATTTTTAGCTTGTGGATATCCAGTTATTCAGCACTATTTGTTGAAAAGACTGTCTTTGTTCCATTGTATTGCCTTTGTTCCTTAAAAATAGATCAGGTAAGTTTGTTGATGGAGGTCTGTTTCTTGGTTCTCTAATCTGTTCCAGTGAGCTGTGTACTCTTTCATCAGTACCACACTGACTTGATTACCGTAGCTTTATAGCAAGACTTTTTTTATTTAAACAGCTTTATTTATTTATTTCTTTAATTTTGGCTATCCTAGGTCTTCACTGCTGTAGCTTTTCTCTACTTGATGTGCAGAGGCTTCTCACTGTGCCGACTTTTCTTGTTGCAGAGCATGGGCTCTGGGGCATACGGGGTTTGGTAGTTGAGATTCCTGGGATGTAAAGCACAAGCTCAATTGTTGGGGCACACAAGCACAGTTGCTCCCTGGCATAGGGAATCTTCCTGGACCAGGGATCAAACTCTTGTCTGTTGCATCTGCAGGTGGGTTCTTTACCACTGAGCCACCGGGGAAGTCTATAGTAAGTCTTGTTGTCAGGTACTGTCAATTCAAAGACTTTGTTCTTCTTCAATATTGTGTTGGCTCTTCTGGGTCTTTTTGCCTTTCCATACCACCCTTTTGCAATCAGTTTTTCAATATCCACAAAGCAACTTGCTTGGACTTTGATTGGGATATAGATCAAGTTGGTAAGAACTGAGCTCTTAACAATATTGAGTCTTCCTAGACACAAAAATCCATGTTCTCTTTTGACCATTCTATCTTCATATTCTTCTCCTTGGCATTCTTAGAAGATTTCTCAAGTATCCTCCACATTATTAATTCTATTTTCTTCTATGTCAAATACTCCTTTCCATTTCTAATGATTTCGATTCTTTATGGCATTTCTAGTTTCCTTACTCTCTTTCCCCATCATCAGACTCCATTTCTCTTTAAACTCTTAGTCTTACCCTTTTCATCTCAGAGTAATATTTTATTATCTCACCTGTTACCTCTTTTTTCATAGAGTTCACCTTTTAAAAAATAGTTTGAGAACACAAAGTAACTATTCCCTAATAGTTCTTTCAGTTCCTTACTAAATATTTGACCCAAGCATATGTATCATCTGCATCTTGAATGTGGTGCTTTATTTTACAGAATCTCTTTGGCCCATGGTGCCTTTTTAGCTTCCTCCTGAGGACATAGAAAAATAAAATCTGATGTTTGGCCAGCTACTACAACCACTGAGTGGATTGTTCTTAGTTCCTATCACTTCTTTGGGTTGCTGTATAAATCCTTCTGACAGATCTTAAGCTGGAGAGGGGGCTGGCAATAATTTACACAATCAGTTCTGAGTGGAAGAGAGGCAAAGCTGTGAGTGGTCCTAGCAGGAACTGTGTGTCTTGGACCCTAGCTCAGGGTCTGGGGAAGCTGTTTTCTACTTCTGTTTTCCTGTTAGATCTGGCCTTCACACCAGATGTAAACCACCGCTGTGCTGGAGTTCAAGGGAGGCCCGCGGAGATGCACTCTCCTCCGCTTTACCAGAGGCAAACTCCACTTCTGTGCAAGGTTTCTGTGGGAGGATGCTGCCCCTCAAAACCAGGAGCCCCTCAGTGCTTCTTACACAGGCTGCTGCTCTGAAGTATGAAGGGAAATATGGTGTTTGCCTCCTCTGCTCTCCGACCTCCTTCTCTGATAACCCTCATCCCTCCGATCAGGGTGTGGTGGTAGTGTCTGCAGGCTCTTTTCTCCTCACTTCCTTATAAGTAAGTGTGCTGCTTCTCAGATGGGGCTACTGAAGATTTGTTTTGCTGCTGTGATTCAATTTGCATTCACGCAATCCCCACCCTTAACTTTCTGGATGTAAGGGGGGCTCTTCCATATTATCAGTGATCCTGCGCATTTCCTATTTCCACATTTCTAATATTTTGATCATGTCAGTGACAATCTTGGGTCAAGTGAGCAGAGATGAGACATCGGGACTCATATTATTGTCTTTTCAGATCTCAGTCAGTTTGTCCATCCACTCATCCATCTAGTTAACTGTCATCGAGTTCAGATCTCCATAAATTTGGACCAAGTCTCATCATCTTGCTATTTCCTTCTGATTCAGCTCACATGGTCTCATCCTCCCTTTCCCACGTTGGGAAACTACCCCCATAGTTCTAGACATGTCTTTATGTTTTTAAAGATTATCAGATGTTCTAGTCTTAGATCATTGACCTAAAAAATAAGTCAAATTCAGTTAAAACCAAAAGGTATGGATGGACTGGAGACTTTTCCTTAGAGAGGAAAAGGCATAGTCTTAATGGGGATAGGGTAGTGGTTAGGCTTCTAACTTCACCATTAATAGGCCAGACTGCCCAAGGAAATATCCTTCTTTTTATGGGATCTCAAATTTACTCCATTTTTAAACAAGAAGTTTGAATCTCCAAAGCTTCTCTCCATCTGGTATTTTTGGATTTTGCAGTGAGCCAAACTCTGCTGAAGAAAAGACAAGAGAAAGTTCAGCTCATATTTCTGGTTAAAGAAGCCGGACTTCTTGCTTGCATGAACTTGTGGAGCCTTTTAACATCACGTGAAACTAAACTTTGCTAACAAATATGGGACATTTAATATTTTGTTGAGAAAAGGAAGAGGAAGGGACCAAAAGAGGGACACAGAGAAGATGGATGAGAAAAAAGAGAGATGATGTGAAAATGTAGAGAGATTGGAAGGAAGAAAATGAGAGGAGGAGAGTGAGAGGGAGAGAGATGGAAAATGAAACGATGTGGAAAGAGAGGCACAGAGGAGAGCCACCCAAGGATGGTGCGGCTGGGGAGTGAGGGTCTGGACTGGCGGGAGCGGGGGGAGAGATGAACTGAGGAGGGTTTCATTCATGCTGGTCGCTGCCTGAGGTGACAAACAGAAGCTCCAAAGGACATGTCCTAGTGGCTGCCTGCTACTCACAGCACCACTCAAACTGCCAGCTCTCCCTGAGCGCTGGAGATGCAGCTGGTGCAGTGACATCCGGGCCCCACTAGGTGGCCGCGGGCCTCCCCTGATCTCCAGCACAGACTTCCTCTCCTGGTAACCCGAGATCCATTTCCTAATTTCCGCAGTTCCCTGGAGAAGTTGGGGTAGAGTTGTGATGAAAGGAATCCTAAATAGAATAAAGGACACACACACGCACATCTTTGTGGAGGCAGTTGTTGTGTGTGAAAATGATAACTGCCTCAGAGAGGCTGAGTCTGGCCTCCATAGCTTCTTAGTTGGTTTTCCTTAGCAACCAATGACTTTCTCTAAAAGCCAGCAGATAGTATGATGTGGGGAGCTCAAACCCAGTGCTCTGTGACAACCTAGAGGGGTGGAATGGAGTTGGGAGGTGGGAGGGAGGTTTAAGAGTGAGGGAGCATGTATATGCCTATGGCCGACTCTTGATGTGTGGCAGAAACTAGCACAATATTGTAAAGCAATTTTCCTCCAATTAAAAATAATTTTTTTTTTAAACTGCAGGTGGAGTTGGGTGCTGGGTTACAGTCCAGGATTAGAATCTGCCCTTGGCTACAGTTTGATTCAGTCCACAGTCAGTGTTAGGATCAGTGTGAGGCCAGGCTCTGACTGAGGTGGGAGCTGGAGTTATTCTGTAACTGGGAACAGAATGACTGTAAGACACATAAGTGACCCCATGACACTTTGAACTCTGTTCTCTAAGGGAAAAAACCAGGGATGATTTCCTGGAGAGAATACGTGTCTAGTGAGATTTTGAAGAAGAAACTTGAAACCCTGAGGGACAAGAGAGGGGCTGAACGCAATTGAATGTAACGGTAGGAGAAGCCCCCACACAATGGCGTCTCCTGGCCAGGGTCCAGCTCATTGACAGACACCTGGGCTCCCAGCTCATCTTCTCTCACCTTTGGAAAAGCAGGCTCTCTCCCGGCTTTGGCCAGGGCACTTCTGCACACGTTCCTAGCTCCAGGTACTCCCGGTCTCTGAGTCTGCACTCAGGGTTGCGAGGGCAGGGGCTGGCGTCAGGCAGGGGTGACACAACTGGAAAGAGGGAGTGGCCATGGAAACAATGTGAGTCCAGCATGTGCCCTCCAGCCACTCCCAGGCTGGCCACGGGCAGGGCTGTCACTGAGGGAGCCAGAGCCCTGGGGCGGGAGCTGCAAGGGGCTCACTCAGCCCAGAGCCACCTTCTCCAGGAGGCCTCATCAGGTGGCCACCCCGATGTGGCAGCTGCAGCAGGCCAAGGGCCATTCCACTGTTCCGTGGCACTTTTCACGACAGTTTTCAGTACACATCTTGGCTCTGTTTTCTCAAATGAGAGCCTCGGTAAAGCACGTCTGTTCCTTAGCAGTTCCATCCCTTCTGCACCTGTTAGCGGTCTCTGACCTCCCTGAGGTTAGGGCCTTAATCCATTAGTCAAAGGCCTCCCTAAAGAGAGTCCACCTGTCAGAAGATGGCTCTCTGGGAAGGCCCTCCTGTCGACATGGGAGGGAGATTCCTGAGGAAATGCCTCCACCTCGGTATGGAGACACTTCTTCCATCAGTCTAGAGGTTCCTTAAGATGATATCTCCTTCAGGTCTCCATCAACGTGGGTAATCAGTGAAGGATCTTCTCCACTGCGCAGCCCTTGAGAGGAGGCCTCTCCAGTAGTCTGGGGTCCGTGGGGATGTCATCGCCTCCAGCAGACTGGATAGCCCCTGCAAGTTCCTGGACAAGAGCAGTTGTAGCAAGATGGAGGCATCAACCACAAAGCCAAGTCAGGCTCAAGTGAAGGTCAGGGCAGGATGTCAGTCCATGCCCAAGTAGATGTTATAAAGAAGGTGAGGGCAGGCACAATAGTTCTCGTGATGTTGGTAATTGAGGGAGCAGAGATAGTGGGAATCATGGAAACAGGGATACGGCATTGATGGCTGTTGTTGCAGTGGGGGTGACCACGGGACGAGGAGCAGGGATGGTGGAGGGGCAGAGGTTCAGACCACCACCGCTATCCCCAGAGGGAAGGATCCTGGAGCAAGGGGAGTGGAGAGCTGGGGAAGAAGAAGGATGATCTAATAAATGCTGGAGAGTGTGTGGAGAAAAGGGAACCCTCTTACACTGTTGGTGGGAATGCAAACTAGTACAGCCATTATGGAGAACAGTGTGGAGATTCCTTAAAAACCTGGAAATAGAACTGCCTTATGACGCAGCAATCCTACTGCTGGGCATACACACCGAGGAAACCAGAATTGAAAGAGACACGTGTACCCCAATGTTCATCGCAGCACTGTTTATAATAGCCAGGACATGGAAGCAACCTAGATGTCCATCAGCAGATGAATGGATAAGAAAGCTGTGGTACATATACACAATGGAGTATTACTCAGCCATTAGAAAGAATACATTTGAATCAGTTCTAATGAGGTGGATGAAACTGGAGCCTATTATACAGAGTGAAGTAAGCCAGAAAGAAAAACACCAATACAGTATACTAAAGCATATATATGGAATTTAGAAAGATGGTAATGACAACCCTGTATGCAAGACAGCAAAAGAGACACAGATGTATAGAACAGTCTTTTGGACTCTGAGGGAGAGAGAGGGGGTGGGATGATTTGGAGAATGGCATTGAAACATGTATAATATCATATATGAAACGAATCACCAGTCCAGGTTCGATGCATGATACTGGATGCTTGGGGCTGGTGCACTGGGATGACCCAGAGGGATGGTATGGAGAGGGAGGAGGGAGGGGAGTTCAGGATGGGGAACACGTGTATACCTGTGGCGGATTCATGTTGATGTATGGCAAAACCAATACAATATTGTAAAGTAATTAACCTCCAATTAGAATAAATAAATTTATATTTTTAAAAAATGGTAAAAAAAAATAAAATTCAAAGTTTACTTTACAAAATTAAAAAAAAATAGAATAGCTGGGAGAGGATCTAAAACATAACTTGTTTTTTGTTTTCTTTTGTAAAAAAGGGCAAAAGAGCACTTTTGAATGGAAGTAGTTCAAATTTGACCTGAAACAAGAACACCAGTTACAGAGCCCAAGGCCGTGGGTTTTACAAGACGTGAGTGAGAATGAGCAGAAGGAAAGCCCGCAGGACCAAGACCGTGGACCCAAGAGGGGAGAAGGCTGCTTTGATGGAGACTTTGCAGGGTGAGGACCCTGGAGCCAAAGATGAGGAGGGCAAGGAGGCCTCCATGCCTCCGGAAGGTCCAGAGGAGGCCGAAGTGCCTGGGGCTGCCCAGAGCTGACTGGACGGGGAAGTACTGAGGCCAGGTGGCAAAGTACTCTTGTCCTTCAACCTCTTTTGTTTTCCACTCAGGGGAAGGTGGGGCCATGTGAAGGACGTCAAAATCAGCTGGTGAATGTTAAAAATATAAACACACCTCCTCACAACATGTCCTGGGTGTTCTGACTCAGTTTCCAGGGTGGGGCCTGGGCACACGTATTTTTAAGAAGCTCTTAAGATGATGGTGATACAAACACACACACACGTCAGGACCGGTGACCAGATACTATATTCAGCAACCCCCACCTCTGCAGCCGGGGTATTTATAGCTGAAGGCAATAATATCTCCATATCATCACATTCTCACCTGCCCCTCCCAAAGGGCCTCGGAGCCTCAGGTGACTGCCTGGTATGAGAGGGCAAGAGGCGGGGAGCAGGGCTGCAGCCAGGCCCAGGATGGTCATTTCCCAATAAAGACCTGACGCCAGCCTCAAAGAGGAAAGGCAAAGTGTGGGTGCCCAGATGCGACTGCATGCCGACCCCCTGGATTTCCCAGAGAGGAGACCTGGGGGCGGGGGCTGGAGGTTGGGGGAAGGAGGCAAGGAGCCCCCAGAGGGTAAAAGCTGAAGGAAGAGGAGGCTAAGGCGGCAGTGATGCCGAGGTAGCTGGACAGGGTGGTCCGGGTCCAGTCCACCGGCCCTTTGAGGGAGCTGGGCTTTGCGTTCCTACCTCTCGCCTGCTCTTCCAGGCCAGCTCCCACCTGGGCGTGTCCATGAAGCCCTCCAGGCCCCAGGGACTGCAGGGCTCTTCTCCTCAACTGGGCGCCCAGAGCGTGTTCTCTGTATTTGAGATTAGACCCTTCCAGTTCTCATACTTGGCTGGTCCTGACAGTTTTTCTGTGGTGTCCTCACAGATGGGTTTCCCCACCCCCCAGCTGATTGTCTTTTCTGACCTTCAGGCACCAGTGCCCCGAGTTAACTGTGGGGAGCATTTATTGAGATGTGATGTTTTGATGCAAGGGTGGGACAAGCACCCAATGGAAAGGGAGGGCTCTTGAGTTCTAGCCCCACTCTGCCCCTCCCTGGCTCCTGGGGACTCACTCCAAAGGAAAAGACATGGCAGTAGCTTGTTCCTGCCTCTTCTCACTTCCTCAGGCCCGGTGACTCCGTGTCCCTTGTTCTAACACTGCAGCCTGATCCCTGCAGTAACTGAAAGCTGAGCCCCGACCCGGGGCGCAACACTGTTCTGACTGCAGGCAGATGGGGAGACTGAGGCAGTCTCTGAGATGCTGACAATCCTATTCTCTCCCTCTGAGGCTCTGCAAGGGGGTGACTTCAGGTCACAGGCTTTGTGAAAAAGAGCTAAGGTTGGCAGCTCAGGTTGAGGGAGGGACTTGATCAAAAGACAAATGGAGGACAGAGTAAGAAAGGCCTTGGGAGTAGACAGCTCACTTTGAGGATGGGGAGGCCCGAGGTGAAGGGGGGTGGCCTGTGGCAGAGTGAGCTGGGGAGAGAGTGGGTCTGAAGATCAGCTTGTCCAAGTGGTGACCCCAACTGCAAGGAGAAGGCAGGAAGGGTCAGAGCGGGAAGTTTGGGCGCAGAGAAATGCTGGGTCCAAGGTCCAGAGGGAAGGGATTAGGCTGCAGGTTTAAAGCAGCTCAGATACTGATGGGGTTTTTCAAAGTCTTCCGTATCAGCTGCTCTCTCAGCAGCCCCACCATCACCTGAAGTCTGGCCAGAGAAACTGCTCCAGGGCAGGAACATGAGCCTTTAGGGCAAAACCCACCATCTCTGTCAGGAGGCCCATCTCTGAGGGCCCTCTTGCCTTCGTGACCCTCAGCCCTGCAGCTCCAAACCACTCTGTTTCTCTGTGGGTTACAGAGGAGTGTGTAGACCCTTGTCTGTTCTGAACAGGGTGTGAGTGAAGAGGACTCTAATTTTTTTTTTCTGTAATCAGCTGTGTGTGGGGACAGCAACCCTGGTAAAGACGTCAGGAGCCCTGATGGGCCTGAGGGTTGTGTGAGATCTGGCACCTCCCAGGCAGCCAGACCATCCTCTCACTGCCCCTGGGGACCTGACAAGGCCTTAGCCAGACCAGCTTGTGTTTGTTCTTCTTGCTCCATGCCTCCTGCCTTCTCAGGAGGTCCTCCTGACCAGGCCCCTAGCCTCCATGGGGGAGGGCGAATCCGTGTCAAGGATGGTGATGAGAGACATGAAAGCCCCCATCCATGCAAGGGCTTCTGCAGAGACACACACAGGTGTTGGGCAGCTTTATCTGGAGTAGCCTCAAGATGGAAACAGCCCAAATACCCATCGACAGGTGCATGGGTAAACAGCTCCCGGCAAGTCCATCCAGTGGAACACTAGTCAGCAATAAAAAGGAACAAACGACTGACTCATGCTACAGCTTGGACAGATCTCAAGATAATTATGCTGAGTGAAAGAAGCCAGGCCAAAAAAGGGCACATGCTGTGTGATTCCATTTATATAAAACTCTAGAAAATGCTAACTAATCTATAGCAATGGAAGGAAGAGCAGAGGTTGTCTGGGGACAGGGAAGGGACTGGGAGGGGTGGGAGGAGGGATGAAGAAGGGCAGGAGGAACCTTTGCAAGAGGATGAAAGTGCTCATCATCTTTTGAAGAGAACAGAGGTGTTTATTATTTTGACTGTGGTGATGGTATGCAGATATCAGAAATGGTCCAACTGTGCACCTTAAATAGGTCTGTTTACTATACATTAGTTATACCTCAGTAAAGACTTCCCTGGAATCTGCCTGCCAATGAAAGAGATGTGGGTTCAGTCTTTGGGTCAGGAAGAGCCCCTGGAGAAGGAAATAGCAATTCAGTATTCTTGCCTGGGAAATCTCATGGACAGAGGAGCCTGAAGGGCTATAGTCCATGGAGTCGCGAAGAATTGGACAAGACTTAGTGAAAACAATAACAAAAATGAATACTTCAATAAAGCTGTTTGAAAAGAGAGGTGGTACTGGTGATCATGGTGATGGTGATCAAGCTGACTCGAAAGTTGCAGACAATCAGCCTCAGGCGTGAACAAGGTCACCACTTTCTGTAGTAATTCAGGTACCTGCCTTTCCCTGTAAACTGTGGGGATGGGCAGGGGCTGGTGTCCCATCACTCCTGTCCCCAGCATCCTGCAGAGGGTTCACCATGCAACAGGCACACAGCGAAGAGTCCGTGTGTTCATCTTGGCAATGATAGCTCAGCCTGAGACACGCTACAATACGAGAAGCCCAGGGGACTGCGGGAGCCCAGAGGAGCAGCACCTGGCCCAGAAAGTCTCCCTGCAAAAGGCCATGTCTGAGCTGAGACTGGATGGGCAAGTAGGGGCTTCTGGGGTCAAGAAGGCTTGGTTGTAGGACACGGCTTGTGTCAAGGTCTGGAAGCTTCACAGAACAAAAGGTAGTAAGAAAGTTCAGGGTGAAGGGAGTCGGGGTAGGAAAAGGGAGGAGCAAGATGTCAGATGAGTTTACTAATGGATGGAAGGAGGGATGGATGAGTTGGTCATGTCTGCACAGCCATAGGGAGCTCCTACCATGAAGCGGGTATGGGGATTGAGTCTGGAATGTGACAGTGGTGCCCCAGAGGTTTCCTTCAGATGTCAGAGAGGCCTCTGCCACTTCAGCTGAGGTGCTTGGGTCTGGTACTCATGTGCCCATCCTGGGACCAGCTTATCAAAAGCAGGGATAAGGATGCATGCTTGTGTAGAGACAACCCCCACCCCCAACACACACACACTCCCAATCCTTACCTGCTATCCCTCACTGGAGAAGAGAGATTCTGTGACTCTGGGGACGGTCCTGAGCAGTAGATTTCCTTCTGGGTAGTGTTATGAGGCCCCCCTCAAATCCCTCCCCTGAGTCCTGCCATGTTCAGATCTGGAACAGCAGTGTAAACAAGATAGGGCTGTGTAGGGGTGAGGTGGGGGGCATCCTTTTCTGAGGGCTGTCAGCTGGAATGACCTGGGCTGGCCCTGCTGGTCCCTGGGGGCAACAGGGATGAAGTGAGAAGAATGCAGACTGTGCTGGGCTCTTCCAGGCAGGCCAGCTGTGCTCCCCACACAAGGGGTGGCCTTGGGCAGCACAGTCAGACCTGCCTGAGGCCTGGGGTGAGCCAGCAAGGTAACCTCTTGCCCTGGCTTGAGCCCACCCCGTGTGTGGCCTCACTTCCCCAGTACACAGCCTGCCTTGCACCCCGGCTCAGCCTGGTTTTTCTAGGGTGCAGCCACCCAGCAAGGCCAGACCCTGCCACCCATCCTGAGGACCAATTTTCCCCAGCAGCCTATGACTGGGGGCTGCAGAGACCACCTGTCTATGGGTGAGGAGAGCCCAGTGGAGTGGATTTGTCTTGACACCCATAGTCCCTCACTCTTCCCTCTGGATCCATGGTTCCTGATCACCCTTCCTTCTATATAGCTCTCCCTCTGTCCCTGACACTACCTAAAGCCTTCTTCTGCCCACCGTACTCCCACCCCATGGCTTCTCGTCACCTCCCAGCTCAAGCCCAAGCAATGGCTACCAGCTGCCCTCTGTGTGATGAGCCCCTGACTGACTGGAGTATCTGTTCACATACTTTGTGGATTTGTAGAACTGCCACCAGCTGTGCCTACCAAGGGCTGGAGCATTTGAAAGCCATTCTGCCCTGCTGTTTTCTCCTGGACTGGTTGCTTTGTCCAATTGGCCTTTAGGCTCCAGGGAGGGCAGGCTGTCCCCGGGATGCTGCAGCTGCAGAGATGGTTCTCAGCCCTCTCTGGCCTCTGCCAGCCTTGCCCAGCTTAAGGCAAGGGGTGGAAGCAGTAACCATCCTCCCTGCCCAGGCCTACCCCCAGTGCCCCCTTGCTCCCTGCCTCCCTGGAGGAGAGCTTTCCGAAGGCCTGCTCCCCAATGGCCCTTGTTCACTTCACCCAGTCCTGAGGAGGAACTGGGTCAATCCTTTCCCATAGTGGTTCCAGGGGTGCCCATAAACTCATGTGTTCCAAGCCCCAGGCCCTGCAGACTATTCCATTCATGGTTCACAGCTCCTCGGGGCCCATGTCTCCATGCAGTCTCAGGGAAGAAGAGGAGAGAAGGAAGAGGGAGTGTTGTGGTTACCACCACATCCCCTATGCCAGGGCCTCTGAAGCCTTTGGGGACAGTGCCAACCAGAACCAAAGCCTGAGGGCAGCTGGGTTGGG
Organism: Oryx dammah; assembly: GCF_014754425.2. Lineage (NCBI taxonomy): Eukaryota > Metazoa > Chordata > Mammalia > Artiodactyla > Bovidae > Oryx > Oryx dammah. The sequence goes on along the minus strand of NW_024070209.1, from coordinate 12,586,248 downwards.
GCCTGGGACCATCTCTGATGGCTGTTGGCAGAAATCACACGGTTTCACAGGAAATCAACCTGACTCTTCCTCCTGCTTCTTCTTTCCTGCCCTCTATAGAGGGCAGTGCTCACCAGGGATGCTGGATGGCCTTTGCTCCCCTCTACAGATGCCTCCAGGATGCAGACTGGGAAGGAAGCTTCAGTTCAGTTCAGCTGCTCAGTCGTGTCCGACTCTTTGTGACCCCCATGGACTGCAGCACCCCAGGATTCCCTATCCATTACCAACTCCCAGAATTTCCTCAAACTCATGTTCATTGAGTCAGTAATACCATCCAAACATCTCATCCTCTGTTGTCTCCTTCTCCTCCTATCTTCAATCTTTCCCAGCATCAGGGTCTTTCCCAATGAGTCAGTCCTTCACATCAGGTGGCCAAAGTATTGGAGTTTCAGCTTCGGCATCAGTCCTTCCATTGAATATTCAGGACTAATTTTCTTTAGGATGGACTGGTTTGATCTCCTTGGTATCCAAGGGACTCTCAGACAAGCTAAGGCTGTGTCTTAAAGGGCAAGTGCGCTTGAATAACTGGAACTGGGAAAGCCAGCCTGAGGCTGAGACACTAACAGGCTGTCAAGTACAAATGCCCATCTTACAGATGGGGAAGTTGAGTTCTGCCAGCCCTGATCTGAGATTTCTGAAGGCAGGGCCCTGGATCCCTATGAGATATCCAGATCTGTACTTCCCAAGCTCTCTCTCCACACACACAGGTAATTCAGGGGGCACTGAGCCCTTTGTGGATTTAAGACTGTGAAAGTGACATGAAACATACAAATGGTGCATCTCTTATTCTTGGACTGGGGCCATCATAACTCCAAATGTTCAGTGAAATCTGAGCAGCCACAGCAAGGCATGGGCAGAGCTGGCTGCACCAGGCCACCACCTGACCTGGGGTTTCCCTATGAAGCAGAAAGCTGGGCTTAAGCTATTTAGCTGGGGAGGATGGATATTAATAAAATGAGACAAGGTTTGGGGTACATCAGAGTGGACCCCAAAGAAGGGAATCCCCAGTCACTGTTGGTAGCCCAGGCTCTGAGCCTGAGAAATGGAGGGCCCCGCCCCTGCTCTGCATTGCCCAGTTGGTTAGGAAGCAGAGAGAGGAAGCTGGTAGCCAGGAAAACATCTTGGACCATTTTTTTCCACTGGTGAATCATGGAGAATGGTAATGGGAGCCAGGCTGACCTGACCCCAGTCACCTCCATGAGTCATAGCTGAGGTCCCTGTGCTAATCTTAACCCCTCAAAGAGGACTTGTTGGGACTTGCCATTGAGACTTGACCGCCAAAATACTCTTAGAGCTGATGTCACCTTGGGAAGGCCTGGCCCACCCTGCAGGGTTGGAACCAGAGTTGGGAGGAGCTCTTAGGGTATTAGATTCTGCCTCCAGCTCACCTGTGACCTTGACCAGGTCTCTGTGAGGAGTTCAACTCCCAGGGCTCCCAGCTCTGACACTCCCCCAGAGCTCAGCTGAGCTGGGATCTGAGAGGGCCAGCAGGAAGCCTGGCCATGTCTGGCCCTGTCCTCAGCATCAGCAATTGCCCACTAAGGACCTGACTCCTAAGGATGAGTGGCAAGTTATGGCCCATCCTGGGTGGGGGGCCCAGCCGCTCTCCAAATTTGTTGTGTAACTTTGGACCAATTGCTTCCCAAAGCCCTTTTCTACACCAGAGGCAGCACAGCTTAGGTTTAAGGCATAGAGCTAGCTTGGGTCAGAATCTCTGTTATAACACTTAGTAGCTGGGTTAGTAAGTCATTTAACCTTACCAAGACTCTATTTTCAGGTCTGTAGAATGGGAAGAATGACAGTACTTTTCTCAGGGGATTGTTGTGTGGATTCAGTTCCGTTCAGCCACTCAATCATGTCTGACTCTTTGTGACCCCATGGATTAAATGAGGTAATAGATGTGAAATGCTCAGCCCACAGCAAAGATTCAGTAGATCCTTGTACTGTCACTGCCAGCTACTACCTCTGGGCCTCAATTACATCCCTATACAAAAAGAGAGGTGGTGAGAATGATTTCTACTTCCCTTTCTCTAGTCGTCCTTCTCTCTATTCAGCTTACCCAGCCTGTGCCATGAGTTCAGATACCATGACTTGTGGGGAATGAGGAAGCCATGGGGTGTGGAAAGATCTCCAGAGCTGCAGAGAAGGGACGGGGAGGTGAGAGAGGACCTGTGGCTAGGCAAGGGTGAGCTCCCGAGAGGCTGGGTGGGGAGAGGCTCAGCACGCTCTGACCCTCAGGGGCAAAGGCCCTGACCTCTGGGAGGAAGTCTCCTCCTTAGCTGGCACTCAGGTTTCCCCTGAATTCCAGAAGCATCTCACAGTTTCTCCTGGTGGTCTTTTCATCATGCTCTTAACCACAGTTGCATCAAACGTGTGCTGCTAGAGGAGTTGGTTAGGCGTGTTGCTCCCCCGCCTTTCCTCCTGGCTTTCTGAGGTGTGTGTGTGTGCACACGTATGTGTGCGTGTGCATGTGCGTGGGCGTGTGTGTGTGCACGCCTAGTGTGCATGGGCATGTGTGTGTGTGTGTGTGTGAGAGAGACAGACAGAGGTCTGGGACTCTCCACCAATGTCCTGTTGGGTCATCTGAACAGACAGATATGGGCATCTTTGCCGTCTATCAGGGAAGTGGGGCAGCCACAGAGCTGTGTCCTGGTGATCAGGTCAGGGCACGGAGGCCTGGAAGGTTGGGCCACAATCTCCAGAATCCTATTCAGGCCCGTAAAGGGCCCTGTTCCTTTCCTAGCCAATGGCAGGACTGCCCCCCAGCACCTCTGGAGACCAGGAAAGAAGAGAAGCCCCCTTTGCCCTGGAAGAATGGCTGTGGATGGGGTTCAGAGCCAGGGTAGGACAAATGGAGACAGGGTAGGACAAATAACTCTCCCTTGGGAAGATGAGGCCATGTGGAGACCCTGGAAGGAACATGTCTCTTGGGAGAGAGAAGGAGATGGGTCTGGGTGGGCTTGTCTTATCCCAGTCAGGAGGATTCTGAAACACTTAGAGGGCCTGGGTACCTGCAGAGGGGTCGGGGGAAAACCAGATTAATCTGGGAAGCAGGTGCTGGGGACACAATGAAGACATGGAGGGCATCAATGGTGGAGTCTCTAGAGGCTGCTAAGGAGCTGGAGGTGAGAGAAAACCACAATGGAAAGGCAGCCTGGGACTCTCTCAGTCCCCATCCCCATAGGGTAGGGGAGGAGAAAGGACAGGGTGGGGAGGGCCAAGGGCAATCCCTAGACATAGAGAGCTTTGACTCAGGGGTCAAGGGAACAGCTGGGAAAGCCACGGGCACATCTGGCAGGGCTGGGCTGGAGGAGGGTTAGCCTGTGCCGGCAGGAAGCCAGGGACTGGTGGAGAGAGATAGGGCCAGTGTTTATTGCCGGGGCCGGCGAGGTGTTGCAACAGGAAGAGGGCTGGGGGAGGAGGAGGCAGCTCAGGCGGAAACAATTTATCTGGAGCACGAGGAACAGCTGGGGCGGGAGGCCAGCTCTGCTGCTCTCCAAGGCCAAGTGAGACCAAGGAACGGATGCCTGGTGCCAACGCAGCCAGCAGTCCCGGCTCCTGCCCCCTGCTTCCCCGCTGCCTTGGAATCCAGCCCCTCCGTCCTCACCAGGGTCATCCGTCAGCCGTTCCCCAGTCCTCATCCTTTGCTCCGCTGCCTGTCCCCGTTGGGCGGCCCCACCAGACTGCAGGCTTCACCTACAGCTGAAAGCACAGCACTGCACAGTCCTTTACCGTGTGGCCTGGGAGACAGGCGTGTGCTTCATTTCCCAGAGATGGAAACAGAAAAGTCATAAGTGGTTTGTCCAGGGCTACACATTCAAGAACTTGAGCCCCAGAGTCTTGTTTCCAGAATTACTCAGATGCCACTGGGCACCTGGAGGTGGGCTATGGGCCTGACCTTGGCCCTCTGCGACAGCCTCTCCCTCCTCAGCCTAGCCTTGGGATGGCTTCCCTCCACCCAGCTCACAGCCCACCCCCTCAGCCCCTGTCTGCCCCCAGGGACTGATCAAGGTATCACTTGCCGCTCCTGTCTCCACACCCACAGCCAGACACATGGAAACAGCAGCAACCTCAGAACCAAGATTTCTAGAGCCCAAGCAAGGAAGAGGAGCCAGAGCCAGCAGAGTTCTCCTGGAACTCTCCCCCACCTCTTGAGATGGACGTCCAGAATGACATGAGCAGCTGGGCCAGTCGTGAGCCACTGACTTCCCTCCTGGAGGAAAGTTGGAGGATGGGAGGGCAAAGGAGAAAAGTGGGGACCACTTAGGAAGACTTCTTGAGTTACACCCATTTTTGAGATGAGGAAGAGGCTTGGGAGCCCTGCCAAATCGGGAAGGGACCTTCCCTCCCGAAGAAGCAGACCTTCTTTCCTCTCCACTTTTAAGACCCGCCAGCCAAAAAACTGGGACACTCCAGCCATACATCCAGCCAGTCCTTAGGCAATGTCATTTCCCACCCTCAGGGATGTCACAGAACCCAGCTCACTTTGCGCCACAAATGAAACTGGACACCTTCCAGGTCAGGGTCCTTACTGCCCACCTCTTTATGTCTTATTCATGGAAATGGATGTGACATGAACAAGATTTGTCTGTGTCTCATAACAAGCCAAGTACTGACATATTCAGTCCTTGCAACAATTCTATAAATAAAGCAAGTGTAAACACTCCCAGTTTTTAGATGGAGACATGGAGGCCTAGAGAGAAAAGCATTGGTCCAGGGTCAAATAACCAGCCAGTAGCTATAATTTCAGAGAAGGCAATGACACCCCACTCCAGTACTCTTGCCTGGAAAATCCCATGGACGGTGGAGCCTGGTAGGCTGCAGTCCGTGGGGTCGCTAAGAATCGGACACGACCGAGCGACTTCACTTTCACTTTTCACTTTCATGCTTTGGAGAAGGAAATGGCAACCCATTTCAGTGTTCTTGCCTGGAGAATCCCAGGGGTGGGGGAGCCTGGTGGGCTTCTGTCTAAGGGGTCGCACAGAGTCAGACACGACTGAAGTGACTTAGCAGCAGCAGCAGCTATAATTTAAATGGATGGGTATCAAGCACATACTGTGTACTGGTAAAAATATGTGATGTTACGCTGCAGTGACAAACAGCCCCAAATTTTATTATAAGCAAAGTCTTATTATTCTGTAACTCAAACTGCAGCTGGACTCTTTAGAGTAGCTATCATCCACTCTTGTTGCAGGCTGCTTTGAGCTGGGGCTCTGTCATCTCGTCAGCAGACATTCACAAGGTGGGGGATGAGATAGTTCATTGTTTGGAACTAGCCCCAGGGTCCTTCTTCCCTTCAAAGGGGTGAGGACAGTTGTGGGGCGAGTGGAATGCTGGTGACCAGCACTGCCCCCACACAGACACCGTGATCCAAGCTGGGCTTCAGTCATCAGTGCTGGATCCTACTCAGTTCCCGAGCCCCCAGGCAGTGCTCTCAGCATGAATGTTCTACAGGGTCCCTGGGTTTTGCAATAGGTTCCAACCAGACTGGGCTCCTTCAGCTGGTTTGAGCTTAGGGTTCGGCCTCAGGTGAGCCTAGAAGATCACATAATATGAACCCATCTCGCCCAAGTCCATTTAAAAGTCCTACTTTGTCAGAGGCTGCTTCTCCAGGTAACCACCCACTGGGATCGCTTCCACAGCATGAGGTGAAAGCTCTTTCCCTCTCTGTGTCCTCTAATCTCTTCCCTGCCACAGCCTGGTCAGCAGGTTTCCCCACCATGGGCATCGGCTATCCACAGAGAGGCCTCAGGGGAATGAGAACTCTGCCCCCTGCCTCGTCAGCTTGTCCTCAGCAAGAGGGGAACTCTCTCTTGCACCTGTCTCCCTGGTTCAGTCTCGGCTTTCTCCCTTGACCAAGCACTGTAGCTATTTCTCTGGAGCCCCAACTCCCTGGGGAAGCACAGTTCTTTGCATCTGGGCTCCAAGTCTCTTCATGTGTCTGGGGTTGAACTGTTCTCCCAAGAACCTCTAGACTCAGAGCTTCTATTTTTCTGCTTCCTGAGTTTCACTAGATCAGACTCTAGTCCACCTCCTACAGAGGAGCTGTAAAAGTTACCCGGTTGTTCTCCAGCCTCCCTTGCAGCTAAGACACGGACATATGACTTCATCCTGATCAAAGGACATAGGAAAAATTCTCCTCTCTACTAAAACAGGCTCATGAATGGAAGCTCTGCTCTTCTCTGGCCAGAAGTTTGCATCCAGAGGTAGTGTCTAGACTTTCAGCAGCCTTTGTGAGCAGGTTGCATCATTGATTATTTGGTTGGACCAATGAACTAATCCTGGGATCTCTGGGCTTAGTGCTACATGAGTAAACACATATCATTATTCTAAATCACTTCCAGTTAGGTATTCTGTTCCTTGTAGCTGAAATCATTTTAAAACCTCAAAATCAATAAATCCATTAATAAGCTCATTAACTCCTTCCCAAATCACTCTTCCTCTAAAGTTTCTCATCTCAGCAGATGATGGTTTCTTTTGCCAGAAGTTCTAGTAATCGCCTCGACTTTCTTTCCAGAGTCTCTTCAGTAGGTTGTCCCTGCCAGGATCATGCTGACCGTGGCCTCCTGGTTCTCTCTGACTCTCATTTAAGTCTGCTGAGTGTCTCTCTGTTTTCAAGGAGGAGCATGTGGGACCAGAAATATTGCTGTGACCATTTTTTGGAAAATGTGGTCTGCTTCAGTACCCTTAAAGTATTTTTAAAAATTTAATAGAATTGCTTTACAGTGTTTTGTTAGTTTCTTCTGTAAAAGGAAGTAAATAAGCCGTATGCATATATCTCTCCCATGCCATCCTCTCACCCCAGGTCATCACAGAGCACTGAGCTGAGTTCCCTGTGCTTTACAGCAGCTTCCCACTAGCTGTCTATTTTACAAATGGTAGTGTATATATGTCAATCCCAATTTCCCAATCTGTTGCTCCCTCCTCTTCCCCTGCTGTATCCACACTTTTGTTCTCTATGTCTGGGTCTCTATTCCTGCCTTGGAAATGCGTTCATCTGCATCATTTTTCTAGATTTCACATAAGTGCATTAACAGTATTTTAAGTCAACTCTTTTGGCTACCGCTCCCCCTAAACTGTCTTTAGTCTTCCTTGTGAGACCTTGTGTCCAGCCCTCTAGGATCCTCTCTTTGTGGTGTGCTTCTCTGCACAATGTGGTTTAGACGCGGTTCAGTGGAGCGCACAAAACTGCAAGAAGCGGGGTTTGCGACCCAGCTCTGCCACTGTCTGATTCTACGACCCTAGATGAATTATTCAAATTCCATGGGGCTTGCTTTTTCTCTCAGTAAACAAGGAGCTGAGGAGGCCTCCCCAGCAATCTCGAAGGACTGTGCTCAGGGTTAAAGGAGGGTGGTGCTGAGGGTGGTGGTCTTGGAGGCCAGGGCAGAGCACACAGGCAGCTTGTATCCATCAGGGATCAGTAGGAAATAGATGATACCAAAGCGACATTAAGCAGAAGGGATCAAACACGGGTAATCAGGAGCAGGATCAAGGCCGACTTTCTGAGAAATCCTTCCTGGATGTGGCCAGGAGGCTCATCGTTTGCCAAGACCAGGGTGGCCAGGAAGCTGGAGGCTGCTGAGCAATTGGGACCAAGGAAGTGCCCTGGCCACTCCACAACTGCCCTGCAATATTCCGGAAGCTGATGACTAGTGTGCTGGTCATTCAGGTTTCACCAGACCGCTCCACTTCTCCGCCAGTCACATGGTAGGGTGAGCTTTCTCTGCCCCCAGAGTTAAGTGATCACGAGACTCTGTGATTTATGTGTCATCTCCTAGTGGAAGCTTTAAGTGCTGTGGTGTAATTTTCTGTATTCTTTGTTTCTCTTGCCACAGTGACCCACATTCTCCACATTCTAGTAGCTTTATCAGCCTGGGTCCCCAAGTGGTGAAAGCAATGGTCAGCTCCTCAGTCAATCCTGTGAGGTGGTGACCAGTTCAGTTCAGTTGCTCAGTCGTGTCCGACTCTGAGACCCCATGGACTGCAGCACACCAGGCCTCCCTGTCCATCATCAACTCATGGAGTTTACTCAAACTCATGTCTATTGAGTCGGTGATGCGTCCAACCATCTCATTCTCCATCATCCCCTTCTCCTCCTGCCTTCAATCTTTCCCAACATCAGGGTCTTTTCTAATGAGTCACTTCTTTTCATCAGATGGCCAAAGTATTGGAATTTCAGCTTCAACATCAGTCCTTCCACTGAATATTCAGGACTGATCTCCTTTAGAATGGACTGGTTGGATCTCCTTGCAGTCCAAGGGACTCTCAAGAGTCTTCTCCAACACCACAGTTCAAAAGCATTAATTCTTCAGCACTCAGCTTCCTTTATGGTCCAACTCTCACATCCATACATGACTACTGGAAAAACCATAGCTTTGACTAGACAGACCTTTGTTGGCGAAGTAATGTCTCTGCTTTTTAATATGCTGTCTAGGTTGGTCATAACTTTTCTTTCAAGGAGCAAGCATCTTTTAATTTCATGGCTAGTCACCATCTGCAGTGATTTTGGAGCCCCCCAAAATAAAATCTGTCACTGTTTCCATTGTTTCCACATCTATTTTCCATGAAGTGATGGGACCAGACGCCATGATCTTAGTTTTTTGAGTTTTAAACCAACTTTTTCTACTCTCCTCTTTCACTTTCATCAAGAGGCTCTTTAGTTCTTCTTTGCTTTCTGCCATAAGTGTGGTGCCATCTGCATATCTGAGGTTGTTGATATTTCTACCGGCAATCTTGATTCCAGCTTGTGCTTCATCCAGTCCAGTGTTTCTCATGATGTACTCTGCATATAAGTTAAATAAGCAGGGTAGCAATATACAGCCTTGATGTACTCCTTTCCCGACTGGGAACCAGTCTGTTGTTCCATGTCCAGTTCTAACTGTTGCTTCCTGACCTACATGTAGTGACCAGAGTGTAAGTCATTCTTACTGGTGACAGTGGATATTGGGACATGCTGGCCCTAATTACACTTGCCCAAAGCAAGAGTTGACATAGTAGAAAGATGGCCTTTATTGCAATTCCACCTTTCAAAAACTGCATCCAGTTGGCAAAACCTAATTTGCATCCAGAATCATAGCTTTAGGGGAGTCTAGGAAATGTAGTTTTTAGCTTTCCAGCTTCTGTAATACAGGAAAGCATTCTCAAAGGATTGATTCTGGAAGCTAATTTAGCACCCCTACCTAGCAAACTCATACTGGAACCCTAAGTGTGTTCCTGCTCAAAGCCAGGGTAAGGAGAATCCACAACCTGATAGTTGGACCAAACAGGGTTGGGTGAAGGGAACTGAGGAGCAAAATCACATTAGATGGGCTTGGGAGGGCAGGTGTTGTTCTTCAGTCACTAAATCAGGTCTGACTCTGCGACCCCATGGACTACAGCAAGCCAGGCTTCCCTGTCTTTCATTAGCTCCCAGAGTTTGCTCAAACCTATGTCCATTGAATTGGTGATGCTATCTAATCATCTCATCCTCTCTTGTCCCCTTCTCCTCCTGCCCTCAATCTTTCCCAGCATCAGGGTCTTTTCCAGTGAGTCAGCTCTTCATATCAGGTGGCCAAATTATTGGAGCTTCAGCTTCAGATCAGTCCTTCCTGTGACTATTCAGGGTTGATTTCCTTTAGGATTGACCAGTTTGATCTCCTTGCAGTCCAAGGGACTCTCTCAAGAGTCTTTTCCAACACCAAAGTTCAAGAACATCTGTTCTTTGGTGCTCAGCCTTCTTTATGGTCCAACTCTCACATCCGTACATGACTATGGGAAAAACCATAGTTTTGACTATATCAACTTTTGTCAGCAAGGTGATGTCTCTGCTTTTTAATATTGCTGTTTAGGTTTGTCATAGTCTTTCTTCCAGGGAGCAAGCATCTTTTAATTTCAAGGGAAGGTGGAGGAGAGTAAATCTGTATTAACTTTCCACCTCAAATGAAGACCACCACAGTATCAATGAAGACACACAGTGTGTGTGTTTGAGTGTGTGTGTGATGTCCTTGTGTTTCCTGAGAACATTTAAAGGCTCCTAAGCACAGCCGACAGAATATATTTTAGCTTTCCAGGTTTTGCTTTTTAAATTATTAAATGTTATGTGAAATCTGAACACTATTGATATCCCGAGGCTGTGACCCCCGTGTGCCAGGAACTTGTCTCATTTATCTGCGTGTCCTCTGCAACTAGCACAATGTTGGGCATGTAGTATGCATTCAATAAATGCTTTATGAAGAAATGAGTTTGGCCATGTTTCACTGAAAAACTGACTTAGAGAACTTGACTCGATGTTCCCACTGTGGTCTGATTAATCAGAGCCTGGGGGGAACGCCTCCTCCCCTGGTCTTAATATTGTACTTCTCTTAACGTGGCCCAACATTATATTAGTCTCCTTGGCAGGCACACAGCACAGATGATTCATATTGAGCTTGAGGTCAACTGTAGTCTCTGGGTCTGTTTCACATGAACAGCTATTAAGTAAGGCAGGGCTTCCCCATCCTGTCCGTATGCAGTTGATTTTTTTTTAACTAAATGCCTTATGTAACATTTCATCCTGCTGAGCGATAGTCCGTTCTTCTAACTTCTCAAGATCTATTCCAGTCTTGTCTTTTAACTCAACATGTTGTTCATCCCTCTAATTGGGACACAAGAGCAATCTGCTTCTTCATCCATGTTCAATGACAAAAATGCTGAACAAGTCAGGCCCCCAGAGATCTCCTGGCTTATGGACATCAGCTTTCTAATCAATAGAACCGATGAATGACAATTTAGCCATCTCTGATCCTATCTGTATTCTCATCCATTTTGTCCACAAAGTATGACCAGAGTGTGTGCAAGCTGAAACAATGACATATACAGAATCCCCTTGCCTCTGGTACCTACGCCAGAAGAGAGAATGGAGTCTGCCTGCTTTCCTTTGCTCTTTGCAAAGTGATGCTGGTTTCTAGGCATCTTCACTTTCTCTTATAGGCTGTCAAAGTCATTTATTTTATTGCTATGTATTGAGAACCATGAAATCGTTCAAATTCTTAGACCTAATAACCCCACCATAATGCTAACAGCTATGGCCCAAGAGCCCAAAAGTCAGGGAAATGGCAATGTCGGTTGTGATACAGCCTCTCCATGCAAAAGCATTGGTACCATTAAAGCAATACTATATTTTTAAAACATATATGGTAACACAGGGGGAAACTAGATATAATGTGAACTTAGAAAAGAAATCTACAAAATTATGTGAAACTCATGAAAGTAAGCATCTTCCCCGGTGGCTCAGATGGTAAAGAGTCTGCCTGCAATGTGGGAGACCTGGGTTCAATCCCTGGGTCAGGAAGATCTCCTCTAGAAGGAAATGGCAACCCACTCCAGTATTCTTGCCTGGAGAAGTCCATGGACAGAGGAGCCTGGTGGGCTGCAGTCCATGGGGTCATGAGAGTAAATATGTAAAACAACGTGTACACATGAGGAATTTCTCAGTATTGTAGAAGCTGAGTCAGGGAGATAGGAATGGGTGACTTGTTTGTTTGTTCAATCACCAAGTCATGTCCGACTCTTTGCAACCTCATGGACTGTAGCCCGCCAGGCTCCTCTGTCCATGGGATTTCCCAGACAAGAATACTGGAGTGGGTTGCCATTTCCTTCTGCAGGGGATCTTCCTGACCCAGGGATTGAATTCAGGTCTCCTGAATTGCTTATGGATTCTTCACCAACTGAGCCACCAGGGAAGCCTTAGGCTCTCTGTTTTCCAAACTTTCCATCACTCTGCAGAAAGCAGTTTTGGAGACAAACGTTAGCTGAAGGCATCTTATTGAGGACTTATTGAGGACTGTGCCCAGAGAGCAGGAGGGTGGGACAGGGAATGAAGTGGGCAAAAGGGAGCTGGCCTCCATCACTGCCTGTCTCTGGGTTCCACAGGGCTGCTCCAGGAGCTGTACAAAATGTACTGCAGAGTTGTTTGCCTGTCAGGGGAAGCGGGAACACCCATCTGCTCCAGCTTCACCCTGGGAGTTCACACTCCTGCACTCCTGGTTTCACATGGGAGGGTACCCAGAAGGGACCTGGGGATGCTCCTCCTGCAGCAAGTGTGTCCCAGAGCACTCTGTGGGGTGTGGGAGGTTAGGGTTAGGACACCAGGTGGTGCCCATGTGAGTGTGGAAGGCAGGGCAGCACCAACCCTGCAGCTGGCCTGGGGGCAGAGCTGGGTGAGACTCAAGAGAGCCCAGGGGGCTGCACAGGGCGGGTCTGACCTGCTCCATCAACTGTTTATAATCACTACCTGCTCCTGTCTATTGCGGTACTTGCTACACTGTCTCCACCTTCCAAATTTCATCTGGAAGATCATGAAAATCTTCATCCATCTCTCATCTTCAGCTCTCCTCTTATCACGGGGTTTCAGCAGCAACTTTTCCCAGAACTGAAAGTCAGCTCACCTGGGCCCATGTACCTCCCAACTCTCCGGGCATCAGGGTGCTACCCCCATGTTCAGACAGTTCCCAGGGATGTTGACTGTCTAAGGAAGACCCAAATGATTTTAGAAGGCAAGCGTTCAGTCGTCACTCTCATCAAAGGTGCTTTTCGGCTTTGGCGCTTTCTGGCTGGGGTGTTCCTGACATACACTCTACCATCTGATCTGAGCGGAGGGTGTGTTGTCTGCTTTTGTTCTGTCAATATGCTGAACTGCCCCTCCTCCCACCATCTTTTTCCGTGTTTGTTGCTGTCAGTCACAATCTTTTCTTTTCTTTTCTATTTTGAATTTCTCAAGGGGCCACATTGATCTTTTGGGTCATCTTTTCAGGGCCGCTATATTTTCTCTATTTGGAAACTCTACTTTCTCAAGGTCCACCCTACATAACTGGTGGGTTATGAGGTTTCGCTCACCACTCCCTTCCTGTGACATTGTCAATGCTGGGATGATAAAGTCCTTTTCTTCCCAGGCTTCTATCACTTTCGTTTCACCACTGCATGCCTCTTAGTTGATTAGAATTTGGTGTATCCTGCCAGTTCTGCTTGTTTCTTTTTGAGAGATTAAATTATTAGCCAGGCAAGAATGTAGCAAGCATCCTGGCTTCAGCAGATGTCCTTGTAGGCCCCTCATTCTGGCAAGGATTAAGCTTCTGTAAGTTTCGAGGACCCTGATCTTGGATGTGGAGAAATGCTTCTTCTAAGGAGAGGTCTGGGAGAGGACAGTTGTTAAACATGGCTGGTTCCCCAGAACAAGTCTTCCAATCTGTTGGAAGCCACTCATCGGCTGTGTGACTTTGGGCAAGTTACTAAACCTCTCTGGGCACCAGTTTCCAAATCTGCAGATGCTGAAACTCCCTGTATCTTTTTAGAAAGTATCAATGTCAGGGGAAGGTTTTCCATACACAGCCACCACGACTGCTGCCTGACAGTGATCAAAAGATGCCATTGACTATGTTCTGATTTCAGGGAAGCTAGTGTGTGGAAAGAAATTGTGCATCTTGGAACTGGTGAAACAGAGTAGTAATTGCTAATTAGGGTCATTGTGAGAGTTACAGGATTTAAAATATGCAAATCACGGAGAGCAGCAACCAGAACATAACATGTGTGTGTGTGTGTGTGTGCGCACATAAGTGTGTGTGTGTGTTAGCTATTTGGGTAGTAAGGAGGAGGATGGCAAGGATGAAGACCTCTGGGGAATGAACAGTGAGATGGCTTATTCTCCATTGACCCTCTCTGTAGAACAGAGTTTTGTTTTGTTTTGTTTTGTTTCTGGCTATCAACTGCCCATTGAGGATGGGCCCCAGCCCTCCTTTCATCCAGACGTACTATCTGCTGTGTGACTAATTCTCACCAATGGTAAAGAAATGATCACTTCCCAGCTAAGGGGTTTCGAAATGCGTTCTCCACACTTTGCTCATTCGCTGTACATATGGAGAGGTCTCAAGGCCCTGAGGGATGATGAGGCCACAGATGAAAAGAGCCGTGTCCCTGAGTCACCACCTGGAGAAAAGTCACAGGCCTGCCAAGAACACCCATGTTGGACTGTCACGTAAGTGAGCCACAAACTGCCCTGAAAGGGTGCTCTCAGTCACAAAGCACCCTGAGGCCACTGAAATTTAGGGGTTAATTTAGGGGTTAATGCATGTAGCATCACCTTGACCAAACCCATGGTCAAGGTGGGAGGCAGTCGGGGAAGGATGCCTGTGGAAGAGCCCTTCAGAGCAATGTGAGGGACTGAGATCAGGGAGTCACTCATCCATCGGATTCTAGTGCCTCAGAACTCAGTTGACAACATCCAGCCCTCCACTCGCTGCCCCCACACAGCGCTGACCGTATCGAAGTTTCCATCAATGGACCATTCATTCAACATGCCCTGGGTCCCTCCCCTGTGTTAGCACAGAGTCCCAGTGCGCCAGGCTTGCTGGGTGTGGTCCTCGCACGGCCCTCATCCTGTGGTCAGGCCCCCTCCTGCAGCCCATTCATCATCCTGACGTCCAGAAGAGACCCCATCAATCACAACACCTCATGTGCTAATGTGATTTCCCTCAGTTGCACTCCGCCAGGGAGGGAGACACGCTGTCCTGCAGTGAGTGGAAGTCGGGGACAGCAGCCTGCACCCCGCAGACCCACACCAGGGCTTCGAGCCCGAGTTACGGGCCTTGGGGATAGGACCCCTTGCGTGTCTGTCTCTGGCCAGGTCACCACAGCTGAACTGCAAGGTCTCCCCCAGGCAGTTGCCTGGGGCCAGGGACACTCCCACGTCCACCTGGAAGGCTGCAAAACTCCAGCACCATTACCTGAAGTGAGCTGGGAGTTTTATTTCTTTTTTGTTACAAAAAGTTTTTTTTAAAGGCAAACCCTTTTGTCTGTGTTTTCGTTCAGTATGTTAGGATAAAGATTAAATCGTCTGTGCCTGCTCCCCAGTTCACCTCTCAGATCATAAAACCTCTGTCGTGACTGAAAGCAGGAGGCCATCAAGTGACTTTCTGTTCTCCTCCTCTGTCCCCCCAGGTCTAGTTACCAGGAATCCAAGTAACAAAGTACAGGCGCCCCATGGCCCGGCCCCAGGGGACCTCAGAAGTTCCCCCTGCCTGGGATGAGGTTCTCATAACCCCAGGTCTGGAATTGGGTGTGACAGGTTGACCCAGGCTGACCCAGGGTTTCCCGAGGCACTTCTCCCAGACTCCAGACTGGGGCCTTTTCCCCCAGCTCGAGCCCTTGGTGCAGTGGCAAAGCTCTGGCCTAGCAGGCAGGGCAGCTGGAGGAAGGCCCGGCCAGAAGAGCCTACCCCAGCCCCTCCCTCTAGGAAGCTGTCTCCCCTCCCCCCTTCCCCTGCTTCCCTGCATGGCTTTACTGTAAACATTTCATGGCAAAGCAAACCCTACAAAGTCAAGTATTTGGGACCCATAAACTCTACCCATCAAACTGTTGTGAGCTGGGAAAAATGAAGTTGCTCCAAAATACAAAAGAGCAAAATTGGAAATAGTAAATTTTTAATGAATACATTCAAATATCATTAATTGTCCAATTAGGTATCATGAAAATCTCCCTCCATTTGAAAACAATTTGTACCTTCGATTCCCTTGCCTTGTACAGATTCCTGAGTATGCGTGAGGAGGGCTGGGAAGTCGGAGCAGATCGTAAACTAAATGAGTAAACTTCAGCCAAATAATTTCAAAAGCAAAATTATAAAAATTCTTTCCAAGTATTTTATAGCAAAATAATTCTATTTAATGTGGGATGCGGGTGCATTTTAATTCTTTTATGCACTCTGGGGTGGAACCTACAAAAATAAGACTGTCTGGTACCGACGAAGGTCCTGCCCCTCCTTTCTTTCTCTTCCTCTTCTCTCCTCCTTATCCCTCTTCTCAGATGCCTTCTTCTCTGCAGCTTCAAGGAAGTATCAACAGAATCTCCTGCTAAAAATATTGATTTTTATGAAGATATTGATTCTTTTTTTTCTTTTCCAATATGGTCTATTACAGGATATTGAATATAGTTCCCTGTGCTGTATGGTAGGACTTTGTTGTTTATCTGTTTACACATAGTAGTGTGTATTTGCTAATCTTAAGCTCCCAGTTTATCCATCACCCATCCTCTTTCCCCTTCGGTCACCATAAGTTTGTTTTCTATGTCTGTGAGTCTGTTTTTGTTTTGTAAATAAGCTCATTGGTATCATTTTTTAGGTTTGGACCTAACAGAAGCAGAAGATATTAAGAAGAGGTGGCAAGAATACACAGAAGAACTGTACAAAAAAGATCTTCACGACCCAGATAATCACAATGGTGTGATCACTCACCTAGAGCCAGACATCCTGGAATGTGAAGTCAAGTGGGCCTTAGGAAGCGTCACTACGAACAAAGCCAGTGGAGGTGATGGAATTCCAGTTGAGCTCTTTCAAATCCTAAAAGATGATGCTGTGAGAGTGGTGCACTCAATATGCCAGCAAACTGGGAAAACTCAGCAGTGGCCACAGGATTGGAAAAGGTCAGTTTTCATTCCAATCCCAAAGAAAGGCAATGCCAAAGAAGGCTCAAACTACCACACAATTGCACTCATTTCACAAGCTAGTAAGTAATGCTTAAAATTGTCCAAGTCAGGCTTCAGCAATACGTGAACTGCGAACTTCCAGATGTTCAAGCTGGATTTAGAAAAGGCAGAGGAACTAGAGATCAAATTGCCAACATCCGCTGGATCATCGAAAAAGCAAGAGAGTTCCAGAAAAAAAAACATCTATTTCTGCTTTATTGACTATGCCAAAGCCTTTGACTGTGTGGATAATAATAAACTGTGGAAAATTCTTCAAGAGATGGGAATACCAGACCACCTGACCTGCTTCTTGAGAAATCTGTATGCAGGTCAGAAAGCAACAGTTGGAACTGGACACAGAACAACAGGCTGGTTCCAAATAGGAAAAGGAGTACATCAAGGCTGTATATTGTCACCCTGCTTTTTTAACTGATATGCAGAGTCTATCATGAGAAACTGGGCTGGATGAAGCAAAAGCTGGAATCAAGATTGCCAGGAGAAATATCAACAACCTCAGATATGCAGATGACACCACCCTTATGGCAGAAAGTGAAGAAGAACTAAAGAGCCTCTTGATGAAAGTGAAAGAGGAGAGTGAAAAAATTGGTTTAAAATTCAACATTCAGAAAACAAAAATCATAGAATCTGATCCCATCACTTCATGGCAAATAGATGGAGAAACAGTGGAAACAGTGGCTGACTTTATTTTTTGGGGCTCCAAAATCACTGCAGATGGTGACTGAAGCCATGAAATTAAAAGACGCTTACTCCTTGGAAGGAAAGTTATGACCAACCTAGATAGCATATTCAAAAGCAGAGACATTACTTCGCCAACAAAGGTTCGTCTAGTCAAGGCTATGGTTTTTCCAGTGGTCATGTATGGATGTGAGAGTTGGACTGTAAAGAAAGCTGAGTGCCAAAGAATTGATGCTTTTGAACTGTGGTGTTGGAGAACTCTTGAGAGTCCCTTGGACTGCAAGGAGATCCAACCAGTCCATTCTAAAGGAGATCAGTCCTGAATATTCATTGGAAGGACTGATGTTGAAGCTGAAACTCCAATACTATGGCCACCTGATGTGAAGAGCTGACTCATTTGAAAAGACTGATGCTGGGAAAGATCGAAGGTGGGAGGAGAAGGGGATGACAGAGGATGAGATGGTTGGATGGCATCACTGACTCACAGGACATGAGTTTGAGTAAACTCTGGGAGTTGGTGATGGACAGGGAAGCCTGGTTTGTTGTAGTCCATGGGGTCACAGAGTCGGACACGACTGAGTGACTGAACTGAACTGATGTGATATATAGTGTTTGTCTTCCTCTTTCTGACTTACTTCACTTAGTATGATAATCTCTATGCCCACTCATGCTGCTGCAAACAGTATTATTTCATTCTTTTTTGTGGCTAAGTAGTATTCCACATCTTTTTTTTTTTTTTTCTTATGACCATGTCATAAATGAGGCTTGAGGCATCTTAGCTCCTGGACCAGGGATTGGACCTGGGCTCTTGGCAGTGAGAGCACAGAGCCGAACCAGTGGACCACCAGGGAATTCCCATATACCACATCTTCTTTGGCTTCCCTGGTGGCTCAGGGGTTAAAGTCTCTGCCTGCAATCCAGGAGACCTCAGTCCAGGCCCTGGGTCAGGGGTTAAAGCGTCTACCTGCAATCCAGGAGACCTCAGTCCAGGCCCTGGGTCAGGAATATCCCCTGGAGAAGGAAATGGCAACCCACTCCAGTACTCTTGCCTGGAGAATCCCATGGAGGGAGGAGCCTGGTGGGCTATAGTCCATGGGGTTGCAAAGAGTCGGACACGACTGAGTGACTTCACTTCACTCTTACATCTTCTTCATCCATTCATAAAGATACTGATTCTAAACATTTGGACGCCCCTCTTTGAGGGTAGTGAATGCAGCACAAAGGGCTGGCTGCTTTTGTCTCCCTCTGTTCCTAAGGACAACACGCTCTGCTGAAACGGACACTTCCTTATAGCAGAAAAACTGAAAATGGGCCCAAAATACTGCTCCTGGCTCCTCCACACATGGATAGTCTCCTCACTCTAGCAGACTGAGTGACGGGCCACTGTGAGTCTGAAGTCTCAGCCAGCGGTGAACAGGCTGCAATCTGAGGTTTAGTTGAAAGGTGGTTTTTCAGCCAGATAAGTGGGTCACCCAGCAGACCAGCACATTCTTACCAAGATGCTCAGCACCCTCAGAGCTCCCCCTGGGAGCAGCCTTCCGGGAAAACCACTTAGAACACCCAAGGAACTTCTGAAGGGGAGGAACCACAGGCTCCTCAGCTGGGACCACCAGTCTCAGAAGCTGGCAGGCCGCTAAGGAAGGCCCTGGCCAGGAGTCTGGGAGATTCTCCAACCACCCTGGAAAGGGCGTGGTCTCAGCCTGGGGGAGTATGTTCCAGATTGTCTTCTGGGCCCTCCCAGTGGTGAGCCACACCTAGCTCCGTAGCATGTCTCCATCCAGTTCCCTCACACCCTGCTCTCCAAATGGTGACTCTCAAGTCGCCCCTGCCCTGCTGCCTGACCCTAAGTTTCTGTCCCTGGAACCCTCACCTCCTCGGATGGCCAATGGCCCCAGGCCTGCACCAGGCTAACTCCATCACCTCCTTCAAGACTGAGCTAAGGTACCCCTTCCTCTCAGGAAACTTTCCCCAAGCAGCTCTCCCTTCCCAGATGCTTAGCTGTGTTCACTGTGTCTGATAGATAGAAACATATACAGATGCTATATACATAGATATATGGATACATATATAGAGCTACATACACAGATATAGAGATAGCTACATAGATGATATCTCATACTTAGATGATAGACACGTACATAGATGCACCTATGACAGATATATAAAGATGCAGATGATAGCTAGCTAGCTAGATTGATTCAAATGTTGCCCCACCAGACTGTGATGGCACAAATGGAGCCCATCCATGCCACTCGCATTCCTGGCACAGAGCTGAGCACACAGTAATGCTTAATGAATGAGTGGATGGATGTTGAAGGCAAGGCGTGGGTGAGCAGGAAGCTGGCACAGAAACCCATGGGTCTAGAGTGAATCGCCAGCTGCTGTCACCAGTGCTTCCAGGGAGGGCAGGGGGTCACATGAGGTCCAGAGACCAGGTTGGGGGGCCAGATCATTTCCAACTTTGCTCTGCCCCTCTTCTGTCAGCTCTGGGGTAAGAGCATGAGTGTGCTGCCATCTCACAAGGAAGACGAGGCCCTTGACCACCTGCCAGGTCAGCAGAAGTGCCGCCTTTCTCTTCTTCCTCAGCACGGTGGGTGGGGAGCAGCCTCAGGTGCCAGACCATGTGAGCTCAAACCCACCCCCCTGCCTGCTCACTGTGGAAGAGACAGAGCCTCCCAGAGAGTGGAACTTAGCCTTGATGAGTGGTTGTGTGGCGTTAAATAGATTAATCCATAGAACCTGTTTAGAATAGTGCCCAGCATGGAGGAAGGGATGTGTAATACGAGCACTGGTTATGCCAAGCTAGCCCTTGTCCCTGGCCACAGGCACAAGTCTGAAGACTTAGTCAGGGTCAGTTGGGATCAGTTAGGGTCTGAATTCAGGACAGGATGTGGCTGTGGATCCACGGTGTGAGGGTTGGCAACTTCTGAGACATGCTCCACACGTTCTCATCAAGCCACTGGTGCCCCACGAATCTCCTCAGGAGGAAGGAGAGTGTGCCATGCTGAGGGGACCTCGCCCCAGCACTGCCCTGTGGCTTAGGGGAGAGAGGGGTCTCCTGCCTTGGCCTGGCCTCCTCCCTGATGCTCTGCCACAGAGCCATCCTCATGCCCAGCTCCACATGGCCACAAACACCAGGCACCATCAAGGGCAGGCCACGCCCTGGCATACAGTGGGTGGGCAGCCCTATTGTCGTGCTCCCTGCCCAGGACCACAGGACAAGAACAGAGGGCCCCACCAAAGTGAGTGCCTGCCAACCACCTGTCAGGAGGAAGCCCTCTTGGGCGGAGGGGAAGAGAGCCATATCATGTTCTAGAAATGCCCCTCCTTGTCCCCTCGGCTTCCTCAGAGGCCCCAGAAGTCCTTTCCCAGTCCATTATGTCCATGGTGCCAAGCACAAGACTGGGGCCAAACAGCACAGCATCCTCCAACGTGCCTTCACCCAAGCACAGCCAGGACTTCTAGGCTCTGCAGAAAGGCCCACGAGGAACAAGAACAGTGACACAGATCAAGACGGCAGAGGAGTAGGTGGACGTGGAGTACCTCTCTCTTCATGGATACATCTGGAATACACCTTCAGACACAGAAGTGCATCAGAACACCAGCTGAGAGCGGACAGGAGTACCTGACCGTGGAAAAGAATATATAGAACCATGCGAACTCGGCAGAATGAAGGAACTAGGTGGCCAAACAGGAGTGTTAGTAGGACAGAAGCTGCCCTCAGCAGGTGGGGGAACTGAAGCAGGGGTCTGATCCGCACGTTGGGGCAATTGTCTGAGTCAGAGAAGAAACATTTAAGACTGAGAGTGAAACAGGTGATCTGCAGCAGCCTAAATGGAATGAAAATCAGACGGTCCTTGCTGCAGCCATACATACCCTGGACAGGAAAGTTGGTCCCCTGGAAGGCGCAGTAGCTGGGAGCTGGAGTTCAGGGATTGTGGAGCAATCCCAGGGTGAGGGCTGCTGTTGACTGCAGAGAGATGGATTGAGACTGGTTCCAAATAGGAAAAGGAGTACATCAAAGCTGTATATTGTCACCCTGCTTATTTAACTTATATGCAGAGTACAACATGAGAAACGCTGGGCTGGAAGAAGCACAAGCTGGAATCAAGATTGCCGGGAAAGATATCAATAACCTCAGGTACGCAGATGACACCACCCTTATGGCAGAAAGTGAAGAGGAACTAAAAACCTCTCGATGAAAGTGAAAGAGGAGAGTGAAAAAGTTGGCTTAAAGCTCAAGATTCAGAAAATGAAGATCATGGCATCTGATCCCATCACTTCATGGGAAATAGATGGGGAAACAGTAGAAACAGTGTCAGACTTTATTTTTGGGGGCTCCAAAATCACTGCAGATGGTGATTGCAGCCATGAAGTTGGAAGACGCTTACTCCTTGGAAGGAAAGTTATGAGCAACCTAGATAGCATATTCAAAAGCAGAGACATTACTTCGCCAACAAAGGTTCGTCTAGTCAAGGCTATGGTTTTTCCAGTGGTCATGTATGGATGTAAGAGTTGGACTGTGAAGAAAGCTGAGCGCTGAAGAATTGATGCTTCTGAACTGTGGTGTTGGAGAAGACTCTTGAGAGTCCCTTGGACTGCAAGAAGATCCAACCAGTCCATTCTAAAGGAGATCAGTCCTGGGTCTTCTTTGGAAGGAATGATGCTAAAGCTGAAATTCCAGTACTTTGGCCACCTCATGCGAACGGTTGACTTATTGGAAAAGACTCTGATGCTGGGAGGGATTGGGGGCAGGAGGAGAAGGGGACAACAGAGGATGAGATGGCTGGATGGCATCACCAACTCGATGGATGTGAGTTTGAGTGAACTCCGGGAGTTGGTGATGGACAGGAAGTCCTGGAACGCTGCAATTCATGGGGTCGCAAAGAGTCAGACCTGACTGAGCAACTGAACTGAACTGAACTGAGGGAGGAGATTGTGGTGAGAAATGCCAGTGGAGGAAAGCCAGGCAGCCATGGAAGCAAGGCGATACTGCTGAGTTACATGTAGGGGGTGGGGCCGTCACCATAGCCTCTCTCTCCCCACACACCAGCATTGG
Organism: Oryx dammah; assembly: GCF_014754425.2. Taxonomy (NCBI): domain Eukaryota; kingdom Metazoa; phylum Chordata; class Mammalia; order Artiodactyla; family Bovidae; genus Oryx; species Oryx dammah. The sequence goes on along the minus strand of NW_024070209.1, from coordinate 12,563,987 downwards.
CAGCTGAACAATAGAGAGGCTGGCCCATCAAAGGGCCAGATGCGCTGATCTACAGAGTAGGACCCCAGCCAGGGGTGCCCCTCTATGTGCCTGATGCGCAGGACAACAGAGAACGACTCCAGGCAAGGGAACCCTCTAAGTGCCTGAACGAGCGGAGCTATGGAGAAAGACTGGCCAAAGACGCCTTCTGATTGCTAGCTATAAGAAGCTCGGAAAAAGACTCTGATAGGGCCATAACTCCTGTGGTGGAGGCAGTCTGTGTCTCTGCACACTTGGCGCCACCAGGGTCTCTGCAAGCCAAGCAGCTGTGCCACCTTCACTCTCAACTCTCGCTGGGGCAGAGCTGCCACAGGCAAAAAAGTCTTTTTTATGCACACAGGGTCACTTCAGTCATGTCCAACTCTTAGTGACCCTGTAGACTGTGGCCTGCCAGACTTCTTTGTCAGGGAGGGGGTTTCTTCAGGCAAGAATACTGGAGCATATTGGCCAGTACTGGTTGCCATACTCTTCTAGAACACTATATTTCTTGCTGCCCTAGCCATCAACTTCTGTGTACCTGGTGCCACCAAAACCCCTGCGACTTAAGCAGTTGCACCAACTCCACACCTGGCCCTCACAGGGGCAAACCCAAGTCCTCCAGGGAATCCCCAGGAGCAAACCCTAGTGGATGACCCACATATAGAGGGGGAAATAAAACCACAATTGAAACCCAGGGGCAGTGTGGCTAAGGAAGAAGACCCAGAACCTTCCCACCAGCTGTACAAGCTGCAGATTAAATCCACAGGATCAACTAGGCAGACTCTGTGTCTACGGAAAATATAAAAGGTCATTGAGAGCTCCCACAAAAGAAAACGCACCAGTTCTGGTAGCTGTGGACATTGGAAGCAAGAACATGCAGGAGTAGGACCAGATTAGAACCTGAGCTGCGCTGGCAAGCAGGTCCAGAGATCAGCACAGTGTTGGAGGGCATCCTAGAGTGGTGATCCCAGGGAGAGAAAGGACTCTGACAGCAGTGACTCAAGAAAAACATTTATTATTCTTATATTTTGACTTGTTCTGTAGATTATTTTGGATTTTTTTGCCCCCTCCCTCTGTTGTAGTTGTCAATTTTATTGGCAATATCACTACCCAGATAATCGAGATGGTGTGATCACTCACCTAGAGCCAGACATCCTGGAATGTGAAGTCAAGTGGGCCTTAGGAAGCATCACTACAAACAAAGCTAGTGGAGGTGATGTAATTCCAGTGGAGCTATTTCAAATCCTGAAAGATGATGTTGTGAAAGTGCTGCACTCAATATGCCAGCAAATTTGCAAAACTCAGCAGTGGCCACAGGACTGGAAAAGGTCAGTTTTCATTCCAATCGCTAAGAAAGGCAATGCCAAAGAATGCTCAAACTACCACACAATTGCACTCATCTCACATGCTAGTAAAGTAATGCTCAAAATTCTCCAAGCCAGGCTTCAGCAATACATGAACTGTGAACTTCCAGATGTTCAGGCTGGTTTTAGAAAAGGCAGAGGAACCAGAGATCAAATTGCCAACATCTGATGGATCAACAAAAAAGCAAGAGAGTTCCAGAAAAACATCTCTTTCTGCTTTATTGACTATGCCAAAACCTTTGACTGTGTGGATCACAATAAACTGGAAAATTCTGAAAGATATGGTAATACCAGACCACCTGACCTGCCTCTTGAGAAATCTGCATGCAGGCCAGGAAGCAACAGTTAGAACTGGACATGGAACAACAGACTGGTTCCAAAGAGGAAAAGGAGTACATCAAGGCTGTATATTGTCACCCTGCTTATTTAACTTATATGCAGAGTACATCATGAGAAACGCTGGACTGGAAGAAACACAAGCTGGAATCAAGATTGCCAGGAGAAATATCAACAACCTCAGATATGCAGATGACATGACCCTTATGGCAGAAAGTGAAGAGGAACTAAAGAGCCTCTTGATGAAAGTGAAAGAGGAGAGTGAAAAAGTTGGCTTAAAGCTCAACATTCAGAAAATGAAGATCATGGCATCTGATCCCATCACTTCATGGCAAATAGATGGGGAAACAGTGGAAACAGTGTCAGACTTTATTTTTTTGGGCTCCAAAATCACTGCAGATGGTGACTGCAGCCATGAAATTAAAAGACGCTTACTCCTTGGAAGAAAAGTTATAACCAACCTAGATAGCATATTCAAAAGCAGAGACATTACTTTGCCAAAAAGGTCCGTCTAGTCAAGGCTATGGTTTTTCCAGTGGTCATGTGTGAATGTGAGTGTTGGACTGTGAAGAAAGCTGAGCACCGAAGAATTGACACTTTTGAACTGTGGTGTTGGAGAACACTCTTGAGAGTCCCTTGGACTGCAAGAAGATCCAACCAGTCCATGCTAAAGGAGATCAGTTGGGTGTTCTTTGGAAGGAATGATGCTAAATCTGAAACTCCAGTACTTTGGCCACCTCATGCAAAGAGTTGACTCATTGGAAAAGACTCTGATGCTGGGAGGGATTCCGGGCAGGAGGAAGAGGGCACGGCAAAGGATGAGATGGCTGGATGGCATCACCGACTCGATGGACATGAGTTTGGGTGAAGTCTGGGATTGCTGATGGACAGGGAGGCCTGGTGTGCTGCGATTCATGGGGTCGCAAAGAGTCGGACACAGCTGAGCAACTGAACTGAACTAATCTGAACTGAATCATCAGCAGACAGGATTGCCACCTCACTTAGCCTTGCCCAGCAGAGGAGAAACAAACAAACAAGAACTCAGCACAAATTTCACCCTACACAAAACTGACACAAACCACTAGATCAACCTTAGGAGGGCAGAAACCAAAAGGAAGAAAGAATTCAACCATCTTCAAGAAAAGAATTCAATTTACCTTGAAGTCTGGGAAAAGGAGACCTCAAACTCAGTAAGTTAAAAAAAAAAGAAAAAGAAAAAGCAGAGAAATACTACAGAAATGAAGGAACAAACTGGAAACACAAAAGTTCAAATAAACGAAGAGGAAATAGGCAAACTACTTGAAAAAGAATTCAGATTAATGATAGCAAAGATGATCAAAAACCTTGAAAACAAAATGGAGAAAATGCAATAATCAATTAAAAAAGAAGATTTAAAGAATAAACACACAGAGACAAACAACACAATTACTGAAATTGAAAATACTCTAGAAGGAATCAATAGCAGAATATCTGAAGCAGAAAAATGAATCAGTGAGCTGGAAGATAAAATGGTAGAAATAACTTACGAAGAGCAGAATAAAGTAAAAAGGATGAAAGAACTGAGGACAGTCTCAGAGACCTCTGGGACCATATCAAACACACCAACATTCGAATTATAGGGGTCCCAGAAGACGAAGAGAAAAAGAAAGGGTATGAGAAAAGTTTTGAAGAGATTATAGTTGAAAATTTCCCCAACATGGAAAAGGAAATAGTCAATCAAGTCCAAGAGGCACAAAGAGTCCCATACAGGATAAACCCAAGGATAAACACACCAAAATACATACTAATCAAACTAACAAAGACTAAACACAAAGAAAGAATATTAAAAGCAGCAAGGGAGAAGCAACAGGTAACATACAAGGGAAACCCCATGTGCTTAACAGCTGATCTTTCAGTAGAAACTCTGCAGGCCAGAGGGGAATGGCAGGATATATTTAAAGTACTGAAAGGGAAAAATCTACAACCAAGATTACTGTACCCAAGGATCTCATTCAAAATTGGTGGAGAAATAAAAAGCTTTTCAGACAAGCAAAAGTTAAGAGAATTCAGTATCACCAAACCAGCTTTATCACAAATGTTAACGGGACTTCTATGGTCAAGAAATACAAGAGAAGAAAAAAGATCTGCAAAATAACCACAAACAATTAAGAAAATGGCAATAGAAACATATATATCAATAATTACTTTAAATGGAAATGGACTAAATGTTACAAGCAAAAGACACAGACTGGCTGAATGGATACAAAAACCAGACCCATATATATGCTGTCTACAAAAAACCCATTTCAGACCTCAAGACACATATAGACTGAAAATGAGAGGATGGAAAAATATATTCCATGCAAATGGGAAGCAAAAGAAAGCTGGAGTAGCAATCCTCATATCAGAAGAAATAGACCTTAAAATAAAGAAGATTAAAAGGCATAAGGAAGGACACTACATAATGATCAAGGGATCAATCCAAGAGGAAGACATAACAATTGTAAATATCTGTGCACCCAACAAAAGAGTACCTCAATACTTAAGACAAACACTAACAGATACAAAAGGAGAAATTGACAGTAACACATAATACTAGGAAAACTTAACACCCCATTCACACCAATGGACAGATCATCAAAACAGAAAATTAATAAGGAAAAACAAGTCTTAAATGATACATTAGATGAGATGGATCTTGTTGATATCTTTGGGACATTCCATCCAAATGCAGAAGAATACACCTTCTTCTCAAGTGCACATGGAACATTCTCCAGGAGAGACCACATCTTGGGTCACAAATCAAATCTCAGTAAATTTAAGAAAATTGAAATCATGTCAAACATCTTCTCCAACCACAATGCTGTGAGACCAGATATCAATTACAAGAAAAAAAAAAAAACTGTAAGAAACACAAACACATGGAGATTTAACAACACGTTTCTAAATAACCAACAGGTTACTGAAGAAATCGAAAGGGAAATCAAAAAATTTCTAGAAACAAATGACAATGAAAACACAACAACTCAAAACCTATGGGATGCAGCAAAAGCAGTTCTAAGAGGGAAGTTTATAGCAATACAATCCCACCTCAAGAAATAAGAAAAATACCAATAGACAACCTAACTTTACACCTAAAGCAACTGGAGAAAGAAGAACAAACCCCCACCCCCAAATTAGTAGAAGGAAAGAAATCATAAAGATCTGAGCAGAAATAAATGAAAAAGAAATGAAAGGAACAATAGTAAAGATTAATAAAACTAAAAGCTGGTTCTTTGAGAAGATAAACAAAATTGACAAACCTTTAGCCAGACTCATCAAGAAAAAGAGAGAGAAGAATCAAATCAACAAAATTAGAAATGAAAAAGGAGAGGTTACAACAGACAGTGTACAAACTCAAAGGATTATAAGAGACTATTATGAATAACTATATGGCAATAAAATCAATAACCTGGAAGAAATGGACAGGTTCTTAGAAAAGTTCAATCTTCAAAGACTGAACCAGGAAAAAATAGAAATTATGAACAACCCAATTACAACCACTAAAATTGAAGCTGTGATAAAAAAATCTCCCAAAAAACAAAAGCCCAGGACCAAGAGAATTTGATCAAGCATTTAGAGAAGAGCTAATACCTATTCTTCTAAAACTTTTTCAAAAAGTTGCAGAGGAAGGAACACTTCCAAACTCATTCTACAAGGCCACCATTACCCTGATACCAAAACCAGACAAAGACAACACACAAAAAGAAAGCAACAGGTCAATATCACTGATGAACATAGGTGCAAAAATTCTCAACAAAATTTTAGCAAACAGAATTCAGCAATGCATCAAAAAGCTCATACACCATGATCAAGTTGGGTTTATTTCAGGGATGCGAGGATTCTTCAATATATGCAAATCAATCAATGTGATACACCATATAACAAACTGAAAGATAAAAAACATATGATAATCTCAATAGATGCAGAAAAAGCCTTTGACAAAATTCAGCACCCGTTTATGATTAAAACTCTTCAAAAAATGGGCATAGAAGGAACCTTTATCAACATAGCAAAGGCCATATATGATAAGCCTACAGCAAACATTATTCTCAATGGTGGAAAACTGAGAGTATTCCCCCGAAGATCAGAGTCAAGGCAAGGGTGTCCAGTTTTGCCACTATTATTCAACATAGTTCTGAAAGTCCTAGCTACAGCAATCAGAGAAAAAAGAGAAATAAAAGGAATCCAGATCGGAAAAGAAGAAGTAAAGCTCTCACTGTATGCAGATGATACTGTATACAGAAAACCCTAAAGATAGTATCAGAAAATTACTAGAGCTAATCAGTGAATTTAGCAAAGTTGCAGGGTACAAAATCAATACACAGAAATCACTAGCGTTTCTATATACTAACAATGAAAAATCAGAAAGAGAAATTAAGGAATCAATCCCATTCACCACTGCAACAAAAAGAATTAAATATCTAGGAATAAACTTACATAAGGAGACAAAAGAACTGTATACAGAAAATTATAAGACACTAATGAAAGAAATCAAAGATGACATAAATAGAGAGATATTCTATGTTCCTGGGTAGGAATAAACAATATTGTAAAAATGACTATACTACCAAACACAATCTACAGATTCAATGCAATCCCTATCAAATTATCAATGGCATTTTTCACAAAACTAGAACAAAAAATTTCACAATTCATATGGAAACACAAAAGACCCCGGATAGCCAAAGCAGTCCTGAGAAAGAAGAATGGAGCTGGAGGAATCAACCTTCCTGATTTCAGGTTATACTACAAAGCTACAGTCAGCAAGACAGTATGGTACTGGCACAAAAACAGAAATCTAGACCAATGGAACAAGATAGAAAGCCCAGAAATAAACCTATGCACCTGTGGGTACCTTATTTTTGAAAAAGGAGGCTAGAATATACAATGGGGAAAAGACAGCCTCTTCAATAAATGGTGCTGAGAAAACTGGACAGCTGCATGTAAAAGAATGAAATTAGAACACTTCCATATACAAAGATAAACTCAAAATGGATTAAAGACCTAAATGTAAGACCAGAAACTAAAAAACTCTTAGAGGAAAGCATAGGCAGAACACTCGATAACATAAATCAAAGCAGGAGCCTCTATGACCCACCTCCTACAGTAACAGAAATAAAAACAAAAGTAAACAAGTGGGACTTGATTAAACTTAAAAGCTTTTGCACACCAAGGAAACTATAAGTAAAAGATATCCCTCAGAAGGGAGAAAATAATAGCAAATGAAACAACTGACACAAGATTAATTTCCAAAATATACAAGCAGCTCATACAACTCAATACCAGAAAAACAAACAACCCAATCAAAAAGTGGGAAAAAAGACCTAAACAGACATTTCTACAAAGAAGAGATACAGATGGCTAACAAACACATGAAAAGATGCTCAACCTCACTCATAATTAGAGAAATGCAAATCAAAACTACAATGAGATATCACTTCACACTGGTCAGAATGGCCCTCATCAAAACATCTACAAACAATAAATGTTGGAGAAGGAGTGGAGAAAAGGGCATGCTCTTGCACTGTTGGTGGGAATGTAAATTGATACAGCCGCTATGGAAGACGGTATTCCTTTAAAAACTAGGAATAAAACCACCGTCCGACCCAGCAATCCCACTCCTAGGCATATATCCTGAAGAAATCAAAACTGAAAAAGACACATGTATCCCATTGTTCACTGCAGCACTATTTACAATAGCTAGAATGTGGAAGCAACCTAGATGTCCATTGACAGATGAATGGATAAATAAGTTGTGGTACATATACACAATGGAGTATTACTCAGATGTTAAAAGGAACACATCTTTATGTGTTCAGTTCTAATGAGGTGAGTGAACCTAGAACCTATTATACAGAGTGAAGTAAGTCAGAAGGAAAAAGATAAATATTGTATTCTAACGCATATTGCGGAATCTAGAAAAATGGTACTGAAGAATTTATTTACAAGGCAGCAATGGAGAAACAGAGAAGAGACTTATGAACACAGGGAAAGGGGAGAAGATGCTGAGATGTATGGAAAGAGTAACATGGAAACTTACATTACCGTATGTGAAATAGATAGCCAATGAGAATTTGCTGTATGACTCAGGAAACCCAAACAGGACTCTGTATCAACCTAAAGGGGTGGGATGGGGAGAGAGATGGAGGGGAGGGTCTAAGGGAGCAGATATATATATACCTATGGTTGATTCATTTTGAGATTTGACAGAAAACAAGATTCTGTAAAGCAATTATCCTTCAATTAAATAAATTAATTAAAAATAATAAAGGGTATTTATGCATAAGGCACAAAAAGCTGCATTAAAAGAGATCTGCTAGATTTTATAATAAAAAAAAATAACACAGTGACACGATGAGAGTATTTTTCAAAGGCTTGTTTTAAAGGAATCTGGAGAGAGAAAGCAGTTCCCTCTATCCATCCATCACACTTGGCTGGTATTTCAAGGCCCTGTTTGTTCCCTGCTCCAGAGAGCCTTCCCTGACTGTCTCAGCACAGAGCCCCGTCCTCTCCTCAGTTCTTCCTGCTCCTATCCTAAGTGCCCCGTAAATAAGTGTGGTGACCAGGCCAAGGGTGGACACGGGGCCTGGAGAGGATACCCCTCCATGCTCCGGTGCTGTGCTCTGATGGCTCCCGTGGCTGAGTCTGGGCCTCTCTGTCATCTCTTATCTTGTCCACAGCATGCTCCAGGGAAGAACAAGAGGTGACCTGTTGCCAGCCCAGCTGGGGCCACGTGTCTGGAATTACTTGTCAGCGTGAACCAGCTGAACCAGCCAGGCTGGCCAGCAAGCACTCCAGGTCTGCAGCTCTGTTCACCTGGACAGGGCCTCTCTGGGCTTGTGCTTGGAGGGGCTTGAAAAAGCTCCCTGCTCCCTGCCTCCCAAGTGCAAAATTCATCCACGCAGGACCGATGGGAGCTGGCCTGTCTCTCCTTGACACTAGCCAAGCTCTCTGCCCTTTACCCACTTTACATTAGAAAATTTTCTCTTTTCTGACTCCTTAGGTCTCCATAGAGGTGGGGAGCAACGTCGTCCTCCTCCCAGATCTGCCCCCAACTCAGTACCTTTTTATTCTCTCTCCTTCCTGAATCCCTGTTTCCGTGGCCAGCCTGCTCAGCCAGGAGGTGCCCAAAGGACTCCATTGGTGTCTGAGAGCCTCTGTCTCCTCCCAGGGGAGAAGCAAAGGGCTACTCCAGAGCAGGAGGCAGCCACCATCCCATCTCGCTGGGTTTCGGCAGCCTCACAGGGCAACCTGTTCCCCCTGGATATCCCACAGGCCCTGGGGCCGTGAACGCGTCTGAGGGGCAGATGTCTGTCTTCATCTCCCTCTCTCTTCGCTTCTTCCACAGCCTTCCCCAACCCCTCCTCCTCACCCCACCCAGAACAAGGATTCTGTCAAGGCTTCTGTCTCATGTGACACATGAGGTAAGGAGTGGGGCTCCCTGTGACTCCCCCACAGGTTCTAAAGCCTAAATGGCTGTGGCCGCCACCCAAGGTGCTTGTTGTCCTAGAGGATTCCCTGGCACCCTGCCCAGTAAGTCCAAAGTAGGGCCTGGGATTCTGAATTTTTAACCAGCCCCCAGGCCCCACCCCTCTTGTCTCTGAGTCTCATGTTCAGGGGCAGCATGAAGGAAGAGAGAGAGGAGATGAGGCTGCTACACCCAGGGTGCCCCCAAGCCCTGGTGCACACATAGGGAGCCAAGTTAGCCACTGAAACCTGGTTCCAGCATGGGCAATGAGTTTAATGTCCTTTCAGAGTGGGGCAAGATCAGGGAGGCGTTTGAAGGTGGCTTCTTTGATGAAGCAGGACTTGGTTGTATTGAGGGCCTGATGGAGTTTGAATCTAGAGAGGAGTGCAGAGACACCCAGCACTAACTGGATGAATGGTGGCTCCAAGGGAAGGAAGTACAACAGTGACATTTCAGACGCTCTGATGGGCTGACAAATCGACCACTTACACTCTTTATCAGGATCAGACCTTGGAAGGATTAGCAAAAGAAGAGGGAGAGAATAGAGAAGATAGAATGGATTCCAAGAAAGATCGGAACTGAGTGTTTTGAATATCTACATGAGCCCTAAACTCCCAGTTCAGATGCCATGTCTGTCTTTCAGACCCTTGCTGGGGTCAGAGCGCAGAAGCAGCCAGGCCTGGCAGAAGGGGCACAGCCAAGTGTGCCCTGGGCCTGGGCGGGGGTCCCACGGCCCCATACCAGCCTTTCCTTGGCCCTGCACCCAAACGTCAGACTTTTCTGGCCAGCCAGGACGGCTGACCTCTGATCACGTAAGTATCTTGCAGACCTGCTTTGAGGGTTTGAGACTGGCTGCGGCCCACCTCCCTGTCCTGGCACCAGCCTCAGGGACTGGCCTTAACCTCCTGATGAATGACTCCCTGTACCACCATCGCTCCTGCCCCCGCCCCATCTGTGTTCTAGAACCCCCTCCCCTGCACAAGCTCAGGGAGTGTTGATGAAAGCTAGTGCCTGCTTGAGGTGCAAGGATGGAGGGCAAGACAGTGAGAAAATGCACCCAGGACCTCCAGGAGAGGGCACCCTGGCCAGGGCGCCCCAGACCTAGGTTCTGGTTGTGTCTCTGTCCTGTGGTCTTGGGCTGGCTGTGCCTCTCTGAGCCTCAGATCTCTTTTCTGTAAAATGAAGGCATTGAAATACCTCATCCCGCTCCAGAGAGCTGTGTCTGGGGAAAGACTTAACAAGGAGAGTGCTGAAGACTAGACCTCGTGGAGCGCCCCTGGCTCTAGGGCGGCCGTCCTCCTCTCCCCACATTCCTGCCCATGGAGCACGTCCTATGGATGCGGAAGGTCCCTGGGCCCCACACACAGAGGCTCCATCAGCACCCCAGGCCAAACAATCCCTGACTAAAACACAGCTGGAGGGTTTCAGATTAAATTGGCCTCTTCTTTGAGGAAAAAGAGTAGCAGGAAGAGGCCCAGGATGGCTAAACATGGTTCGAGTTCTCGACTGACAGCTGAGCTCAGGACTGCTGGGGACAGGATTGTGCTTTGTGTCTTTTTCAGAAATAGCTTTTAAGTGAGTGAAGCATAAAATAGAATTTCAAATTCTATTTTAATTAAAATAGAAATAAATTTTAATTCTATTTAATTACATTTCAAATATTAATTAACATTTTTGGACACAGTATGTGCCAGGTTTTAGAAAAGGCAGAGGAAACAGAGATCAAATTGCCAACATCCGCTGGATCATGGAAAAAGCAAGAGAGTTCCAGAAAAACATCTACTTCTGCTTTATTGACTATGCCAAAGCCTTTGACTGTGTGGATCACAATCAACTGTGGAAAATTCTTCAAGAGATGGGAATACCAGACCACCTGATCTGCCTCTTGAGAAATCTGTATGCAGGTCAGGAAGCAACAGTTAGAACTGGACATGGAAAAACAGACTGGTTCCAAATAGAAAAGGAGTGCATCAAGGCTGTATATTGTCCCCCTGCTTATTTAACTTATATGCAGAGTACATCATGAGAAATGCTGGGCTGGAAGAAACACAAGCTGGAATCAAGATTGCTGGGAGGAATATCAATAACCTCAGATATGCAGATGACACCACCCTTATGGCAGAAAGTGAAGAGGAACTAAAAAGCCTCTTGATGAAAGTGAAAGAGGAGAGTGAAAAAGTTGGCTTAAAGCTCAACATTCAGAAAATGAAGATCATGGCATCCGGTACCATCACTTCTTGGCAAATAGATGGGGAAACAGTGGAAACAGTGTCAGACTTTATTTTTTTGGGCTCCAAAATCAATGCAGATGGTGACTGCAGCCATGAAATTAAAAGACGCTTACTCCTTGGAAGAAAAATTATAACCAATCTAGATAGCATATTCAAAAGCAAAGACATTACTTTGCCAACAAAGGTCCGTCTGGTCAAGGCTATGGTTTTTCCAGTAGTCATGTATGGATGTGAGAGTTGGACTGTGAAGAAGGCTGAGCGCTGAAGAATTGATTCTTTGGAACTGTGGTGTTGGAGAAGACTCTTGAGAGCCCCTTGGACTGCAGGGAGATCCAACCAGTCCATTCTGAAGGAGATCAGCCCTGGGATTTCTTTGGAAGGAATGATGCTAAAGCTGAAGCTCCAGTACTTTGGGCACCTCATGCGAAGAGTTGACTCATTGGAAAAGACTCTGATGCTGGGAGGGATTGGGGGCAGGAGGAGAAGGGGACGACTGAGGATGAGATGGCTGGATGGCATCACTGACTCTATGGATGTGAGCCTGAGTGAACTCCGGGAGTTGGTGATGGACAGGGAGGCCTGGCATGCTGCGATTCATGGGGTCGCAAAGAGTCGGACACGACTGAGTGACTGAACTAAACTGAACTGAATGATGTGCCAGGAACCATTTTAAGTATGTCATATTAATAAGCCCATTGCATTCTCACAATAACTCTATGAGATAGGTATTACTATTATTATCTCCACATTTGTCTGCTGTAGAAACTGAAGCACAGAGAAGAAAGTGACTCACCCAAGATCATGTAGATGGTAAGAGACTGAGCAAGGACTCATGTGGAAGAGATGCTTACTTGAACAGGACCTCAGAAGGCAGGTATAGCCCTTGGTGTCCCATTTTCTACGGGTTTCTGCAGACTCCAGGTTGAACCTCTAAGTTCAACCATCTCATTAGAACTGACTCAAATACATTCCTTTTTGTGGCTGAGTAAGAATTCCAGTTGAGCTATGTCAAATCCTGAAAGATGATGCTGTGAAAGCACTGCACTCAATATGCCAGCAAATTGGGAAAACTCAGCAGTGGCCACAGGACTAGAAAAGGTCAGTTTTCATTCCAATCCCTAAGAAAGGCAATGCCAAAGAACCGCACAATTGCATTCATCTCACACGCTAGTAAAGTAATGCTTAAAATTCTCCAAGCCAGGCTTTAGCAATACGTAAACCATGAACTTCCAGATGTTCAAGCTGGTTTTAGAAAAGGCAGAGGAAACCAGAGGTCAAATTGCCAACATCCACTGGGTCATCAAAAAAGCAAGAGAGTTCCAGAAAAACATCTATTTCTACTTTATTGACTATGCCAAAGACTTTGACTGTATGGATCACGATAAACTGTGGAAAATTCTTCAAGAGATGGGAATACCAGACCACCTGACCTGCCTCTTGAGAAATCTGTATGCAGGTCAGGAAGCAACAGTTAGAACTGGACATGGAACAACAGACTGGTTCCAAATAGGAAAAGGAGTACATCAAGGCTGTATATTGTCACCGTACTTATTGAACTTATATGCAGAGTACATCTTGAGAAATGCTGGGCTGGGGAAAGCACAAGCTGGAATCAAGATTGCTGGGAGAAATATCAATAACCTCAGATATGCAGATGACACCACCCTTATGGCAGAAAGTGAAGAAGAACTAAAGAGCCTCTTGATGAAAGTGAAAGAGGAGAGTGAAAAAGTTGGCTTAAAGCTCAACATTCAGAAAACTAAGATCATGGCATCTGGTCCCATCATTTGACAGCAAATAGATGGGGAAACAGTGGAAACAGTGGCTGACTATTTTTCTGGGCTCCAAAATCACTGCAGGTGGTGATTGCAGCCATGAAACTAAAAGACGCTTACTCCTTGGAAGGAAAGTTATGACCAACCTAGACAGCATATTGAAAAGCAGAGACATTACTTTGCCAAAAAGCTCCGTCTAGTCAAGGCTATAGTTTTTCCTGTGGTCATGTATGGATGTGAGAGTTGGACTGTGAAGAAAGCTGAATGCCAAAGTATTGCTTTTGAACTGTGGTGTTGGAGAAGACTCTTGAGAGTCCCTTGGACTGCAAGGAGATCCAACCAGTCCATTGTAAAGGATATCAGTCCTGAGTGTTCATTGGAAGGACTGATGTTGAAGCTGAAACTCCAATACTTTGGCCACCTGATGCAAAGAGCTGACTCATTGGAAAAGACCCTGATGCTGGGAAAGATTGAGGGCAGGTGGAGAAGCGGATGACAGAGAATGAGATGGTTGGATGGCATCACTGACATGATGGAATGGGTTTGGGTGGACTCTGGGAGTTGGTGATGGACAGGGAGGCCTGGCGTGCTGCGGTTCATGGGGTCGCAAAGAGTCGGACATGACTGAGAGACTGAACTGAACTGAATTGAATATTCCATTGTGTGTGTGCACACACAGCTTCTTTAGCCATTCATCTCTAGACGAGCATCTGGATGTTTCCATGTTCTAGCTGTTGTAAATAGTGCTGCAATGAACATTGGGGTACATGTGTCTTTTGCAATTATGGTTTCCTCAGGGTATATGCCCATTAGTGGAATTGCTGGGTTATATGGTAGTTTTATTCCTAGTTTTTAAAAATATCCATACTGTTCTCCATAGTGACTGTATCCATTTGCATTCCCACCAACAATGCAAGAGGGTTTCCTTTTCGCCACACCCTCTCCAGCAATTGCTATCTGTAATTGCTTTTTGATGATGGCCATTCTGACCAGTGTGAGGTGATACCTCATTGTAGTTTTGATTTGCATTTCTCTAATTATGAGCGATGTTGAGCACCTTTTCATGTGTTTAATGGCCATCTGTATGTCTTCTTTGGAGAAATGTCTGTTTCGGTCTTCTGCCCACTTTTTGATTGGGTTCTTTTTCTGATATGGAGCTGCATGAGCTGTCTGCATATTTTGGAGATTAATCCTTTGCCAGTTGTCATGTATATTTTAATAGCAATGCTAGTGTGTGTCCATAAATGATAAATGTGACATTGTTTTGCAGAGTTAATGTTTTGAAACTTTACATGAACAAAATTGAAATTTAGGTGCCCTATAATTTGCTTTTGGTCAACATTGTGTTTTAGAAATATATTTGCATTGAAATATACAGCTGTATTTCATTCATTTTAATGGAGGCATACTGTTCTATTTTATAAATACATCACAGCTTATTTTACTGCTGGGCTCTTAGGGTTTTTCCTTCAAATTTTCATTATAAGAACAACGTTTCGTTGACTATTGGTGCATGTGGCTCTTATGTGCGTGTGCAAGCTGTGGACTTGATGGACTCTGCACACACGCCGAGATGTGGGCTGTCTGGGCAGCTGGTGTGCACGTTTTCAAATACCCTGCACGCGTGTGTGCTTGCAGTCGTGTCCAACTCTTTGTGACCCCATAGACTGTAGCCCTCCAGGCTTCTCTGTCCATGGGATTCTCCAGGCGAGAATACTGGAGTGGGCTGCCATGACCTCCTTCAGGGGCTCTTCCCAACCCAGGGATCGAATCCAGGTCTCTCTCATTATGGATGGATTCTTCACCATCTGAGCCACCAGGGAAGCTCAAGAATACTGGAGACCCAGGAATCGAACCGGGGTCTCCTGCCTCGCAGGCGGATTCTTTACCCCTGAGCTACCATGGAAGCCCTTCAGATTCCCTGGATGGTGCCAAATAGCTCTCCCAAGCAGTGCTGCCATTGTACCCTCACCGCCATACTTTTCCCTACTCCAGCTCACTGTATTATCAGACTTTCTGTTCTTGCTAATAGTAGGGGTAAAAATGTTATCTCACTGTTTATATTTGCCTAATCCCGAGTCAATTTGTTTCTCCTTGTGCATATTTTTTGGACATTAAGCTTCCCTTTTCTGTAAATCCTCATGTATTTTGCCCATTCTTCTATTTATTTTTCTAGTTCAATTGTAGTATTCCTTTCCCTGTTGCAGATTGTTTTAACAGTTGGTGGTTGGCTTAGTAAATTTGTATAGTGTGTTTGCTGAGAAAAATCTTCAATTTTAATGTAATCTTACTATCAGTCTTCCTCTTCAGGGTGTGAGCTGTGTGTGTGTTTTAATTTTGGCTTTCCCTTTCCAAAGATCATAAATCTAGTGTCTTATATTTTCTTCTAAAAGTTAAAAGCTTTGTTTTTTATATTTGATCTACCTGGAGTTTTGAGGTTTTCTTTCTTTCTTTCTTTCTTTTTTTTTTTTTTTTTACTATGGTGTGAGACAGGGATCTAATTTTTTTTTTTTCATATGGATAACTTAGTATTCCAGCAGCATTTGTTAAATCATTCATTTTGCCACTGGTTTATTATTGCCCTTTTGTCATATTAACTTTCTGTATATGACTGAGTCTGTTTCTGTGCTGTTACATTGCATTGGTCTCCTTGTCAGTCCTTCAACTACCAACACATTATATTAATTATACCTTTTAATATCTTTACACATGGTCAAAAGAGTCTCTGTATCAGTTTTTTTCAAAAGTTACTTTGAAGTACAGTTAAGTATAATATTTTCCCCCTTACATTTAGTCTTGTATTTGTGAAAATGTGCCCCACACCAAGATCACAAAAATGTCAGAGGGATAATGTTTAAATATTTGATAGCTTCCCTACTTTCCCCCACACCAAAGACTATTCTGTCTGTTTATATTCCTGATTTATTTTTTCATTTGTGTGTGTTTACAAATGCTTCATAGAGAGAGCTGCAGAATCAGAAGGATGTAGAATAGGGGTTGGAGCCGTTTACCTAGGAAAGAGAATTTTAGCAAAAGAAAAATGTATATCCACAGAAAAGAAGGATTGGAAGAATTGAGCCATGCATTCTCAGTTTCAAAATGAATTTTGATTGAGTGGAACAAATACTAAATTTTGTAGATATCAGCTGTTGTACATGTGGAGAACATAGAAAATGGCAGAGATGGGAGAGAATTTTTCAAATGTTTGTGGCTCATTAAAAATGTGCTTCTTTCACACAGGCACACACTATCATTACAGCCTGCTGCTATTTACCCAAGAGTAAGATCTAAATTCTTTTTAATTCTATTTTCTACAAAGGTTCTATTTAACTGTTATTCTGTGTTAAGATTGAACTAAGAAACTACCCAGGTTTATTGGATAAAGAATCACCTGACTTTTCTAGTACTTTTGTAATTCCACAATTTATTTATAAATGCACATGGTAGAAAGTAGATTTCTCTTTCATACCTGTTTCCCAGTATCCAATTTGTATTCTTCTGAAGCAAACTGTGTGACCAGTTTCTTAGGTAACTTTCCAGAGATATTCTAGCATGAACAAAATATATACTTAATGTTCCCTGAACCGTTTTTTCCCTACTTATGGTAGCACACTCCATAAAGCATTCTATTCTTTGTTTTGTCCCCACTGAATGTTTTATTTGGAGATCATTCCTTATCAGAGCATAAAAAGTCTTCCTCATTATTTTTAACAATAGCATAATATCGTACTATATGGACACATATCCAGTCCTTTCTGGTGGACTTTTAAGTTTTCCCAGTGTTTTACTGCTGTAACTGGAACAAGCATTCCTCATGACATAATAAAAATAAAATTTTATTTTTTCTTCCATCATCCCTTTAAAAGTATTTCTTTAGATTAACATTTCCTGTGTATATTTGAAAACACTGGAAGTTCTTGTAGGTTTTCATTTTTTGGTCAAACACGGCCTCAATTCAGAAATTATAGTATCTATTCCCACATTATAAACCAACCCTCTGAACTTGACTTAATATTATATCTTCTTCCCTCCCCCAGACACTGGCCAGCTTCCAAAAGGAAGCCTGCAGTGGAGAAGGGGCTTTGGTCCATCTGCTTCTCTTCATCCTCACCCCACTAGTTGCTGCCTTATTTCCCATAAGAGTCAAAATGAAAGTAGAGGGAAAATGAACAAGGAAAAGTAAAGGAATGAGCCAGTTGTTATCATTTGGTGGGGGTGGTTTTGAGTTCTGTGCCCCTAGCAGATGGCTCATACTGCCTCTTTCTCTTGGGGAGCTTTGGGGGTGTCATTGGAGGCCCCCTAGAAAGCCCCTCTTCCCTGAAGTTTTCCTAACCTGTGTCTAATGGTCCCTTGGGACTCGTTCCTTGGTGTGAGTGTATGAAGATATTGCCACCCTTGTTCTACCTTGGCCTTCTGGGCAGCTTTACTAAACCAGACCCAGGGAACCCCATGTTGGCCCTCTCTTTGGCACATGACCCATAACTGGCTTTGAATCATTCATGTATCCTAAACCATTCATGTGTCCTAAAATTCTGATCCCAACACAGTGGTAATTGTAGGGCTTTGCCCCCATAAGGAAGGCCTTCCTTGACTTCTGAATTTCTTGGGAAAGTCAGCCCCTGGCCCCAGGCCACATTAGCATCCCCAGTCCTGGGCCAGACATCGGTCCTCTGTGTCTCCCACTGCTGACACACCCTCTGGAAGCTCTCCAAGAGGCTCCTTAAAACCCCCTTCCTAGTCTTGACAGTAGGCTTCCTCACCGGTCCCCCAAATGTCAGTGAGGACCCCAAAAGGCAACATTTCTCTCTAAAAAATGCCCTCCTGAAATGCCCCACCCTTGTCATCTCAGAGCTTGTTTTCATCCTTGATGTGGCTGAGCAGTTGAAGAACCATTGAGCAGATTCTTGGCCAAATTTCTTTGCCAATTTATGGAGAGGGCAGAGTGTATGGTGCATTCACTTTGGTGTTCTGAGCCAAGAAGAGTTCTGTTCTAATATTATGTTACACTATCATAAATAATGCTGTAACTAGTAGTCTTGCCTGAGAATATTTATTTGTGTATATGGACCAGTATATCTATAGAAAGTACCAGATGAATTAACAGAAGAGGGATTGTTGGGTATTGCCAAATTGTCCTCCAAAGAGTTATACAAATTGCTCTTCACCAAAAATATATGATAGTGCCTGTTTTCCACCCCCTTTAAGCTTAATATTTTACATTTAAGCCTTTAATCTACCTGAATTTATTCTGACATAAATTATGCATTAACTCCTTACATATTCCCTGTCCCAAAATACTTTAGATAGTAAATTCAAATTTGTTTGTTAAATAAATTTATCCTTTCTCCACTGACTTAAAATGCTACTTTTAACTTGCAGTACTTTCATGAATATTTTTGGACTTTTTCAGGGCTTTGTCATTTGCTCCAATGATCTGTTTTGTATTCCTGAACTGGTTTCATATGATTGTGATTATTACAACTTTATTATTATAATTTTAATATCTGGTAGGGAAACTCCCATATCATTAACTCTCCTTTCAAATCCCCTCTGGATCTTCTCAAACTATTTTCTCGTTGGTTTTTAGAATCGTTTTGTCTTTTTCTAAAAAAAAATCCGATATGGATTTTGGTGAGGATTTTAAATAATTTATAGCTTAATTCGTGGGAAATAGACAACTTTCCACTACTAAATGTTCCCAAATTAGAACATAATGTTCTCCCTCATTAATTAAACATTCAAATGAACTTTGAGTTTTACATATATGTGTGTGTCATTACATATATTTGTTGCTATTATAATCAAGATATTTATCCTATTATATTTTCTAATTAGTTAACATTGACATATAGAAATCTTCTTTTGGCAAAATCATATCTCTCCAGTCATTTTTATTTTCTTGAGTTTTCTAAATAGGCAATTGATCATATTATCTGTACATAATGATAACATTTCCAGCTCCATTCCAAGATTTATACTACTTATTTTTCTTTTGTTTAATTACTAAGGCTTGTACACTATACTACAAAGTTAAAGTTATAAAGCCATATCTATGGGTATCACCAAATATAGAAAATAGTTGTGAAGAAACACATCAAAATATTAACAATGGTTATTGTGTTTGTCATAACTTCTGTATTTTGGTAATATTTATAGTAAATATCACAAGAAATCAATAGACAATTTCTGCAACTTATTTAACTCTATAGTTCTATAATTATCCAAGTCAAGAAAGAAAAGAGTATCTACTCTTCCACTTTCAGTGATGATGAATTAACAGGGATAAGGCTTACCCTCCTACCTTAAAAAACTAGAAACTAAAAAAATATATGAAACAACCACTTTCAGATTTTGAACAACAGGCAGCTCAAGACTGTGGCCCCAGGGAGGCAGGGAACAAATAAGGAGACCTGTATGATTGCACTGGCTTCTGCTTGGAGGTACCTTCTGGACTACAGAAGAGGGAGGGGTATCCCAAGCTGTGTATGGCAGTCTCACTAGGAAGAGAAAACAGAGATTTGAGTTAAGGGAGTCTGAGGTAGCTGAGTACTGAGAAGAATTCCCAGATGGAGTAAGCAATCTAGAAAAGAGCTTGAGAAATTTGCATATGTAGGGTCCTCTGTGTTTTTGATGAATACCAAGACAGTTATGTGTAAAGTTCCATGAGAGTGGGAAAGGAATAATCAGGAAGTCATACACTGAACAGTTTTAAGATATCACACAGGACAAGAAGAGTTCTTGTTGAGCATGTAGGACACTTAGCAGAGAGCCTAAGAAGACTCACACATTAATAGTGGGACTAACCCTAGATTAAAGGCCCAGTAGAAAGATGCTTAAAAATAAGTCTTGAGAGGATGAGCTAAGACACTAGGGGTTTCACAGGTTCCTGCAACAAAGCACAGTGCTGTTTAAAGGAAGACAAACATCCAGCCTCCAGTATAAAATGTGATCCATGCCGGGGAGGGGGCAGGGAACACTCAATAGAAAGAGATTCAGATGATATAGATGATGGATGCTTAAGGAGATATTATTAATATATTCAAGAATTTAAATAAAATGGAATAAACAGATAATATATTTCTATCAAATGGAATATTTGAAATGAAAATTTTTCTGAATGAGATTAATAGCGTGTTAGAAACAGCAAAAGAAAAATTAGCAGACTTGAAGACTGGAAGCTACAAATGAAGCAGAGAGAGAAAATAGATAGGGGACTGCGTACAGAGCCTTAGTGCTGTGTGAGGTAATATCGAGGGATCAAGAGCATAACATACCTATATGCTAATAGAATCTCAAGGAAAAAGGAGGGGGTGGAAAAGTATTTGATGATATTATAATTTAAAAATGTCAAAAATTTGATGGAAATTATAAACCCCACAGCCCTTCCCCACAATTTAACAGACTCCACGAAAGATTAATACAAAGGAAAAACCATTATAAAATTTCTAAAAAGTGATGTTAAAGAGAAAATCTTCAATATATCAAGTGAAAAAAGATACATTATACACAGACAAAGATAAGCATATAATCACAGATCTCTCATCAAACACTTTTCAAGCCAGAAAACAATGAAATGAGATTTTTTAAGTGCTAAGACAAAGTGTAAAACTGGAATACTAAATTCAGTGAATATTTATTTTAAAATTGTAAGTACAACTAAATCTTTTCAGAGAAAAACTGAGATAATTCATTATTTATATACTTCACTACAGGAAGTGTTAAAGGAAGTAGTTCAAGTGGAAGGAAAATGATACCAGATGGAAACTGTAATCTATATGAAAGAATAAAGAACACTGAAAATGGTATAAACATAAATCATTTTTCTTATTTTAAATTTCCTTAGGGGGAAAGATTTCAGAGTAGGAAAACCCCGAGTTTGCCTCCTACCATGGGCATGCCAAAATTGCAACTGTTTTGGTGGTTCAGTCTCGCAGTCACGTCCAACCCCTCGTGACCGCATGGTCTGCAGCACGCCGGGCTTCTCTGTCCTTCACCATCGCCCAGAGCTTGCTCAAACTCATGTCCATCGAGTCAGTAATGCCCTGCAACCATCTTGTCCTCTGTAGTCCCCTTCTACAACTATTTACAGAACAACTATTGATGGGGAAAACCAGAAGACTAGCAGAAAAGATCTTCTACAACTAAAGATGTAAAGAAGGGTTAACAGTGGGGCTTGTAAGAGGGTCGGAGGCATGATACAGTGAACCCTCATTCTCCTAGGTGGGTGACACACAAAGAGAAAGATAATTACAAATGTGGAGGTTCTCCCCAAGAAGTGAGGAGGCTGAACCTTACATCAGGCTCTCTGCACTGGAAAGATAAGCCTTTAGAAAGTTTGGCTTTGAAAGCCAGTGGGGCTAACTTTTGGGAGAGCCAGAGAGCTGTGGGAATCTATAGAGACTACACTTTTAAAGGGCACATACAAAATCCAACACACTCTGAGATCCAGGGCAGAGACAATAATTTGAAAGGACCTGGGTCAGGTGGAAGCAGAGGGAGAAGGAGAGGCAGGAGGCAACTTGAGCCCAGCCTGGGGACACAGGCACTGGAGGCAGTCGTTTTTGTGAGCTCATTCTACCATGAGGACACTGGTGCTGGCAAACACCATTTTGGAATCTCCCTCTAGCTTATTAGTGCCTGGACCTAGCCACTAGGACTGGAATGCCTCAGATCAAGCAGCTAGCCAGGTGGGGACACAGCCCTACTCACAGGCAGACTGAATGCTTAAGACTGAAAGCTGCAAGACCAGCTTCATCTACCAGTGAGCAGGTATGAGCCCCAGGGTCATAGCTAACCATCTCATCCTCTGTTGTCCCCTTCTCCTCTTGCCCTCAATCTTTCCCAGCATCAGGGACTTTCCCAATGAGTTGGCTCTTTGTATCAGGTGGCCAAAGTATTGGAGCTTCAGCATCAGTACTTCTAAAGGATATTCACAGTTGATTTCCTTTAGGGTTGACTGGTTCGATCTCCTTGCTGTCCAATGGACTCTCAAGACTCTTCTCTAGCACCACAATTTGAAATCATTAGTTCTTCACTTAGCCTTCTTTATTGTCCAGCTCTCACATCCGTGCATGACTACTGGAAAAACCATAGCTTTGACTATATGGATCTTTGTCAGCAAAGTGATGTTTCTCCTTTTTAATACACTGTATAGGTTTGTCATAGCTTTCCTTCCAAGGAGCAAAGCATCTTTTAATATTATGGCTGCAGTCACCATTGGCAGTGATTTTTGAGCCCAAGAAAATAAAATCTGTCACTGCTTTCATGCTTTCCTCTTCTGTTTGCCATGAAGTGATGGGACAGAGTACACACCCACAATGGGACTGGATGCCATGATCTTAAGTTTTGAATGTTGAGTTTTAAGTCAGTTTTTCCACTCTCCTGTTTCACTCTCATCAAGAGGCTCTTTAGTTCCTCTTAACTTTCTGCCATTAGAGTGGTATCATCTGCATATCTAACACTGTTGATGCTTCTCCTGGCCGTCTTGTTTCCAGCTTGTGATTCATCCAGCCTGACATTTTGCATAAATTACTCTGCATAGCAGTTAAATAAGCAGGGTGATAACACACAGCGCTTTTGTAACTCCCTTCCCAGTTTGGAATCAGACAGCTGTTCCACGTCTGGTTCTAACTGCTGCTTCTTGGTCCACATACAGGTTTCTCAGGAGGCAGCGAAGGTGGTCTGATACTCTAATCTCTTTAACAGTTTTCCGCAGAGTGTTTCGATCCACACTAAGGCTTTAGCATAGTCAATGAAGCAGAAGTAGATGTTTTTCTGAAATTCCCTTGCCTTCTCCATGATCCAACAAATGTTCGCAATTTGATCTCTGGTTCCTCTGTCTCTTCAAAATCCACTGGCTACATCTGGAAGTTCTTGGTTCATGTACTATTGAAGCCTAGCTTGAAGGATTTTGAGCATAACCTTGCTAGCATGTGAAATAAGCACAACTGTATGATAGTTTGAACATTGTTTGCCATTGCTCTTCTTTGGGATTGGAATGGAAACTGACCTTTTCCAGTCCCGTGGCCACTGCTGAGTTTTCCAAATTTGCTCACATATTGAGTGCAGCACTTTAACAGCATTATCTTTTAGGATTTGAAATAGCTCAGCTGGATTTCTATCACCTCCACTAGCTTTGTTCATAATAATGCTCCCAAAGGCCCACTTGGCCTCACACTCCAGGACATCCAGCTCTAGAAGAGTGACCACACCTTTGTGGTTATCTGGGTCATTAAGCCCTTTTCTGTAGAGTTTTCCTGTGTATTCTTGCCACCTCTTCTTAATCTCTTCTGCTTCTGTTAGTTCCTTACAATTTCTGTCCTTTTTCATGCCCATCCTTGCATGAAATGTTCCCTTGATACTGCCAATTTTCTTGAAGAGATCTCTAGTCTTTCCCATTCTAGTCTTTTCCTCTATTTTTTACACTGTTTATTTAAGATGGCCTTCTTATCTCTCCTTGCTGTTCTCTGGAACTCTGCATTCAGTTGGCTACATCTTTCCCTTTTCCCCTTGCCTATCACTTTTCTTCTTTCCTCAGCTATTTGTAAAGCCTCCTCAGACAGTCTCTTTCTCTTTGGTATGATGTTGATCACTGCCTCCTATACAATGTTATGACCTCTGTCCATGATTCTTCAGGAACTCTGTCTATGAGATCTAATCTTTTGAATCTAATTCATCACCTCCATTGTGTAATCACAAAAAATTTGATTTAGGTCATACCTGAATTACCTAGTGGTTTTCCCTACTTTCTTTAATTTAAGCCTGAAAATTGCAATAAGGAACTTATTATCTGAGCCACAGTCAGCTCCAGGTCTTGTTTTTGCTGACTGTATAGAGCTTCTTCATGTTTCGCTGCAAGAAACATAATCAATTTGATTTTAGTGTTGACCATCTAGTGATGTCCATGTATAGAGTCATCTTTTGTGTTGTTGGATAAGGATAATTGCTGTCACTTGTGTGTTCTCTGAACAAAACTCTGTTAGACTTTGCCCTGCTTCATCTTGTACTTCAAGGTCAAACTTGCCTGTTATTCTGGGTATCTCTTGACTTCCTACTTTTGCATTCCAATCCTTTATGATGAAAGGGACATCTTTTTTGGGGGAGGGGTGTTAGTTCTAGAAGGTGTTGTAGGTCTTTATAGGACCAGTCAATTTTAGTTTCTTCAGCATCAGTGGTTGGGTCATACATTTGGATTACCATGATGTTGTATGATTTGCCTTGAAAAGAAACAAGATTATCCTGTCACTTTGGCAATTGCACCCAAGTACTACATTTTGGACTCTTTTTTTGACCATGAAGTCTACTCCATTTCTTCTAAGGGATTCTTGCCCACAGTGGCAGATATAGTGGCTATCTGAATTAAATTCATTTTTTCCGTCCATTTTAGTTCACTGATTCCTAAGGTGTAAATGTTCCATCTTGCCATCTCCTGCTTGACCACATCCAATTTACCTTGATTCATGGAAATAACATTCCAGGTTCCTATGCAATATTGTTCTTTATAGCAGTAAATTTTACTTTCCCCACCAGATATGCCCACAACTGAACACTGTTCCACTCTGGTACAGCCACTTCATTCTTTCTGGAGTTATTTGTAATTCCTTCAGTGTTTCCCCAGTAGCATATTGGACATCTTCTGACCTGGGGTGTTCATCTTCCAGTGTAATATCTTTTTGCCTTTTCATACTGTCCATGGGGTTCTCCAGGCAAGAATACTGGAATGGATTGCCATTTCCTTCTCCAGTGTACCACGTTTTGTCAAACTCTTCATTATGACCTGTCTGTTTTGTGTGGCCCTGCACAGCATGGCTTGTAGCTTTATTGAGTGACACAAGCCCCTTCTCCATGACAAAATTGTGATACATGAAGGGACAATAAGTACATACCTACCAAAAGTTACTTTAAAAAGAAATGGCTAAATGCTTCATTCAAAAGACTACAGTGGGTGAATGGATATACAAAACAAGATCTCTATGTATGCTGCCCACAGGAGACTCACTTCAGATCTAAACATACACATCGACTAAAAGAGATGGGATGGAAAAAGCTGTCCATGCAAATGGAAATCAAAAGAAAGATGGAGTAGAAATACTTATATCAGACAAAACAAACTTTAAAGCAAAGACAAGGGATAAAGAAGGACATTACATAATGATCAAGAGATCAGTTCAACAACAAGATATAACAGTTGTAAATATATATGCACTCAACATAGGAGCACCTAAGTACCTAAAGCAAACATTAACAGTCATAAAGGGATAAATTGACAGTAATGCAATGATAGTAGGGCACTTTAACACCATTTACATCAGTGTACAGCTCATCCAGATGGAAAAACAACAAGGAGACACTGGCCTTAAATGGTGTATTAAACCATAGACATATATATATGAAATATCAATACATTTAAGAAAACTGAAATCATATCAAGCATCCTTTCTGACCACAACACTATGAGAATAGAAATCAACTTTGAGAAAAAAAAAAAACAAACTGCAAATCCCACAAATGTGCAGAAGCTATAGAATATGCTACTAAACAAATGGGTCAGTGATGAAATCGAAGATTAGTTAAATAGTTGGAGACACACCAAAAATATAAAAAAGAAATACAACAATCCAAAAACCTATGGGCTGCAACAAAAGAAGTTTTAAGAGGGTAGTTTAGAAGCACAAATCTCAAATAAACAATCTAATTTTACACCCAAAGGAACTAGAAAAAGAAGAACAAATGATACCCAAAGTTAGTAGAAGGAAAGAAATAATAAAGATCAGTGCAGAAGAAAATTAGAGACTTTTTCAAAATAGAAAAGATCCATGAAAGCAAAAGCTGTTTCTTGGACAGGAAAAAGAACAAACAAACCCAAAGTTATTAGAAGGAAAGAAATCATAAAGATCAGAACAGAAGAAAAATAAAGATTTTTTTTTTAAATAGGAAAGGTCAATGAAAGCAAAAGCTGTTTCTTTGAAAGATACACTGTGTTCATGGATTGAAAGAATTAATATTGCTAAAATGACCATATTACCCAAGACAACCTATAGGTTAAAAGTTATCCCTGTCAAAATGCCAATCACATTTTTGACAGAACTAGAACAAATAATTCTAAAATTTGTTTGGAAATATAAATGATTCTGACCAGCCAAAACTTTCTTGATAAAGAACAAAGCTGGAAGTATCATGCTCACTGATTTCAAGCTTTACTACAAAGCTGTAGTCATCAAAGCAGTATAGTGCTGGCACAAAAATAGACACTTAGATTAATGAGACCGTTCTGAGAAAACTCAGAAGGGAACTCACACTTTTATGGGCAATTAATCTGTGATAACCTGGAGAAGGAAATGGCAACCCACTCCAGTATTCTTGCCTGGAAAATCCCATGGACAGAGGAGCCTGGTGGGGTTGCAAAGAGTCGGACACGACTGAGCAACTTCACTTTCACTTTCAATCTGTGATAAAGGAGGCAAGAATATACAATGACAAAAGATATCTCTTCAAGAAATAGTGTTGGGAAAAATGGACAGTTACATGCAAAGTAATCAAACTGGTCTACTCTCTCACAGAATGCACAAAATTAAATTACAAACAGATTAAAGACTTAAATGTAAGACCTGAAACCATAAAACTTCAAGAACAACAGTACTGTCTTTGACATAGGTATTAATAACATTTTTAAATATGTGTCCTCAGGGAAGAAAAACAAAATAAAAAATAAACAAATGGGACTATCTCAAACTAAAAAGCTTTTTCACAGTGAGGGAAACAAAACAAAAAGTAGCCTAGTAAGTGGGAGAAGATATTTGCAAATGATTGATCTGTTAAAGTGTTAATACCCAAACTATACAAAAAATTCACACAACTCAACATTAGAAACAAACTTGTTGCTCAGTTGTTAAGTCACGTCTGACTCTTTGAGATCCCGTGGACAGCAGCACGTCCTTCACTATCTCCTGAAGTTTGCTCAAACTCATGTCCATTAAGTCAGTGATGCCATGCAATCATCTCATCCTCTATCATCCCCTTCTCCTGCCCTTGATCTTCCCCAGCATTGGGATCTTTTCCAATGAGTTGACTCTTTGCATCAGGTGGCCAAAGTATTGGAACTTTAGCATCAGTCCTTCCAATGAATATTCATGGTTGGTTTCCTTTAGGACTGACTGGTTTGATCTTCTTGCAGTCCAAGGGACTCTCAAGAATGTTCTCCAGCACCACAATTCAAAAACATCAATTCTTCTGTGCTCAGGCTTCTTTATGGTCCAATTCTCACATCCATACATGACTACTGGAAAAGCTATAGCTTTGACTATACAGACCTTTGTCAGCAAAGTGGTATCTCTGCTTTTTAATATACTGTCTAGGTTTGTCATAGCTTTTCTTCCAAGGAGCAAGCATCTTTGAATTTCATGACTTCAGTCACTCTCTGCAGTGATTTTGGAGCTCAAGAAAATAAAGTCTTTCACTGTTTCCACTGTTTCCCCATCTGTTTGCCATGAAGTGATAGGACCAGCTGCCATGGTCTTAGTTTTTTTTAATGTTGAGTTTTAAAACAGCTTTTTTACTTTCTTCTTTCACCTTCATCAAGACGCTCCTTTGCTTTCTGCCATTAGAGTGGTATTACCTGCATATCTGAGGTTATTGATATTTCTCCCAGCAACCTTGATTCCAGCTTGTGATTCATCCAGCACTTTGCATGATGTACTCTGCATAGAAGTTAAATAAGCAGGGTGACAATATACAGCCTTGATGTAGTCCTTTCCCAATTTGAAACCAGTCTGTTGTTCCATGTCCTATTCTAACTGTTGCTTCTTGAACTTCATACAGATTTCTCAGGAGGAAGGTAAAGTGGTCTGGTATTCCCATCTCTTTAATAATTTTCTGCAGTTTGTTGTGATCTACACAGTCAAAGGCTTTAGTGTAGTCAATGAAATAGAAGTATGTGTCTTTTTCACCATAGGAGATTGGAATGAAAAAGTAGGAAGTCAAGAGATACCTGGAGTAATAGGCAAGTTTGGCCTTGGAGTACAGAATGAAGCAGGGCAAAGGCTAACAGAGTTTTACTGAGAGAGCACACTGGTCATAGCAAAAAAATAATAATAATCTGACTTTAAAATGGGCAGAGGCTCTAAATAGACATTTTCCCAAGAAGACACACAGATGGCCAATAGGCTTATGAAAAGATGCTCAACATCACTAATCATCAGGGAAATGCAAATCAAAATCAGAATGAGATATCACCTCACGTCTGTCAGAATGACTACTATCAAAAAGATAACAAATAGCAAGTGCTGGTGAGGATGTGGAGGAAAAGAAAACCTCATGTACTGTTGGTGGGAATGTAAATTGGTACAGCTACTATGGAGTATCCTCAAAAATTAAAAATAGAATTACCACATAATCCAGCAATTCTACTCTTGAATATTTATCCAAACAGAAAACAAAGATAATTAATTATAAAATATATATGCACCCTTAAAACATATATGCACATATATTTTCACTGTTCATCAAGGCTATATATTGTCACCCTGCTTATTTAACTTATATGCAGAGTACACCATGCAAAGTGCTGGATGAATCACAAGCTGGAATCAAGGTTGCTGGGGGAAATATATTTCACATATATTTTCATATATGCTTTCACTGAAGTGAAAGTCCCTCGGTCATGTCCAACTCTGTGAACCCACGGACTATACAGTCCATGGAATTCTCCAGGCCAGAATACTGGAGTGTGTTGCCTTTCCCTTCCCCAGGGGATCTTCCCAACCCAGGGATGGAACCCAGATCTCCCGCATTGCAGACGGATTCTTTACCAGCTGGGCCACAAGGGAAGCCCAAGAACACTGGAGTGGGTACCCTATCCCGTCTCCAGCGGATTTCCTGACCCAGGAATCGATCCAGGCTCTTCTGCATTGCAGGTGGATTCTTCACCAGCTGAGCTATCAGGGAAGCCCATGTTCATTGTAGCGTTATTTATAATAACCAAGAAATGGACGCAACCTAAATGCTCATTAATAGAGAAATAGATAAAGAGGATGTGAGGCATATACACAATGGGCTATGACTCAGCCTAAACAAGAATGAAACTGTGTCATTTGCAGAGATGTGGATGGACCTAGAGACTGTCATACAGAGTGAAGTAAGTCAGAAAGAGGAAAACAAACATTGTATATTAACACATTATATGGAATCTAGAAAAGTAGTATAGATAAATTTATTTGCAAAGAAGAAATAGATATACAGACCTAGAGAACAAATATATATAAAGAACAAATATGCATATATCAAGGGGAGATGAATCGGGAGATTGGGATTCACATGTATACACTAGAACTAGAATGTGTGTGTTAGTTGCTCAGTCATGTCTGATTTTTTGTGACCCCATGAACTCTAGCCCACCAGGCTCCTCTGTCCATGTAATTCTCCAGGCAATAATACTAGAGTGGGTAGACATTTCCTTCTCCAGGGGATCCTTTAGACCAAGGAATCAAACCCAGCTCTCCTGCATTGCAGGCAGAATCTTTACTCTCTGAACTACAGGGAAGTCCCATGGCTCATACAAGGAAGTCCCACATATATATACTACTATGTATAAAATAGATAATTAATGAGAACCTACTATATAGCACAGGGAACTCTACTCAGTGCTCCATGGTGATTTAAATAAGAAGGAAATTCTAAAAAGAGGGGATATATGTATATTTAAGGCTGATTTGTTTTGCTATAGAGCAAAAACTAACACAACAGTGTAAGCAACTATATTCTAATAAAAAGAAATTTAAAAATAAAACAGGAAGTCTCTGAATACATGTTTTGCAAAAAAGACACACAGATGGTCAAGAGGAACATGAAAAGATGCTCAACATCGCTAATCAGTAGGGAATTAAAATCAAAATCACAATGAGATATCACCTCACACCTGTTAGAATGACTATTATCAAAGGCAATGAATAACAAGTATTGGCAAGGATATGGAGCAAAGGAACTCCTCATGCACTGTTGGTAGAAATGTAAACTTAGCTTAGCGTAGGTTATGGAGTGTCCTCAAAAATTAAAAATAAAAGTCCCATATAATCCAGCAATTCACTCTTGAATATTTATCCAAACAAAACAAAAATACTAATTAGAAAAGATATGTGCATACCTATGTTCATTATAGCATTATTTATAATAACCAAGATATGGAAGCAACCTAAATATATATACACACATATACATATATGTGCGTGTTATATACATTATACACACATATATATATGACAACATGCACGCAGGCTACATGAAATGTCAGATGGAAAAAGGTAAATATTGTATGATTTTACTTATCTGTGGAATCTAAAAAACAAAACAAATGAACAAATATAGCAAAACAGAAACATCATTATAGATACAGAGAACAAACAGGTGGTTGCCAGAGATGCAGTGAGTGGGGGAGGAAAGAAATAGGTGAGGTAGATTAGATTAAGGGGTCCAGCTGAAACTCCAGTTGAAAAACAAATGAGTCATGGATGAAATGTACAGTGTGGGTGATATAGTCAGTAACTGTAATATCTCTGTGTGGTGGCATATCACAGCTACTCACTGTGATCATCATTTTGAAATGCATAGAAATATTGAATCACTATGTTGTGTAATGAGAAACAACGTAGTGTTGTAGGTCAATTATATTTCAAAAACAAGTGAACAAATTGACAAAAAAAAAAGATCAATTTGTGGTTACCAGAGGTGGGTGTGTGTGGGGGGCGGTGGATGAAGGCAGTCAAAACGTACAAACTTCCAGTTATAAGATAAATTGGTTCTAGGGATGCAATGTACAACATAAATATAATTAACACAGCTGTATATTACATATGAAAGGTGTTAAGAGAGTACATCCTAACAGTTCTTATCCTAAGAAAATCTTGTTTCTATTTCCTTAATTTTGTATCTATATAAGATTATGAATGCTCACCAAACTTGTGATAATCATTTCTTGATGTATGTAAGTCAACTTATCATGCTATACACCTTAATTGTATACAGTACATGTATGCTAGAACACTTCAGGTATGTCCAACTCTTTGTGACACTACAGACTGTAGCCTTCCAGGCTCCTCTGTCTGTGGGATTCTTTAAGCAAGAATACCGGAGTGGGTTGCCCTGTCCTCCTCCAGGGGATCTTCCCAATCCAGGGATCAAACCTGAGTCTTACATCTCCTGCATTGATAGGAGGGTTCTTTACCACTAGCACCACCCAGGAAGCCCAAGTGTAGACAGTACCGTATATCAATTATATCTCGATAAAACTGGAAGGAAAAAATAAATTTCTTTAAAATATAATTGATTGGTTGAAAACAATAAGAATGTAATGTGGGGTTTATAACTCATTAGGTGATAAAACTCATTACGTGGCATCACGGACTCAGTGGACATGAGTTTAAGCAAACTCTGGGAAATAGTGAAGAACAGGGAAGCCGGGAGTTCTGTGGTCCATGCGGTCACAAAAAGTCAGACATGGCTGGGCTACTGAACAACAACAAGGTGGTAAGAGGCTTACCAACAGCAACACAATGAATAGGGAAATAGGAAGTATTTTGTAAGGTACATAAAACAGTGTAATGGTATCTTAGGGCTTACAGGTGGCTCAGTGGTAAACAATCTCCCTGCCAATGCAGGAAACAGAGAAGATATGGGTTTGATCCCTGGGATGGGAAAATCCCCTGGAGGAGGAAATGGCAACCCACTCCAGTGCTCTTGCCTGGAGAATTCCATGGACAGAGAAGCCTGGCGGGCTACAGACCATAGTGTCACCAAGGGTTGGACACAACTGCACAACAGAGCACACATGGTATCTGAAGGCAGGCTGTGGTTAGTTAAAGACACAGATAAAAACATTAGTGCAATCTTTAAAACAAAGAAGCATAGCTAGTGAACCATAGTGGAGGCAAAGTAGAATTTTAAAAAATAATTAACTTACAGAAAGACGAAATGTCCATAAATGGGACAAAAAGAAAACAAATGCTAAGATGGTAGATTTATATACAACTGTATTGATAATCACATTCAGTGTAAATGGTCAAAACCAGAGTGTGTAAACATTTTATTTAAAGGGCCAGCCAGTAAATATGTTAGGCTCTTGTGGGTCATACAGTCAATGTCACAGGTGGTCAATGCGTAAAAGTAGTGATAGACAATATGTAAATGAATGATCACAATTGTCAGGAACTAGTTTGCTGACTTCTAATTTAAACAGTTCCAACAAAAGACAGAAAATTTCAGTCTAGATGAAAAATCAAATTCCAACATTATGCTCTAACTATTTAAAATACACATTCCACAGGGCTTCCCTGGTGGCTCAGATGGTAAAGAATCTGTCTGCAATACAGGAGTTCAGGTTCGATCTATGGGTCAGGAAAATTCCCTGGAGGAGGAAATGGCAACCCACTTTGGTATTCTTGCCTGGAGAATTCCATGGACGGGCTATATAGTCCATGCGATTGCAAAGAGTTGGATGTGACTGAGCCACTAACACACCAGTTGCAGAAAAGTGAAAAGACATATGCCATATATGCATGAAAAGATACATGCCATATATGCATGAAAAGACATGCCATATATGTATGAAAAGACATATGCCATGTAAACATGAATCACAGGAAAGCTGGGTTAGCTATTTGAGTAACAAGTTTAACTTAATAAGAAGTAACATTATCAGACATAAAGAAGCCATTTCATAATGATGAAAAGGTAATGAATGAAAAAGTTATGACAATCCTAAATGTTCTGATGCCCACCAACACAGCATCAAAACAAATGAGGCCAAAACTAACTGAAATGAATGGAAAAATAGAGAAATCCATTACTAATTAGAATTTGAACACATGTTTCTCAGTAACTGAAAGAACAAGGAGGGTGACATTACCAAGTTGGAGGGTGAAGTGGTTCCAATGCTCATCTTCTCCCGTGAAACCAATAAAGAAACAACGTCAAACTCATGAATATATCTCAGGACTACAAAGAACCATCAACAAAAATCCTGCAGAGCTCAAAAATTGAGGATAGACACGTAGAAAAGTATAGCACTCACTATACCTCCATTACCACCTCTCCTATTTCAGAGCATCTCATAGCCAAGAAGGATCCCTTAGAGGCATTTCACCCCATGAGATGAAGAAGAGAGGGAAATCCCAGCAAATCTCACCTTGTGGACATTTGCAGCTTTTGATTCTGAGCACTCTACATTTTTTGCCAACACTGATACTAGTTGTTGCTGCTGCCCAAAGCTCCTGCCACTGAATCTCTTCCCAGGGACTGGAACTGTTGCTGAAGTGATACCTGCCCTCAGGGGCCCAGTTGCCTCTGTGCCTGCCTCTCCAGGGTCAGGATGCTACAACACCTCACTGTATACGGAAATGAAGCTGCTTTTGCTCAGTGCCCCTCCCCGCCATACCCCAGTCACTGCTGCTCTGAGCATGAATAAAATGAGAAGTTCAACAATGAGATAGAAATCATGAAAAGAATCAAACAAATTCTGAGGTTGAAAAATGCAATTAACAAAATGAAGAATGCAATAGAGAGCTTCAACAAGCTCAATCAGGCAAAAGAATTTGTAAACTTGAAGACGGTTCTGCTGATACTATCCAGTCAGAGAGACAGCGGACTTTTGGACTCAGAGGGAGAGGGAGAGGGTGTGATGATTTGAGAGAATGGCATTGAAACATGTATAATAACATGTAAGAATTGAAATGCCAGTCTATGTCTGATGCAGGATATGACATGCTTGGGGCTGACGCGCGGGGATGACCCAGAGAGATGTTGTGGGGAGGGGGGTGGGAGGGGGGTTCATGTTTGGGAACGCATGTACACCTGTGGTGGATTCATGTCAATCTATGCCAAAACCAACACAGAATTGTAAAGTAAAAATTAAAAATAAATAAATAAATTAAAAAAAAAAGAATTTAGAATTAAAAAGCGTAAAGAAAATTTACATAAATTATGAGGCACCATCAAATAAAACAATATATGTTTATGAGAAGGATAAGAGAGAAAGAGACAGAAAACTTAAAAAAAAATAATGGCTAAAAACTTTGTAAATATGGGAAGAGATATGGCCAACTGGAGACATGAAGCTCAATACTCAGAGTTTCAACTCAAAGAGATCTTCACTGGGACACAGTGAATCAAGGTCTCAAAATCAAAGACAAAGAGAATTTTGAAAGCAGAAAAAGGAAAAAGGCTCATCACAAACAAGGAAATCCCCAAAAGGCTATCAGCAAATTTCTAAGCAGAAGCCTTGGAGTCCAGAAGAGAATGGGATATTCAAAGCAACCAAGAAAAAAATTTGTCAACCAAGTATACTTTACTCAGCAAAGCTGTCCTTCAGAAATGAAAGACAGGAAAAGACTTTCCCAGGAAATTATTAAAAAATTATTAACAGAGCTGAAGACAGAAGTAGACAGCAGTGAAATAATAGTAGGGGACTTCAGCACTGCACTTTCAACAACAAATAGATCATCCAGACAGAAAATCAATATGAAAATAAAGTATTTAAACTAGACTTTATACCAAATGGACATAGACAGAGCATTCCAACCAACAGCAGATGAATACACTCTTTACAAACCCACCTGAAACATATTCCAGGATAAATCATACTATAGGTTACAAAACAAGACTCAATATATTTTAATATATTGAAATCATATCAAGCATCTTTTCTGAACACAGTGGTATAAAACTAGAAATCAATAGCAGCAAGAAAGCTGGAAAATTCACAAATATGTGGGAATTAAATGAATAACTAATGAGTCAAAAAAGAAATCAAAAGAGAAATTCAAAAATATCTTGAGGAAAAACAAAAATGGAAACACAACATAATGAACTTTGGGGATGGAGCAAAAGTAGTCCCAAGTGGGAAGTTTGCAACAACAAATATTTAGTTAAGAAAAAGTAAGATCTTAAATAGAAAAACTAAACTTACACCCCAAGAAACTAAAAAGGGAAGAAAAAGCTAAGCCCAAAGTTAGCAGAGCAAAGATTAGAGCAGAAATTAATAAATTAGAGACTAGAATGACAATGGAAAAGACCAACAAAAACTAAGAGCTGTGTTTTTTGAAAAGAGAAACAAAATTGACAAACATTTAGCCAGACTAAGAAAAAAAGGATGATTCAAGTTAATAACATTATAAATGAAAGAAGAGACATTACAACTGACATCACAGAAATACAAAGAACCGTAAGAAACTAGTAAGAACAATTATATGCCAACAAATTGGAAAACTTAGAAAAAATGAATACAGTCCTAGAAAAACACAGTGTACCAAGATAGAAGCTTGAAGTAACAGAAATCTGAACAGATCAATAATGTGCAATGAGATTGAACTCGTAATGAAAAATCTCCCAACAAATAAAAGCTCAGGATGAGATGACTTCATAGGTGAGTTCTACCAAATATTTAAAGAATAATTAATACCAATCCTCCTCAAACTCTTCCAAAAAATTGAAGAGAAAGGTATACTTGCAAATTCATTTTGTGAGGTCAGCACTACCCTGATACTAAAGCCAGAAGAATAATACAAGAAAATAAAATTACAAACCAATATCTCTGAGGAACTGAGATGCAAAATTCTCAACAAAATGTTAGCAAACCAAATTCAAGAGCGTAGTAAAAGGATCATGCACTATGATCAAGTGGGAGTCATCCCTGATATGCAAGAATGGTTTAACTTAATGCAAGCCAATAAGTACGATACATCACATTAACAAATGAAAGATTAAAATAGTGTAATCATTTCAATAGATGCAGGAAATGCACTTGACAAGATTCAACATCTTTTCATGATAAAAACTCTCAACAAATTAGGTATATAAGGGATGTTCCTCATCATAATAAAAGCCACATCAAGGCCATAGCTAGCATCATACTCAATAGTGAAAGGTAAAAAATTGTTTCTCTAAGATTAAGTACCATTCAAGAATATCCACTCTGATTTCTAGTCAACAGTGCTAGAAGTTCTAGCCAGAGCACTTAGGCAAGAATAAAGAATAATAGGCCTCCAAATTGGAAAGGAATATGTAAAATCATCTCTGTTTTCAGGTGACATGTCCTTATATACTGCAAATCCTAAAAATACCACCAAAAACTGTTAGATCTAATATAGTCAATAAATAAAATTGGCAAATTTGCAGGGTACAAAATCAACATACAGGAACCAGCTGTGTTTCTATATACCAACAACAAACTATTTGAAAGAGAAATTAATAAAGCAATCTCACTTACAATAGTATCAAAAACAATAAAATACTTAAGAATAAATTTAATCAAGAAGTACACTGAAAACTATACAACGTTGATTAAAGAGACTGAAAACAACACAAAAAAATGGAACGATATCCTGTGTTCTTGGATTGGAATAATTAATACTGTGAAAACGTCCATACTACCAAAACCAAGACACAGATTCAATACAATATCTGTCAAAATTTCAATGACATTTTTGCACAGAAATAGTTAAAAACTATCCTAAAATTGGTATGGAACTACAAAAGGCCCCATATATCTGAGGCAATTCTAAGAAAGAATAACAAAGCTGGAAGTATCATACTTCCTGATTTCAAATTATATTGCAAAGCTAGTTATCAAAACAGTATGCTACTGGCATAAAAGTTGGCACATAGACCCATGGAACAGAATAGAGAGCCCAGTTATAAGTTCACTTATGTACACTCAATTTTTGGCAAGAGCATTAAGCACACATACAGGAAAATGAAGTGTCTTCAATAAATGGTGCTGAGAAAGTTGGCTATCCAAATGCAGAAAACTATAAATGGATACCTATCTTACACCACTCAAAAAAATCAACTTGAATAAAAGACTCCAATGTAAGGCCTGAAACCATAAAACCCTGAGAAGAAAACATAGGGACAAACATCCTTGACATTAGATTTAGTAATGATTTTTTCATAAAACACTATAAACACAAGCAACATAAACTAGAACAAACAAGTGGGACTACATCAAACTACAGAGCTCCTGCACAGCAAAGGAAACAATCCATAAATTAAAAACACAAACTAGATTGAGAGAAAATATCCCCAAACCACATATCTGTAAGTGGTTAATATCTAAAATATGTAAAGAACTTACACAACACAAAAAGGAGAGTGAAGAAACAAGAGAGAGAAAAGGCTGTCTTAAAACTCAACATTAATAAAAGCTACGATGACGGCATATGGTTCCACCTCTTCAAGGCAAATAGAAAGGGGAAAAGTGAACGCAGTGACAGGTTTCATTCTCTTGGGCTCCAAAATCACTGCAGACAGTGACTGCAGCCATGAAATTGGAAGGCACTTGCTCCCTGGAAGGAAAGCTATGACAAAACTAGACAGCATAATTTTGCCGACAAAGGTCTGCGTAGTCAAAACTATGGCTTTTCCAGCAGTCATGTATGAATGTGAGAGTTGGCTGAGCACTGAAGAATTGATGCTTTTGAATTGTGGTGTGGGAGAGGACTCTTGAGAGTCCCTTGGACTGCAAGGAAATCAAACCAGTCAATCCTAAAGAAAATCAATCCTGAATATTCAACGGAAGGACTGATGCTAAAGTTGAAGCTCCAATAGTTTGGCCACTTGATGCAGAGTCGACTCATTGGAAAAGACCTTGATGCTGGGAAAGGCTGAAGGCAAAAGGAGAACGGGGCAGCAGAGGATGAGATGGTTAGATAGAATCACTGACTCAACGGACGTGAATTTGAGCAAACTCTGGGTGATAGTGAAGGACAGGGGAGCTTGCTGTGCTGCAGTCCATGGGGTCACAAATTGCTGGACATAACTTTACAACTGAAGAACAACATACAACACAATAGCAAAAAAAGCAAATGATCCAATTTAAAAATGGGAAAATAAGCTAAATAGACATTTTCCAAAGAAGATATATGAATGGCTAATAGATATGTGAAAGTCTGCTCAACATAATGAGTTATGCACATGTGTGTTCTAACTCACTTCAGTCACGTCTGACTCTTTGTGACCACATGAATGATAGCCCACTAGGCTCCCCTTTCCATGGGATTCTCCAGGCAAGAATACTTCAGTGGGTTGCCATGCCCTCCTCAACTAATCATGAGAGAAATGCAAAAATAAAAATCACAATGAGATATCATCTTACACCTCTTAAAATGACTATTTTCTAAAAGAAAAGAAATAATAAATGTTGGCAAGAATTGGAGAAAAGAGAACATGTACACACTGTTGGTGGGAATGTAAATTGGTACAATGATTATGGAAAACAGTATGGCAGTTCCTCAAGGAAAACTGACTACTATATGGCCCAGCAATACTACTCCTAGGTATATATATCCAAAGGAATTGAAACTAGCATCTCAAAGAGATATCTACACCCATATTATACACTACAGTCAAGATATGGAAGCAATATATAATTCAGCCATAAAAAAGAAGGGTAATCCTGTCATTTGTAACAACATGGATTAATGTGGAGGGCATTATGTCAAGTGAAATAATCAGACCAAAAAAAAAAAAAAAGCAAATATTGTATGTCATCACTTATATGTGGTATTTTTGAAGTCAATTTTGTAGAAACAGAATAGAAAGGCTGTTGCCGGAATCTGAGGTAGGGGGAAATAAAGTGGGTAAATTGAAGGGCACACACTTTTAATGATAAGAAGAGTAAGTTCTAGATATCTCATGTATATCACGGTGAGTATAGGTAATAATGCAATACTGTATACTTGAAAGTTGCTGAGAGTAGATCTTAATTATTTTCATTACATAAACAAAAGTACTTAACTATGTGAGATACTAGAGTGTTAATTAATTTGATACTAGTAATATTTCACAATGCATGTGTGTATCAAATCATTACATCATACACTTTAAATACATAAAATTATTCTTGTCAATTTTTCCTCAGTTTAAAAAAGCCAAGGAGGCAGGAAGTCAGAGAATATATAGAAAAGCTAAATAACACTACTGAGCAACATGACCTAATTGACATTATGGTGAAACATACATCAGTGCAGAATAAGCATTCTTTTTAAGAGTTTATGGAACGTTAACCAAGATAGGCCACATTCTTGGCCATAAGACACACCTTAACATATATAAAAGAATAAAAATTATACAATGCCTGCTCTTGGATGACAGTGACATTAAAGTAGCAATTAATAAAAGAAAGACAATTAGAGAACCCCAAAATACATGGAGATTAAATGACATACTTCTAAATAACATACAGGTCAAAGAAAAAATCTCAAGTGAAATTTTAAAATATTTTAAACTAAATGAAAATGAAAATGCTAGTTATCAAATTTTGTGGAATACAGT
This sequence comes from Oryx dammah, assembly GCF_014754425.2. Classification (NCBI taxonomy): domain Eukaryota; kingdom Metazoa; phylum Chordata; class Mammalia; order Artiodactyla; family Bovidae; genus Oryx; species Oryx dammah. Next base: position 12,524,458 of record NW_024070209.1, on the reverse strand, counting down.
GAAAGCAGTGCTTAGAAGGGTACTTATAGCATTAAATATATATTAGGAAAGAAGAAAGATCTAAAATAGATCATCTAAGTTTCCACCTTAGCAAAATAGAAGAAAGAAGAACAAACTAAATCAAGCATATACATCCGTGGTGGATTCATGTCAATGTATGGCAAAACCAATACAGAATTGTAAAGTAAAATAAAAAAAAGAGAGAGAGAGAAAAAAAAAAAAGGCAAGCAGAAAAAGTCTTCAGGTTCAAGACGGTGGAGTAGAAGGATGTGTGCTCATCTCCTCTTGCAAGAGCACCAAAATCACAACTAGCTGTTGAACAAACATTGACAGGAGTCTGCTGGAAAAAAATCAAACCCCATACCCATCAGGTGGATGACCCACAAACTGGGGAACAGTATTACCAAAGAAACTCTCCCACTGTTGTGAAGGTTTTGAGCCCCATGTCAGGCTTCCTAGCCTGGGGATCCAAAAATGGACTGGGAATCCCAGGGAATCTGGCCTTGAAGGCCAGTGGGGTTTGATTACAGGACTTCCACAGGACTTGAGGAAACAGAGTCTTGAGGGTACAAAGGAAATTTTCTGCTCACCAACACCCAGAGGAAAGGAGAAAAGGAGACTGAACCAAAACTACTTGCTAGTGTTGGAGGGTCTCCTATGGAGGCGTGTGTTGGCAGGGGCTCATCTCAGGGACAGAGGCAATGGTAGCAGTACTCCTGGAAGATCTCCCTCGGTGTACACCCTCTTGGAGGTCACCATTAACCCTACCATAGAGCCTGTAGACTCCAGGGCTGGGTCACCTCAGGCGGAACAACTAACAGAGGGGGACAATCTCACCCATCAGCAGATAATTGGATTAGAAGCTTTGCTGGGCAAGGCCCTGCCTACCAGAGCAAGGTTTAGTTTTTCCCATCCTGTCCCTCCCATCAAGAAGCTTACAGAAGCTTCTTAGCCTCATCCACCAGAGGGTACACAGAAGCCAGAGAAACCACAATACCACAGTGGCTAGAGCAAAAACCACATTACAGAAAGCTAATCAGGATGAAAAAGCAGAGTTATGTTCCAGATGAAGGAACAAGACAAAACCCCAGGAAAACAACTAAATGAAGTGGAGATAGGCCATCTGTCAGAAAAGAATTCAGAATAATGATAGTGACGATGATCCACGATCTCGGAAACAGAATGGAGAAGATGCCAGAAATGTTCACCAAAGACCTAGAAGAACTAAAGAACCAGCAGGCGGAGATGAACAATACATTAGGAGGAATCAAGAGCAGAATGACCGAGACAGAATCAGTGACTTGGAGGACAGAATGGTGGAAATCCCTGGACAAAGTAGAATATAGAAAAAAGAATGAAAAAAAATCAAGATAGCCTAGGAGACCTCTGGGACAACATTAAACGCACCAACATTCCCATTATACAGGTCCCAGAAGGAGAAGAGAGAGAGAAAGGACCTGGGAAAATATCTGAAGAGATAATAGCTGAATATATCCATAACATGGGCAAGGATATAGTCAACCAAGCCCAGAAAACACAGAGAGACCCAGGCAGGATAAACCAAGGAGGAACAGCCCAAGACACAGTAATCAGGCTAACAAAAATTAAAGATAAAGATAAAATATGAAAAGCAACAAGCGAGAAATGACAACATACAGGGGAATCCCATCAGGTTATCAGCTGATTTCTCAACAGAAACTCTACAAGCCAGAAGGGAATGGCATGATATATTTAAAGTGATGAAAGGGAAGAACCTACAACCAACAATACTCTAGCCAGCAAGACTCATTCAGATTTGACGGAGAAATCAAAAGCTTTCCAGACAAGCAAAGGTTAAGGGACTTCAGCACCACCAAACCAGCTTTACAACAAATGTTAAGGGAACTTCTCTAGGCAGGAAACACAAGAGAAGGAAAAGACCTACAGAAAATAAGCCCAAAACAATTAAGAAAATGGTAATAGGGTCGTACATGTCGATAATCACCTTAAATATAAATAGATTAAATGCACCAACCAGAAGACAGACTGGCTGGGCAGATGAAAGCATATGCATGTAAGCACTTCCACTTACCACATCAGTCTGCTTGACCCTCCAAATTGTATGTAATTATTTTATATTGTTAGGTTAATTATGTTCCCATTATGACTTGCAATTATGATTCTCTTTTATTTTTTGTCAGGCTATTGATTGTGAAAATTGATAAGCATCTACTATTGTGATTATGTAACTATTACTCAGTTAACACCATCATATGATTGATCAACAGAAAAATAATAGAATTCCATATCACCAAAACCCAGACAAAAACATTACAAAAAAGAAAGAAAATTACATGCCAGTATATCTCAAGAGCATAGTGCAAAAATTCTCAACAATGTCTTAGCAAATAAAATTCAACAATGTATAAAGAGAATTGCACACCTTGATCAAATGGAATTTATCTAGATATGCAAGGCTAGTTCAGCATTCAAAAATCAATTATGTATCACATAATTGTGATACATATTGATACATACAATTATATATCCATACATATTGATACATACAATTATGTATCAATTATCCATCACATCAATAGATTTAAAAAGAAAAATCACATGATCATGTTAATAGATGCAGAATAAGCATTTGACAAAATTCAGTACCCATTCATCATAAAAACTCTCAGTAAACTAGGAATATAGGGGAAATCCCTCAATTTGACAAAGAATATCTACCCAAAAACCCTACAGTTAACATGACACATAATGGTAAGAAGCTGGAAGCTTTCCCATTAGGATCAAGAATAAGGCAAGACTGTCCCACTCGCCTCTCCTTTTCAACGGCATACTGAAAGCACCAGCTAAAGATGAGAAAGGGTGGGGAAGAGCATACAGATTGCGAAGGAAAAATTAAAACTGTTCACAGATGACATGATAGTCTACGTAGATAATCTGAAGAGATCAACAACAAAAAATCCTGGAATTTGTAAACGATTATAGCAAGGCTATAAGATAGAAGATTCAGAGAAGGCGATGGCACCCCACTCCAGTACTCTTGCCTGGAAAATCCCATGGATGGAGGAGCCTGGTAGGCTGCAGTCCATGGGGTAGCTAAGAGTTGGACACGACTGAGCAACTTCACTTTCACTTTTCACTTTCATGCATTGGAGAAGGAAATGGCAACCCACTCCAGTGTTCTTGCCTGGAGAATCCCAGGGACAGGGGGGCCTGGTGGGCTGCTGTCTATGGGGTCGCACAGAGTTGGACACGACCGAAGCGACTTAGCAGTAGCAGCAAGATAGAAGATTAATACATCAGTACAAAAATCCATTGCTTTCCTATATACCAGCAATAAACAAGCAAAACTTGAAATTAAAAACATAATCCATTTACATTAAGACCTCTAAAACTTAAATGCTTGGATATAATCTAGCAAATATGTACAAAATTTGTATGAGGAAAACTGCAAAACTCTGAAGAAGAAAATTTTAAAACTAAATAGAAAGATATTCAATGTTCATGGATACCAAAACTCAATATTGTCAAGATGTTAGTTCTTTCCAACTTGATCTATATCTTCAATGCAATCTCAATAAAAATCATAGCAGGTTATTTTGTGGATATGAACAGGCTAATTCTAAAGTTTATATGGAGAGATGGAAGACCCAGAACACCCAACACAGTATTGAAGAACAAAACTGGAAGACTGATGCTACTGCAAGAAGACTTATTATAAAGCTACAATAATTAAGACATGTGGTATTGGCAGAAGAACAGACAAATGAAACAGAATAGAGTCCAGGAATAGACCCTTGTTGACATTATGAGTTGCTCTTTGACACAGAAGAAAAGGCAATGCAATGAGTTAAAGATAGTCTTTTCAACAAATGGTGCTGGTACATGCAACTGAACATTCAGATGAAAAAAAAATCTAGACACAGACCTTAAATCCTTCACAAAAATTAACTCAAAATGATCCATAAACATAAGCAAAAAACAAAACTATGCAATAACAAGAGAGAAAACCTACATGACATTGGGTATGGCACTTACTCTTTACATGTAACATCAAAGGCAGAACTCACAAAATAAACAATTGACAACCTGGGCTTCATTAAAATTAAAAATGTCTGCTTTGTGAAAATCATTGTCAAGAGAATAAAAAGACAAGCCACAGACTGAGAGAAATTACCTGTAAAAGATGCATCTGATAAAGAACTATTATCTAAAATACATGAAGAATTCGTAAAACAATAAGAAAAGAAACAACCTGATTTTAAAATGTGCCAAATACCTTAACATCTCACCAAAGAAGGTATACGGATAGAAAATAAGCACATGACAAAATGCTCCATATCACATGTCATTACATAATTGCAAATTTAAACAGTAAGATATCACCATTTACCTATTTTAAAAGTCAAAAGTCGGAACACCGATATCGAATGCTGGAAAGGATGTGGAACAATAGGAACTCTTATTTATTTACGATGGAAATGAAAAATGGTACATCCGCTTTGGAAGATAGCTTAGCAGTTTCTTACAAAATTAAATATACTCTCACCATCAGCCAGTTCAGTTCAGTTCAGTCACTCTGTCCGACTCTTTGCGACCCCATGAATCGCAGCACGCCAGGCCTCCCTGTCCATCACCAACTCCTGGAGTTCACTCAAACTCACATCCATCAAGTCGGTGATGCCATCCAGCCATCTCATCCTCTGTTGTCCCCTTCTCCTCCTGCCCCCAATCCCTCCCAGCATCAGAGTTTTTCCAATGAGTCAACCCTTCACATGAGGTGGCCAAAGTACTGGAGTTTCAGCTTTAGCATCATTCCTTCCAAAGAACACCCAGGACTGATCTCCCTTAGAATGGACTGGTTGGATCTCCTTGCAGTCGAAGGGACTCTCAAGAGTCCTCTCCAACACCACAGTTCAAAAGCATCAATTCTTTTGCACTCAGCTTTCTTTACAGTCCAACTCTCACATCTATACATGACCACTGGAAAAACCATAGCCTTGACCAGACGGACCTTGGTTGACAAAGTAATGTCTCTGCTTTTGAATATACCATCTGGGTTGGTCATAACTTTCCTTCCAAGGAGTAAGCGTCTTTTAATTTCATGGCTGCAGTCACCATCTGCATTGATTTTGGAGCCCCCCAAAATAAAGTCAGCCTCTGTTTCCACTGTTTCCCCATCTATTTCCCATGCAGTGATGGGACCGGATGCCATGATCTTAGTTTTCTGAATGTTGAGCTTTAAGCCAACTTTTTCACTCTCCTCTTTCACTTTCATCAAGAGGCTCTTTAGTTCCTCTTCACTTTCTGTCATAAGGGTGGTGTCATCTGCATATCTGAGGTTATTGATATTTCTCCCGGCAATCTTGATTCCAGCTTGTGCTTCTTCCAGTCCACCGTTTCTCATGATGTACTCTGCATATAAGTTAAATAAGTAGGGTAACAATATACAGTCTTGACGTACTCCTTTTCCTATTTGGAAGCAGTCTATTCTTCCATGTCCAGTTCTATAGAGCCCACTAATTGCACTCCATGGCATTTACCCCAATTAGTTGAAACCTTGTGTCCACACAAAATCCTACACATGAATATTTATAGAAGTGTTATTAATAATTGCCAAAACTTGGAGGTAACCAATATGTCTTTCAGTTGGTGAATGGATAAAGAAACTGGATCATCTAGGCACTGGAATAATATACATAACTAAATAAGTAAGCTATCAGGCCAAGAAAAGACCTGGAGAAACCTTAAATGCATACTACTGAATGAAAGAAGCTAACCTGAAAAGGCGACAGAGTATATGATTCCAACTATATAATATCATAGAAAAAGCAAAACTATGGAGACAGTTAAAAAGAATCAGTGATTGCTATGGATTGCTAGCAATGATTGCTATAGAGGAATTTTAGGGCAGTGAAAATATTCTGAATGATAGTACAATGATGAATATGTGTTATTATACTTTTGTTCAAGCATGTAGCTATAAAGAGCCCAGTGAATCCTACTGTAAACTATGGACTTGAGGTAATTATGTGTCAATGTAGGTTCATCAGTTGTAACAAACGTAGCGTTCTGGTAGGAGATGTTGGTAAGGGAGTAACTCGCATGTGAGAGAGGTAGTCAGTGTAGGACATTTCTTCATGCTTCTCTTAATTTTGCTGTGAACGTGAATCCGAAAAAACCTATACCTTATCTGATGCTTATTAATAACAATGATGATTCTTACCCCCCAACATGGGAAACAATGCAATGATATTCACTTTCGCCTCTTATATTTAGCGCTTGGTTAGAAATCCTAACAAGTGTGTTGCTGTTCAGTCACCAAGTCATATCCGACTCTTCACAACCCATGGACTGCAGCATGCTGGGCTTCCCTGTCCTCACCATCTCCCAGAGTTTGCCCAAATTCATGTCCATTGAATCAGTGATGCCATCCCACCATCTCATCCTCTGTTGCCCTCCTCTCCTAGCAAGTACAATAAGGCAATAAAAAGAAACAAAAGGGATATAGTTTTGGTAAGTATTAGTTAAGCTCTATTTATGGATGACATAGTTAGGTTCATAAAATGAGGAGTCAATCTACAAAAATCCTACTGAAATGAGTAAGCAAATTAGAAATGTTTCAGAATAAAATGTCAATAAACAAATATACAATGTATTTTCATATATTAGCAGTGATTACTAGGAATTAAACTTTTAAAAATATCATTTCAATCATCATTAAAATATGAAATATTTAGACATAAAATTAAAACATATAGAACACTGCTGAGAAAAATTAAAGAAAATTTAAGTAAGTGGATAAAAAAGAGGTCATATTCATGTATTGGAAGATTCGGGATGTTAAGATGCATTTTCTGCCTAAATCAATTTATAGATTCAACAGGAAATTCGACCAAAATTCTAGTAGGTTTTAAAAATAGAATTGACAAATTGATTCTAAAAGTTACATAAATAAATAAAGGAACTAGGATAGATAAAATGATTTTGCTAAAAAAGAACACAGTTGGAGAACTTGTAATACTTGATGTCAAATCTTACTTATTATAGTGAAGAAAAGAATCCAGGTGCAAAAGAGTATATACTACATGATTCCATTTATATTAAGCTCCAGGAAAACTAGAGAGATAGAAAACAAATTAATGGTTTCCTGAGGTCAAGGAAGGGTAGAAGGTAGTGATTAACTGGGAAAGGCCACAAGGAAACCTTCTAGGGCAAGTAAAAGGAATGCCCTATATCTTGTCTATGGTGGTGGTCATACTGCTTTATACATTTGACAAAACTCATTGGTCCATATACTTAAAATGTGTGTGTGTTATCATAATAAATTACACCTCAATGAAACATATCTTTAAAAATAATATCTATTAAGATATCCCTAAGAAATATAAAGAACTGGTACACATTTACTTCAGATTTCCCCTAAATCCCTCTTCTCAATGTTTGTCAAAAGGATTTGGTAATTTTACCAGTTTTATCATAGTCAAGTCATTATTGTTTTTACATTGTTATCTTTTAAAAGTCAACTAAGAAAGGAGTTCACTTCAAAACAATAATGACAATTGTTTAGACTGTTCTGTGTCCACATTACTTCAACAATCACCACAGTTTCTTTTATATCATGAGTTTCCCCATTTGTGAACTCTTGTTTTATGTCCTTGTTGCTGCTCTGTGCGATCCCATGGACGGCAGCCCACCAGGCTCCCCCGTCCCTGGGATTCTCCAGGCAAGAACGCTGGAGTGGGTTGCCATTTCCTTCTCCAATGCATGAAAGTGAAAAGTGAAACTGAAGTCGCTCAGTCGTGTCCGATTCCTAGCGACCTCGTGGACTGCAGCCTACCAGGCTCCTCTGTCCATGGGATTTTCCAGGCAAGCTGGCTTATATTTTTAAATAAGTAATTTTCCAGAAAACATAGATGTGGTATTTTTCCCGAAAACGTGTGTAACCGAGAATTTATTTCGACTGCCTTCATACACAATGGCATCTTACCTTTCATATGGAATTCTTGAATCTCAACTTTCCTTTAAAAATTCTGGTTAGGCTACTTCTTGTTTCTTCTGCTCTCTAACATGGCAAAGAAATATGAGCCCAGCTTGATTACTGTCGGTATTGAGAAATTCTTCTTTCTTTGGTCCCAGACCTCCTGATTTTCCATATTTCTCAGGACATTCCTTTCCACAGTACTTTCTAATACTTCTTCCTTCTCTGCTCTTGAATACTCATGCTCCTAGAGCCTCTGTCTCGGCTCTCTGTCCTTCTCATGCTGAGCCAAGGGTTACAAACTCAGTCAAGTCTGCAATTTAAGACAATTATTTCCTTGGGAAAAATAATTTTCCAATTTTCCCAGTTTTCTTGTCTTATTTGTCAATAAGACAAATTATTTTCTTGGGAAATGCATATTGCCACCAAGAATTAAAGTGATATAAAGCCTTAAGAGACCAATAATTAAGGAACAAATGGAGAAGATTCATGTAGAATTACGTCCAAAAATGGTGCAATGGCCTGAGTGCCTTACCAGTCCATGGGATGGAGGATTTACATGCCACACAAACTGTGAGAGAAAAAAGAAAAAGACACAAAAGATCACAGTTTATTCTCTCAATGTAGATAATAATTATACAAAAACACAGTAAATAAAGCAACAAACCTAAATTACTTAATAGCACTATAAAATCAAATCCAGTAGATTATAGTAAAGGAATAATATGTGCCAATGGGCATTACTCAAATAAGTAAATATGATTTAATAGGAACTAATACATTAATATGGATTTTCCTGGTGGCTCAGACAGTAAGGAATCTGCCTGCAGTGCAGGAGACCTCGGTTCAATCCCTGAGTCGGGAAGATTCCCTAGAGAAGGAAGTGGCTACCCACTCCAATGTTCTTGCCTGAAGAACTCCATAGACAGAGAAGCCTGGCAGGCTACAGTCCATGGGGTTGCATGCAAAATCAGATATGGTTGAGCAACTAACACACACACACAATACATTAATAAAATTTACTGCATCCTTAGGCAAAAGGAGAAAACCCTATGACAGATATGAAAAGGCAAGAAAAATCTGCTTTCTCTTGGGATGCAGAAAATGACAAGGGAACACTGTTTCCCCTCATAAAAAATTGTTTAAGAAAAGCCAGATAAACTATAAGATTATCAGTCTACCTGAACCCATCAGTGAACTGATGTCACAGGTGACAACATGAACTAGATATCAAAGAGTGAAAAGCCCATTTGAGGAAAAATGGAATATGCAAACTATTTCCTTTTGGCAGAAGGCAGAAGAAAGGGGGAGTTGCACAAGAGCAGTGGTCCACTGCTAGAGGAATTTGCAAGATGTGATGTTGTGAAGACAACTATAGCAAGAAATACTCAAACCCAGTTCAAACAGAATTTAGATTAACTCAACAACTTATCTTCACACACACACACACACACACACACACACACACACACACACACATATCTACTAATGGTCTCACAGAAAAAGTTATGTCCCTCTCAGGCAGAAGAACTATTTGTCTCGGTCTGTGTGGTTTTCTTCACACCATGTCCAACATTCAACAAAAAATTACAAGATGCATTTTAAAAGCTATAATATAAGAAATTGTCAAGAGATAAGGCAATCCATAGGACCAGACCAAGAGATGAGCCAGATATTGGAATGATCACCTTAGTTCAGTTCAGTTCAGTTGCTCAGTTGTGTCCGACTCTTTGCAACCCCATGAATCGCAGCACGCCAGGCCTCCCTGTCCATCACCAACTCCCAGAGTTCACTCAGACTCACGTCCATCGAGTCCGTGATGCCATCCAGCCATCTCATCCTCTGTTGTCCCCTTCTCCTCCTGCCCCCAATCCCTCCCAGAATCAGAGTCTTTTCCAATGAGTCAACTCTTCTCATGAGGTGGCCAAAGTACTGGAGTTTCAGCTTTAGCATCATTCCTTCCAAAGAAATCCCAGGGCTGATCTCCTTCAGAATGGACTGGCTGGATCTCCTTGCAGTCCAAGGGACTCTCAAGAGTCTTCTCCAACACCACAGTTCAGAAGCATCAATTCTTCGGCGCTCAGCCTTCTTCACAGTCCAACTCTCACATCCATACATGACCACAGGAAAAACCATAGCCTTCACTAGGCGGACCTTAGTTGGCAAAGTAATAAAATAACTGATTAATTCATTAAAGGATCTAGTGGGAAAAGCATGTTTAAATAGATGGGGAATTTAAACATGGAGATGAAAACTATTTTAAAAAATCAGGTAGAAATACTGGGGTGGGGAGGACATTATTATATCAGAGATACAGAAGAATTCTTTGATAGGTTTATCAGTAGACTAGATACAGAAAAGAATCACTGAACTTAAAGGTAGGTCAATAGCTGTTTTCCAAACTGAGGTACAGGGAGAACATAAACCATACTCTAAAGCTTAGGATAATATCGAGTTGAGTTACAAAAGAAGAGAGAAAGAATTTACAAGAAGAAATATTTGAAGAGGTAGTGGCAGAGACCTTTTCCAAATTATTTAAGGACAAAAATCATAGAGTCAATAAACTTGGAGAAAAAATATTAAAAAGAAATCCCAACAGAAATCCCAGTAAGTTTTTGGTAGAAATTGGCAAGATAGCCCTAAAATTTACTGGCATACCATGTTCAGTTGTGCTCTGCTTTATTGTGTCTTGCAGATACTGTATTTTTTTTTTTAATAAATTGAAGGTTTGTGGCAACCCTACACTGAGCAGGTGTAACAGTGCCATTTTTCCAACAACATTTGCTTACTTCATGTCTCTGTTACATTTCAGTAATTCTTGCAACATTTCAAATATTTTCATTATGATTGTATTTGTGATGGTGATCTGTAATCAGTGATTTTTGATGCCACTGTTAGAAGTGTTCTGGGCACCACAATCCATGCCCATTTAAGACAGTACACTCAATTGATATATGTTGCATGTGCTCTTACTGCTGCACCAACTGGCTGTTCTTCCATCTCTCTCCTTCCTCTTGAGCCTCCCTTATCCCCTAAGACACAACAATATTGAGATTAGATCAACTGATACTCCTATAATGGCGTCTAACTGTTCCAGTAAAAGGAAGAATCTTGTGTCTTTCACCTTAAATCAAAAGCTAGAAATGATTAAGCTTAGTGAGGAAGGCATGTCAAGGGTTGAGAGAGGCCAAAAGCTAGGTCTCTTGCACAAGTTAATCAAGTTAACTTGTGAATGCAAAGAAGAAGTTCTTGAGGGAAGCTAAAAGTGCCACTGCAGTGAACACATGAATAATAAGAAAGTGAGACAGTTTTATTGCTGATATGGATAAAGTTTTAGTGGCCTGAATGGAAGATCAAACCAGTCGCAACATTCTCCTGAGCTACAGTTTAATCCTGAGTAAGGCTCTAACTCTTCAATACTGTGAAGACAGACAGGCGAGGAGGCTGCAGAAGAAATGTTTGAAGCTAGCAGAGGTTGGTTCCTGAAATTTAAGGAAAGAAACCATCTTAATAACATAAAATTGCAGGAGGAAGCTGCAACAAGTTTTCCAGAAAATCAAGCTAATACAACCAACAAAGGAGGTCCACTAAATAACAGATTTTAGTGTAGATGAGACATCCTTGCAACCATGTAGGACTTTCATAGCTACAGAGATGTGAATGCCTGTCTTTGAAGTTTCAAAGGACAGGCTGGCACTCTTGTTGGGGGTTAATGAAGCTGGTGACTTTAAGTTGAAGCCAGTGCTCACTTACCAAATGGAAAATCCCAGGACCCTTAAGAATTTTGCTAATCTTCTCTGTCTGTGCTCTAGAAATAGAACAACAAAGCCTGAGTGACAGCAACTCTGTTTACAATATGGTTTATTGGATATTTTAAGCCCACTGTTGAGACCTACTGGTCAGAAAAAAGTATCCCTTTCAAAATGGCATTGTTCACTGATAATGTACCTGGCCACCCAAGAGATCTGACTGAATATACAATAGATTAATCTTTTTATTCCAGCTACCACAGCATCCATTTTGCAGTTCATGGATCAAGGAGTAATTTTAACTTTCAAGTTTTATTATTTAAGAAATACATTTCATAAGACTCTAGCTGCCATAGATAGTGATCCCTTGGATGGATCTGAGCCAAGTAAGTTGTAAGTCTTCTGGAAATGCTTCACCATTCTAGATTTCATTAAGAACATCTGTGATTCATGGAAAGATGTAAAAATATCAACATTAACAGGAATTTGGAAGAAGTTGATGCCAACCCTCACAGGTGACTTTGAGGGAATCAAGATTTCCATGAAGGAAGCAACTGTACATGTGATGGAAATAGCAAGCAAAGTAGAATTAGAAGTGGAGACTGAAGCTGTGGCTGAATTTTTGTAATTTCATAATAAAACTTTTCATGGATGGGGAGTTTCTTCCTACCAATAAAAGAATTGCACACACATAACTTAGACTATAGTATGTGCACTGAGAAACCAAAAAATTCATGCGACTTGCTTTACTGAGATATTCGCTTTATTGCGGTGATCTGGAATCAAACCTGCAATATCTCTGAGGTATGCCTATATATGGAAAAGCAAAGAAACTAAAGTAGCCAAAATAATTTTGAAAAATAAAGTGAAAGATTCACACTATCTGATTTCAAGATTCATATACAGCTATAGTAATCAAGATAGTGATGTTGGTGAAAAGACAGAAAGTATGATCAACAGAACAGAATAAAGACACAGCCTCACAAATACGGTTAACTGATTTTTGGTGAAGGATTAAAAATGATTCATTAGATAAAGGATAGCTTTTTCAACAAATGGTGCTGAAATAATTAGTCATCTATATGTAAAATAATTTACTTCACTCCATATAAAAATTAACTCAAAGTGTATTATAAACCTAAATATAAATTCTAAAACTATAAAACTTCTAGAAAAAAAATTTAGAGGAAATATTTGTGACTTTGGACTGAGTAAGATTTTATAGCTATAACATA